>NC_051853.1:42343466-42660250 GCF_905115235.1 Hermetia illucens
CTGCCCGCGATGGAGGCATAACCACAACCAGCACGAAACACCCACTAGGTGGCCAACCACAAATAACCCGGCCAAGAACACACCTCCAAGAATTCTCCTGAAGCATATGCTCTCAGAAGGCCATCCTGGTTCCCATGGTACCAGATAATCTCCGGTGAGGCTTCGTGGCAAGATCCACTCCAGATGAGTCCCTTGAAGACTCGGGTTTGATCGCCCTGCTCCAGTACGTGGGGACAGCACTCCCTAATGGGTTGCTTGGAATTAGCTCCAAGCGAAGAACCGCAATAAAACCTTTCCACCAGTCAACTACCGCTCTGCTTACAATACAATACGAAAGACGTCACAAGGTAACACTAACACAAAACACACAAGACTGGTGGCTGCTCACCACGGCCACTATAGCCACTAGCCCATCATACTGCAGCTGAAACAGCGTCGAGGAACTCCCTCCTTCATCGGAAGGCAGCACGCGCGACTTCATTAACGCATTGAAGTCAATCACTGCTAGCAAGTCACTGGCTAAAATCAAAGATACCGTTTACCACGTGAACGCCCTTGTCGTCTAGATTACGGATGTCGCAGTACACTGGACAGACACAGAGGACATGAAATCAGTCCTCTGAGTCTGCCCCACACAGAACACAACCCGACAAGGTTCCGCGAGAAGAGAAACTCATTCAAGCTACCATGCCCCGTCAGGAGGAGGCCCATCTCAAGTCTGACGTCCACGATGGAACTTCCTCTGGCAGACATATTTCTGACGTACTCATACGTGATCCGACTTTTCCCACATTCGTTCCATCTAAGCTGGCACTTCACATACTAATACATTAAAGCCCATATTCTCCCATAGGGATACCGACCCTCTCCAATTTACCATTTTCAAGAAGCAACGTTAACAGCGGAAGTTGATTCTAGTCAACATAGCCACCGGTCCTACCTTCGAAACTCCCCTTGCCTTGCTCAAAACATTAAAGTTGCAGATGTACCGTCCGCACACGCCTTTCATTTCTATCCCCTGAAACTTTCCTAACGATTTTCTCGTTATTTACACAGGACAGACTTTCCCTCTTGAGAAATAAAAGCACCAGACTTGGGGGAAAATTGTTGGATGTTAGTGTTTGCTTTTCGTTAGCGAAATGAACAAATTTTCATTACATAAATTCGATTAATGGTTAAAGTGCATTTGGTAGTACAACTATTTTTCTTCCATGCTTTTATTTAAGTTTTGAATTATATTTGGCAACGGTGAAGTAGTGAAAAGATGGAATTGATGCTACCGCTCCATAGTCAACTTTCAATAATGCTAGTGTTTAAATCTGCATATCTGGAATGCAAGAGGCCGAACCGCTGCAGTATCTTATCTTAGAATTCACTTTGTATTTGATTTACAATAAAAACCCGACACAAGGGGGATCCACTTACGAAAATACTTATTTTCGAATTAGACAAGAAACAGAATCCAATATCTTTAAAATATTAAATACACTTAATCCGCCTCCGCACGTCATCACTAAAACTCCGAGAGAACAGTCGAAACGGAATTTACTACAATTTTCATGTCTAATTTTGTATTTCTGGAATATGCAACCTTAACACCTAAGACTCCCTGTGGTGGGTTGCACAAATCAGATTTTCCCTGCTAATATTAGAAAACTACCTAATTTTCAAAGCTTTCACACAATGTTTCCATCCATCAAAAAGTCCACACACGCCTCCCAATGGGAATACCAACCTTGTAACCTTCCTCATTGATCAATATTTCAGAAAACCTAGACATTGGGGTTTTCCACTGAGGATTATGGTGTACGTTTTAAGCCATTGTAATAAGTTTCCTATGTCAAAGTTGTCAAATTAATAATTTTACGTAGGAAGCAACATCCACAGGAAAAAAAATCGAATATATTCTTATATTCTAATGCATATATATTTTTATTACAGGATGGAAGGACTCAATACTCTCGATTCCCAAGAAATGGCTCTCGACGTCAGAAGATGTCGACGAATTTGGATTTCCAAAGGTGAGTGTGTATCTATCTTTAATGAGTTTAGTAAGGATAACGATTCAGGTTTTCATTTAATCATTTGTAAGTACCTATATAATATCCTGCGGAGTCAAGTATTGATGTGTCCTCCAAAGCTTACCAAATGATTTTAACTTTTAGCTATAGCAGAGAGGCTGCATCTCTGTCTCAAATAATGAAATCAGTCGTAGATTTTTAACTAGATTTTGAAGCAGATTTTTTGATGAATAATTTCAATTCTACGGTCCCAAAGGGTATAAGGAATACATCGTAAATATGGGCCACGGATATCACCGAAGAGAGTGGTATAAATTGAATATGTATTATGTCCAATATCACCCACGACTACTCGCTTCGGTTCGACAAAGTGAGCTTAAGTACTCTGAAGATCTGCTCAAGAAATTTACGCTCCTCCTCTACTGCTCTGCGATCTGAGTTACTAGTGTGACTCATCCGTCGGTCAACAATGCATTTATGTCCCTCTCTTAAAGTGTGGCCTATTCACTCATCATCATCAACGGCGCAACAACCGGTATCCGGTCTAGGCCTGCCTTAATAAGGAACTCCAGACATCCCAGTTTTGCGCCGAGGTCCACCAATTCGATATCCCTAAAAGCTGTCTGTTGTTCTGACCTACGCCATCACTCCATCTTAGGCAGGGTCTGCCTCGTCTTCTTTTTCTGCCATAGATATTGCCCTTATAGTCTTTCCGGGTGGGATCATCCTCATCCACACGGATTAAGTGAACCGCCCACCGTAACCTATTGAGCCGGATTTCATAGATTTCGTCATTGTGTAGGGTAGGTAGGTATCAGTGGCCGCCGAGGAGCCCAATTAGCGCTTTGGTGCGCCGTTTTGATGCCACAAACTCCTAAGACCGTGACTGTTGTTATAGGAACAGGGAAGCAGAATCCAGCTGGCTCGGATCTTCAGAGCCAGCCCGTAACATTCACGAAGGAAAGCATTGTGTAGGCTAAAAATTCTTCAGAGGATTCTTCTCTCGAACGCGGCCAAGAGTTCGCTATTTTTCTTGCTAAGAACCCAAGTTTCCGAGGAATACATGAGGACTGGCAAGATCATAGTCTTGTACAGTAAGAGCTTTGACCCTATGGTGAGACGTTTTGAGCGGAACAGTCTTTGTAAACTGAAATAGGCTCTGTTGGCTGACAACAATCGTGCGCGTATCATCGCGTCATCATCGTAGCTGTTATCGGTTGTGATTTTCGACCCTAGATAGGAGAAATTATCAACAGTCTCAAAGTTGTATTCTCCTATTCTTATTCTTCCTGTTTGACCAGTGCGGTTTGATGTTGTTGGTTGATTCGTCTTCGGTGCTGACGTTGCCACCATATATTCTGTCTTGCCTTCATTGATGTGCAGCCCAAGATCTCGTGCTAATCGCCGCCTGCTCGATCTGGATGAAGGCAGTTTGTACGTCTCGGGTGGTTCTTCCCATGATGTCGATATCGTCAGTATAGACCAGTAGTTGGGTGGACTTAAAGAGGACCGTTCCTCTTGCATTTACCTCAGCATCACGGATCATTTTCTCGAGGGCCAGGCTAAAGAAGACGCATGATAGCGCATCCCATTGTCGTAGACCGTTCTTGATGTCGAATGGTCTTGAGAGTGATCCTGTTGCTTTTATCTGGCCTCGCACATTGGTCAGGGTCAGCCTAGTCAGTCGGGATACCGAATTCTCTTATGGCCATGTACAGTTTTCCCTGGCTATTCTATCACAGGCGGTTTTAAAGTCGATGAACAGATGGTGCAACTGTTGTCCATACTCCAACAATTTTTCCATCGCTTGCCGCAGAGAGGAAATCTGATCTGTTGCTGATTTGCCTGGAGTGAAACCTCTTTGGTATGGGCCAATGATGTTCTGGGCGTATGGGCTATCCGGCCTAGCAAGATAGTGGAGAATATCTTATAGATGGTACTCAGCAACGTGATACCTCTATAATTGCTGCACTGTGTGATATCTCCCTTTTTATATATGAGACAGATAATGCCTCGTTGCCAATCGTCAGGCATTGATTCGCTGTCCCATTCCTTTAGTACAAGTTGATGAACCACTCGGTGTAACTGGTCGCCTCCATAGTCAACCAATTCGGCTGTAATTCGATCAGCGCCTGGCGACTTATGATTTTTTAGCCGATGAATTGCACGGAAAGTTTCTCCTAAACTTGGTGATGGCAGTATTTGCCCGTCGTCTTCAGTTGGCGGGACCTCCAACTCGCCGATATTCTGGTTGTTCACTCATCAAAGTACTCAACCCATCGCTCTAATATGCCCCCAGGATGAGCATTGAGGTGTATAAGGCTTCATCCTGCTGACTTGTTGGTAAAACTTGCGCGCCTGGTGCGGTTGCTCCCTGTACTTTTCTAGTTCACAGACTTGTGGGTTCTGCCGGACTTCCTTTTCCATCTGTGAAGTCGCTTCTCCGCTCGATGGAGTTCGTGATAAGTCTGTGCGCGTGCCCGCGTTCTTTGAGAATGCAACATTACTCGGTATGCGGCATTCTCCCGTTCCGTCGCTAGCTTATATTCATTGTCAAACCAGCCTTTCCAACTTTTTTTGCGGCTGGGGCTAAGTATCTTTGTCGCCGTATCAATGATAACGTTTTTCAGGTGGTTGCGAAGATCGTTTGTTAATACTTCATCTCCAGGATCTCTGTTAACTGCGGTTATTGCGGCATCCATTTCCCTCTTATAGGTGTTGCGGAGGGCTGTGTTGTGAACGGCTCCCTTATTCACTCTCACCTGATTGTCAGAGGGGATTGTAAGTGGTGTCATAATTCGAGTTCGGAGCACCGTGCCAACGAGATAATCATTCGAGTTTATATTGGCCTCCCTATATGTTCTGACGTTATTCAAGGCTGAGAGGTGGTGGCGTTCGATCAACACGTGGTCAATTTGGTTGGAAATGGTCCTGTCTGGAGAGGCCTACGTATGTTTATGGACCGCTTTCCGCGTAAACCAGGTACTTCCAATAACCATTTCATGCGATACTGTTAACTATTATCATTAGTATCCCTATGGAAGCTATGGGAGCCGACGTATCGCCTGAGTACGGACTCCGTCCTTACTTGACAGTGGAAGTCTCCAAGTATGATTTTGATATCATACTTGGGACCGGCTTCGAGGGTCCGCTCAACTGCCTCGTAGAAGGTATCCTCTCCGACTCTGCAGTCTCCTCTGTAAGGGTGTGAACGTTATGGAGGCTTATATTTCTAAACTTGCCTCGCAAACGCAGAGTATATAGCTTTTTGCTTATATTTTCAGTAGGTGGTATTTTACGCTATCATATACAGCGCTGATAATAGTTGTCAGCTTTTCCGGAGCGCCCTTTGGGCGTAGAGCATTCCAGATACAACATATACTTACGCGATTGAAAGCCTCTCGAAATTGATGAAGAGCACGTGTCGGGGAGATATGAACTCGGTGCGCTGCCCTAAATGATCTAAATTATCCGAACGGTGTTGATGTTGTCAATGCAGGAGCAAAGGTAACCAGTCTGCTGTGTCGGTCAACCATTTGAGACGTTCTTTGGTACGTTTCAGGATTATTTAAGCTACAATTTTTACGGCGGCAGGGAGCACGCAAATATAGCTTCAATCGTCGAACTCGAGACAACCCTCTTCCTTTCAATGGGAAACATTTCAAATTCTCTGAATTTATCGATGAATGGAAGAGCAGTTCCACAAGGACAGTTGTTGCGGTAACTAACCATTTAATCTACAAAACAAAGAGATTTCACTCCGGGCAAATTAGCATCTCTTCATTGACTTCAAGGCCGCCTGCGATGGCATAGTCAGGATAAAACCCAAATCCCGCATGGCCTACATGGAATTTGGTATCCCGACGAAACTGAAAAGGCTGACTTGGCTGACCCTGATAAATGAGAGAGGCTAAATAAAATTAGCAAAATGACTCTCGGTACCATTTAACCTGGCCCTGGAAAAGCAGTCCGTGATGCTGATGTAAATGCAAGAGATATCACCCTTTTTTGAATCCACCCAACTACTGGTTTGTACCTGAGATGTACAAACTGTCTTCATCCATATCGAGCAGGCAGCTATCAATGTGAGACCTTGAGCTAGACTTCATAGAATTTTGGCCTCTATTTAGAGGATGGACGATTCGGTAGCTTATATAACGGTGAAGCCCACGAGCGATATCATTACCGTTTGGTTTTGGGCAAAGTGCGGCTCAATAGGTTGCTCAGTAGGGTGATCCACCCCAGAAAGTCTATAAGGGTAATCTCTACGGTAGAAAAAAAAGGAGATCAGGCAGACCCTGCCTCAGATGGAGCCATGGCGTGGGCCAGGACAGCAGACAACTTTTGGGGATATCGAATTAATGGACCTCGGCGCCAAACCGTCATGTCTGAAATTCCTCATTAAGGCGAACCTAGACCGGATACCGACTGTTGCGCCGTTCAAGATGATGATGAACAACCTTGTGCCCAAAGTTAGGGATCAACGAAGTACCTAGGATGCACGAAATACCCAACTCAATTATACTTTATACTTTATTTCTATTATTAAAGAAAGTAATGCACAAACTTGCATACATTCAACGAAATGTCAAAAACTACTTGGCGCATAGGAAGCTCCTTTACGATGCATAGGTAGGTCTAGATGAATTTGAAACAATCGGTGGAGTATGTCAACGATCCGGAATGTTTGGTACGACCACGTGTAGTGTAGGCGCGTGAACATTGATTAAACTTATCAAAGCTTGCCTGGCGTAATATGGGCTGCAGTTATGACATAGCCCGTATTAGTGATAGCAGTCTAAAAGCTAAGGGAATCCTGAAGTTTTAAGAAAAAAGCATATGATAGAGTCTACCAACTATACAGGGCTACAGGATAAGTCGACCTATACCCGTTAAAGGCGTGTAGTATCCATCATTTCTGACTAATTTCACTATGAAACACCCTACCCCAAACTGGACCGTCTTCGAAACGCTCGAGTTTTATTTTTTTTTTTATAAAAATGGCCGATTTTTCGGCTATTTAATTAGATAGTTTAAAATATATGACTCTTATTCTTATTATATTTCCGAGTTATCACAATCTCGGCAGATGCCGGATTTTACCTAATACTAGCACTAAGTGCCAAGCATTTAGGCTCGGACGATCCTACCTACTTAAAAACTAAAGGGGCACTGGTGGTGGTGGCCGGTGGTAGGTCAGTGGGAGAATCCGTCGAGTACCCCCCGCAACATCGAGCACGTATGCAGAATGGTGTACTTCTGCATGGTTTGAACCAGACTGTGCGAAAGTCCCAGGACATCAAGGGAAGCCGTGAGGGATTTAGGTACAATACCTGTAGCTGACAATATTATGGGAACTACAACACCCGCTCGAGACGCCAAATTTCTTTGATTTCCCGAGCCAATGGCTCATAGTTCACCTTCTTCTCCTTATTATTTAATTTTTACATGTAGAATAAAATGTTTTATGACCTTAATAACCATAATTGTAGGTAACTAAATAGTTAAATTGTAGGTAACTAATGGCGGTTTAAAAAAGATGGCGCTATCCCGACCATTGAGCGGATGTGAGCGTGTTTCACGGAGTTTATCGAAGACTTCGAGAAACTGCCTCTGTTTCAAGACGACGTACAGGCTTGAGAAGACACGTTTCATTGATGACGACGAAGAACAAGATAATGAGATAGTGAAACGATTTAGATTAGATCCAATCACTTCCACTAATATTGTTGCCCGTGAACTGGAACTCTCTCAATGGAAAGTGTGGTTTGCAGTACATACAGCGGACCTATACCCATACCATTACATGCCGGTACAAGCTATCAAAGAAGGAAATCCCGCAAGAAGGTTATATTTCTGCAGATTTATGCTAAATGCTGATGTGGAAGACCCGAATTTCCTTAAATTAATATTATGGACTGATGAATCAAAATTTGATAAATATGGCATTACGAATTACTTACCACAACGATCACTATTGGGCCCCCCCCCCGGGCAACGACATACGTAGAGCATGAAGGCAGGCAAACGTGATCTTTATTCCGAAATCAGCATTCATTTGCACCCTAAATCTTCGAGACTGAGATCTATAAAGGAACCTGTAAGTTGACGTACCAACAGGTACTCTGTTGATATGTAACCAATGCATGGAGTATTGCAGTTGATGAACTCCAGGGAGAACTAACAAATACTGGAATACTGGTCTAGAGTTACGTTGGCCATATTGCATCAAACTCTACGGGTACATATTAGGGCACCTCTGATCTGACAGAACCTAATTGAAATTGAGAATTACTAGTGTCATTCACTAAGAAAGTTGATCACCTGAGAGTCATTGGACGGCATGGTGTTGAATATTTAGTTTCTACAGGTCAAATGTTTGACAATTTCATAAGGCACAAGATCTTTGTTGACTTGCAGATAAATAGCAGATGCGGGCAAGGAGGGCAATCAGAACTCTGCCTAAATCGAAAGGAGATTAGAATTCTGTCTAAGCTACATCCGAAATTACTGATATCAATCCCGCTATACGAACAAGAACCTTTTGCAGAATCTGAGGAGCTATACCATGTATATATAGACATAGGAAAATATGAACCAAAGCGCTGGGATGATTGCTTAAACCCTAGCACCTAACTCGATGTCACTAAATGCACTGATCCCTCCCCAAAGCTACGCGAAGGAAGCTGAAGCAAATTGCCAGAAACCGACGGCGATAACGAGTGGAAGGGGTTGACGTGTTATTCTCCCATAGGTGTGGCATTACTTACTGAAGCTGAGCAGGGACTATTTGAAGTTGTTTAAAATTAATATTTGTAAAATCAGTGCCTTATTTTTACAGCAAGGTACTCATCATTGGCATTACATATTTCGTTGAATTTTCCATTTCCGTCTACTTTCCTTTTTTCAACGAATTGTGTTTTTTCAGTTTCAAACGAAAAACAAAAACATAAAAACTAGCAAACGCCATTTAGCTAAAAGGATGCAGCAATGAAGAGCTTCTCCATATCATCAAATAATTCAAAAACCTAGCAAAAGCCGCATCAAAATAACTTCCCCAAGAGTGAAACTGTTACAAGCACTGCAAAATTGATACAAAATCCTCTAAGAGGGCAAATGAGTAAAATCCTGTCAAAATGCTATTCTGTTACCGACACATGAGAGCACCCCCCTGGGGGGCAACTTGATTAAACTTCATGAAAATGCAAAACTCAAATAGCATGAATGTTTGCTTTTATGTGCACACAGACATTACATTAACTGGTACCTTGGTGCCTGCATGCGGGGTTGTTGGGAGTCTGGATGTATACGTGTGGTTAGAACCGTACATGGGGATGAATTCACGAAACGACTCCGGATGTATCAACCAGAATATTTATAAAAATCCTCCCTACGGTTTTTCGTGCAAAAATCGATTCCCGCTACCTTGCCTACAACCACCACTCAGTCCTGTCGAATACACCTTCACAATCAAGGACAACTCAACGAATTCCGCTTTCTTTCACTCCCACCAAGAATTTATCTTTTCATTTCTGGCTGAAAAGAAACATAACATTGTTCTGGTATCCTGCCTGGGGGTGGTTAGGTTAATCCTGTTTGCTTGTAATTAGTCCTACAAATAATATATCCCGTAGATGAAAGCGTTGAGAGGTCAGAACACAATCGAGGGGCATTAAATCTTTTTAAATTTCGGTGCGCAGTAAGAAAATAGATGGATTAATTTGAAGGAAAGGCAACGACAACAGGGCCCCCAAGCGGAATTATCCCGTCAACGTAACAATCCTCATCCCTGGTGCACTTTTCAATTGGAAATAAAAGGGGAGAATTGAAAAAGACATCCCAAAAGAAAGGAATAGAATTCAAGTACTATTGATCAAAGTGGAATTTCTATACCTGATACCGTAGGATCGAGCCCGTTGGGAAAGAGAAAAAGGAAAGACAAATCTGAAAACAAGATATCCCGTCGCCAGTTTTATATTTCAAAAATGTCCAGGGATGAAGCGCATTGGAGCTTGCTTTTTGATGAATAATTTTTCAAATTTTTCTGACTTTAGAAAAGTAAAAATAATTTGATTTGATATTGAAATTTAAATATTCTATTACTGAAAGACGCCCCAAAGTTGCTCAATAATACAACTTTTGTGGATATGGTTGTGGTAGGTGAATAAATAAAGGACCTAAGAATACAAAAATGCGGAGAGCGTTTTAAACTAAATAAAGAAAAAATATTCAATTCAATTCAATATTCCCTATAAATGTAAAAGGGTCAACATCTATGGTATATACTCTATAACTTTGGCAACCTACCGACAAAAAGTTCTCCAGTGAAGAAATCAATGACGAACGCGAGGAAAGAGTTGCACATAGGAGCCAATTTCAATTGATTATTCGAATATTTGCCTGTAAAAGTCGAGAAGTTTTCTTCTATGTTTGACTTGTTTTGAAGTCAAAACACATCAGGACTTTGTAGAGCGAGAGAGAGAAGAGTTTCCTCTAACTGAAGGGCGAGTTTTTGAGTTTTGAGTTTTTGAGCCATTTCATTTCAAACTATTTCTCTACATTCTGGAACTCCTTCCTGCTTGTAACTATTTTGTTTGATGATTGAGGAACTCCGCATCCAGTTGATGTCGGACCGAACCAATTGGGAAAAAACTTTCTTCCACATTTGTGGTCCACTGACCCCTCTCCCTGAAGGCGACCGACAAATACTCCCACCACCAAGCTTCATCGGCTTAAAAACCATAAGCCGCCAGGAGCCGATGGAATTACAGCCGAATTAGTTAAATATGGAGACGACCAATTACACCAAGTGGTTCATCAACTTATGCTCAAAGTATGGGACAGCGACAACGACAGCGACTGGCAACGAGGCATTATCAGTCTCATACATAAAAAGGGCGATATCACACAGTGCACCAGTTATATCACGTTGCTTAGCACCATCTATAAGATATTCTCCTCTATCTTGCTAGACCGGATAGCCCCATACGCCCAGAACATCATTGGCCCATACCAGAGAGGTTTCACTCCAGGCAAATCAGCAACAGATTAAATGTTCTCTCTGCGGCAAGCGATGGAAAAACTGTTGGCATATGGCCATAAGTTGCACCATCTTTTCATCGACTTTAAAGCCGCCTATGATAGCATAGCCAGGGTGAAACTGTACATGGCCATGAGAGAATTCGGTATCTCGCCGAAATTAATAAGACTGACTAGGCTAACCCTGACCAATGTGCGAGGCCAGATAAAAGCAGCAGGATCACTCTCGAGACCATTCAACATCAACAACGGTCTAATACAAGGGTATGCCCTATCATGCGTCCTCTTTAATCTGGCCCTGGAGAAAGTGATACGCGACGACGATGTAAATGCGAAAGCCACCATCCTCTTCAAGTCCACCCAATTACTGGGCTACGCTGACGATAAAATGACGATAAAATCCGTGTACGGTTGTTGGCTGCCAATAGAGCCTATTTCAGCTTACAAAAACTGTTCGACTCGAAACGTCTCACCATAGGGTCAAAGCTCTCATGGTACAAGACTATGATCTTGCCAGTCCTCATGTATACCTCGAAGACTTGGGTTCTTAGCAAAAAAACTGCGCGTTCAACGGAAGAATCCTCCGAAGAATGTTTGGCCCCTTACATGAGGATAGGCGATTCCGTAGCCTACATAACGATGAAATCTATAAGCGATACCATGACCGTCAGCTTGTGGGTAAAATCCGACTCAATAGGTTACGGTGGGCGGGTCACTTGATCCGTATGGATGAGGATAATCCTGCCCGGAAAGTCTATAAGGGCAATATCTATGGTAGAAAAGGAAGACGAGGCAGACCCTGCCGGAAATGGAGTGATGGTGCAGGTCAGAACGCTAGACAACTTTTATGGATATCGAATTGGTGGGCCTCGGCGCAAACCAGGGTGTTTGGAGTTCCTTATTAAGGCAGACCTAGACCGGATACCGACTGTTGCGCCGTTGATGATGATGACCCCTCTTTAGAGCTAAATACCCAAATTTTCAAAAAAGTAACTGGCGGTCTCATCCAGGGCAGAGGCAACACATCAGACTCAGCTCGCCCTGGATGCAGCGTTATCGAATGTGGTTACAGGTGTAAATCGCTCCTTTATGTATAACCGCATCCTCAAAGAAAACTATTTCACTTCCGCCTAATTTGAGTCTGAATATAAAGACAGATTCCACTTGGATATAATTCGCAGTAACGTCGTGTTTGCAATTATACATAAAGGTTTTCGACCTGTAGCCACTTTCTGTCACGCTGCCAGAGGTCAGAGGTGAGGCAATGTTTGATGAGTTACCTCTGCCTTGGACGAAACCGTCTGTCACCCATTTGAAATGTCAGTGACATTTCAGTGGAAACGATTCCTACATCTCCTTGCCTTTGACTGCAAAAAGTATTGGGTTAACAAATTTCAGTGTGTTGTTTTCTAAGATTGTTTGGCATTCCTTGAAGACTTTGTCAAATAAAGCCAATGCGCTCCTTTTGTTTGTTCTAATGTAATATACTTTTTTTTCTCTAAGCTTCTTTTTCCTTAACTTTTGTAGTGCAAGTGCCAGCGGCCTTTATCAAGTACCGAGCTGATGATCAGTTTCCTGTTCTCCAGGCCGGCTTTGGACTAGAAAAATGGGGGCTTGGCTCGCCTTGATCGGTTCGCCATTTTGAAAGGTCATGTGACTGACCATTGCGCCGGTTAAGGGAGAAGAACGTTAGCCTCTCAATCTTATTGCTTTGGGTTCGAATTCCCCTCGTCATGGGTACCTGTGTTTGTCTTCTATTTGTCTCACTGCTGTGAGCAAATCACTTGCTGAACATTAGGTATGATGATGATACTAAAGCAAGTCTTATTGAAAAATGCAGGAGAATAAATAACAATATGTTACCAACAAAGAAAGCATGCGGATGCCCAATACTCCACTAAGGACTAAACAGAAAACACTATGTGGCTGGTCTGGATGAAGTCGAGAGTATCAAGCCTATATTTTTCTTCAAGCTTATTTTGTAGTAATCGGCAATGTCGGAGAGTATGCCTTGATTCCCGCTCTTATGTCGATGAGGAGTTGTGGTAAAGTAAGGTTTAGTCCATTATTACATAACTTCATTAAATGTTTGAGGATCGTTTGCCACTAATTTGCCGATCGGGGGGATAAATTAAGTAGTAATCTGAACGCCTCAGTGGCCATAGTTTTCGTTGCTCTAATAATATATTCGCAACAGAGCTTATTGTATTGTATTGTATTTGTCCTAGAAATGTCAAGCAGTCATTTTTGGATGTAGACTTTCCATGCTAGTTGGCAGTCAAGATATATTCATATATCATATATTAACGACTGCTTGGGTTGGTTTGAGTTCCGCCTTAATAGTGTAGATAACTTGAGGTTACCTCGCTTATTGTACTGAGTGAGCATTGTTAGTCCAATCTTTCCATTGTCGATGAGTAATTAGTTTCGGAGGCACCAGCTATGAGCTACTTGCCTAATTGCAGTTTCTGCTGTTTCCATATAACAACGTATAACAGCAGGATCCTTCTCACTATGCTAGCGCAGGTTGCCCAGGTGATTTGACTTCTTAACTAGGAGTGAAATTTTCGAAATTGAATCGATCTTATGCTCTTCTTCAGATCTTTCCTAGTCTCTCTATCTATTTTTCAGGTTTTTGAAACAGAAGCTCAGAGTGAACGTGTCTAACGTTAACGTTCCTCACAGGACCATCCCATCCACAAAGATGAGGCGAAAGCAGCACTTTACCGCGGTTCTCAATCGTATAACATCCGGTGAAGTTCTATTCTTGTGGAAGGTGAGAGAATTTACAGAAATAGCCGAATACCAGCTCCTCCTCATCAAGCCACCGAGCTTGTGGAATTTTTCCTTGCAGCTCCTAGAATCTTCGAAGAGTTGTTACTTTTATTTATTTGTAAAATCAATTAATCTGTAACATTTCCAACTGGACGATGGTTCCAAAGGAAAGCACCTGTCTTCATTGCGGCAATTGAAGGGCTATTTGCACGCTTTCTGCTATCGCGAGGATATTACCTAAAATCATGCCAAAACGCATCAAAAAATAGCTTGTAAGCCTGATAGCCAGTAATCAAGCTAGTTTCCGCTTCGGATCTTCCTCTAATGATCGCTGCGAGTGAATCTGATTTTTCGGGTTACAAGTTTGTAACCGAGTCCCCACGGGTCCCCATTCACTTCGACCAGGTCCTGCCAGCAGCTACTACAAGTCCAACTCTCCCCATTTCAAGATTTCGTTTTCCACTGAAGTCTAGGTGAGGCATGACCCATTCAAGTGCCCTAGCATTGAAGACACCCCCGACCAGCATCCGCCCAAGACAGCGTACTTCATCCTTCGTGTCCGCCTTAATTTTAGTCACAGGATTTTCCGATGACACAGCGTATTGTTGCCTCTGCTCCCTCCTCGCCTTCTTCTTTTGAGCCCTGGAACGTATTTGAGTAAAGTCTCCTTCAGATATCCCTTCATCCTTCCGTTTTTTCCCCAGTTTGCTCTGCAACGGGCTATCTGCGATCCGTTTGGCGGTGTTCTCAGCGGGAGTGATTTCAGTCTGCTTGATCTTATCTTTACCACGAACTAGAACGAGTCATTTGGTTTACCTTCCGAGCTCAAATCTTTGCTCTCCCATATCGCCCTGCAAATTTCAGGAGGTTAATCTATGACTAATGCGGTCACTACTATCATCCCCCAAGTCTCTTTGGAGTGCGGTTCGATGGCGACTTAATCGAAAACTCGGCCGTGCTTTATTCTTTAAAAAGTTAGGTATTCTTCTGGGAAATGCAAACCCTAAGTACCTCCTAAAAAATTAAAATCGATGAATTTACATTAAATACCCCCCTCAGTTCTAGGAACTTGGTGAGGCGCGAAACAAGCAAGTTATCAGCTGTCAGCATCAAAGGCAAACTAAAAGAAATTATCGGTTTTGCGCAACACAAACTGAAAGTATTTCCATGTTCACAAATTAAACAAATTTTATCTTCGACCGAATATCTTTTTGCTAATTCTCAAATAAGCAAAACGTTCACTATCCAGAGCCAAATCAATATTTATTGTAGATTTTAGTACCGATACCAAACTTTCGACAATATTCTTATTCTGCATCCATTTCTACTGGGCTTTTGGATGGAAGGAAGGACTTCTTCCTATAAAACAAATCTGATTTTCAACGTAACTGAAGTTTCCTTTCCGTAGTCCCATCACACACCGAGCATACTCTCTACTCTCAGAAAAGGGGGTTTACGCTCTACCCAAATGTGCATGGGATAAAATCTAACGTTTCTACTCCCAAGGGATCCTCACTCCACAAAGGAAACTGCAAGGCATAATCTCGGTCGGAAAACTTAGGGTATAAAACTAGAACACAATAAGAGTATTTTGTGTGAGTGTCAAACATTTACATTTAGAGAAATATTCTTGGAGGATTTCCCCGGGGGACATTTCACCATTTCTCAACAATACATGGAATAACAATGCGAAAAGTTTTTAACATTGCACGAATTTTAATGTTTGCCCATATTCAAAAGCTGAAAATGGAAAGTGGAAAACCCCACGCATAGTGGTTGCTTGACAGGGGCCAGGACAACGGGGCGTTGATGTAGAAAATGAATAATTGAGAAGGCAGAGTAATGAATTGAAGGATTTTTCTTGTAAGGAATATATTATAATATTAATGTGGCGTCTTTGTAGCATTTTGACTCTAGTTTTCCATAATAGCCCTCTGGGTAGAGCAGAATTGTTACTTTTATGGAAATTTTCTAAGAAAATGGGACAACCAAAATGAATCTACTTGTCTAATTTGAATGGCGATCTCATTATTTCCTTATTATTTCAATTCCGAATGCCACAAAATAAACAAAAAGTAAAAGGCCGAAAGGAAATTCTGGTAATTATCACATTTCTAAGAAAGAAAGACTAATTGAAGTTTTAAGAAGTCTGACTGGAAAGTTTGCAATTTCCATGGATCCATCATCTGCTCCTCGGTTTGTAGCCCTAGGGTTCCTACCATTTGCTGTGAGTCGGAGTGCTTCAAGCGTATCAGCCAAATATCCTTTCATCAGTCAACTTTTCATGCTACAAATCCCCTCTTCTTAATTCAAAAGGGAACTAGCATTAACCGCAGTGTGGGCAATCATTTACTAAGGGTATTAGCCTACACTCAGGACCACTGATAGCGCTTGCTTAAGAGAAACGAGCCCAGCCAGACTAAAATGTTCCCCCTTTAGCCACGCTGCAGGGCTTCGTATGTAGCTAGATTTGTTTAAACTTAAGTCTATCATCTACCTGACGGCGCGATGGTTGAGGGTGTAAAGTGTCAGCTTTTCAATTTTGTTACTTTTGCTTCCAATCCCAGCCGCCATGAATGTCTGTGTTCCTTTTGTCCTTGTCCCGATACGGTGAGCTTATCACTTGCACAGCGCTAAGGGAGGATAATGAAAGTGAACCCACAGTCTCATTGAAAAAATGGAGGAAAAAAACAATAAAAACAAAGAGATGGCGGGGATGCCCCAACCCAACAAGCTCCCACATTTGGTGATCGTAAAATCAGACAACAAGGATTATTTGAATTTTCTCTTTGATTTTCTTTCTGTTATCCAAAGTCAATTCCATTCTCTGCCCTCCCATTTAAGTGTAACAGTCTAGGGCATACCACTTCAGATGGTCTTTGAATATTCAGGTTGTCACTCTCGCAGAAGGTATGCTGGATTTGCCCCCAACTTATTAGATCGCTTTTGCGCAAAACTCTTGGGCCATTTGTCGACCAATATCTAGAAACTATATGATTAGCAGGTATCAGGGCCTAAAATAAAGCATGGCCTCCATTCTACCAATTGCATTGAACTTGCTTTTCGTTTCATGTCGAAATGTATGAGAGGGATGGTAGATTTAAGATTTCAATGTCGTAGATGACATAGCCCTCATCACTCTAGTAATACTTAGGCAACCGCACCTTTTACTCATGCCAAAAGTTGCTCAACCCTAGCCACCAGACGGTGTACGCATACATCAAAACGAGCTTTATTATAGATGTATATATCACCCTCAGTGCAGGGACCTGCTCAAAACTGGACCATTTCAGTACCTCATGGTATTAACCTGCACATCAATGAAGGCAAGACAAAATATATGGTGGCAACGTCAGCACCGAAGACGAATCAACCAACAACATCAAACCGCACTGGTCAAACACAAACACGAACAAGAATAAGGATAGGAGAATACAACTTTGAGACCGTTGACAATTTCTCCTATCTAGGGTCGAAAGTCGCAACCGATAACAACTACGATGATGAAATCCGCGCACGGTTGTTGTCAGCCAACAGAGCCTATTCAGCTTACAAAGACTGTTCCGCTCGAAACGTCTCACCATAGGGTCAAAGCTCTTACTGTACAAGGACTATGATCTTGCCAGTCCTCATGTATTCCTCGGAAACCTGGGTTCTTAGCAAGAAAAATTGCGAACTCTTGGCCGCGTTCGAGAGAAGAATCCTCCGAAGAATTTTTGGCCCCCTACATGAGGATGGACGATTCCGTAGCCTACACAATGACGAAATCTATGAGCGATACCATGACCGACCGGTGTTGGATAAAATCGGCTCAATAGGTTCCGGTGGGCGGGTCACTTAATCCGTATGGATGAAGATGATCCCACCCGGAAAGTCTATAAGGCAATATCTATGGTAGGAAAGAAGACGAGGCAGACCCTGCCTAAGATGGAGCGATGGCGTGGGCCAGGACGCCAGACAGCTTTTAGGGATATCGAATTGGTGGACCTCGACGCAAAACCGGGATGTCTGGAGTTCCTTATTAAGGCAGGCCTAGACCAGATACCGGTTGTTGCGCCGTTGATGATGATGATGATTAACCAATGATGAACGCCGTTATGAAATTGCTTTACGCATTAGCGCAACCTGGATGAAGTGGCATTCCACAACCTTTTTTTTATCGACATATCAACAAACGTCTTAAATTCAAAATTTACCGCATTGTAGTTCGCCCTGTCGCCCTCTATAGTCTAAAAGACAATGAACGGCGTCGCGCGACAATGGAGACGAAGATCTTGCGTTGGACTAGCAGAGCAGGACGCCTTGATCGTATTCGCAATGAGAATGTGCCGATCGATATGGGGTTGTCTCTATGGTGAAGGAATTGCGAAAATGGCGTCTTAGATGGAATGGGCATGTAATTCACGCTCACAAAAAGTCGGCCGAAACAACAATAGCTTGATCTGTTGGATAGTGGACGCGCACCTCCAACAAGATGCAACCTTTGGCAGAGAAAAATGCGCAACCGATCAACACGAGCCGACCCTGCTTCTGAACGGGAAAAAGTCTGAAGAAGAACAACAACAGAAGAAAGCAATATCTGAACAATCGGCAAAGATTCTAATTTTGTTCTTGGATATGATGTTTCCAGATTAGTTTGTGGCTGATATATTCGTCTAAATATTTAGCAATTTGAATTTAAAACGTCTCCAAGTACACTTCACTACCGCGATTTCGGGTGCACCTTCTATTCTGTTGATTGAAATAACTCCGCTACTGGCGACGTCCTTTTACAAGGACCTGTTTTAACTTTTGGTCGCCTCGAGTGAGTTAGCCTATCGCAAAACTGAGTTGCGTAAGATATTTTCGTCTTTTGTCCTTGTCGTCCTCTACTGTTTTACTAAATCTGAGTCTCTTCATAGTGTTTCCTCTCCTTTTCCTGTTTAGGAATCCCAGGGATCATCATTTGGACGGTCAGCATTAGGTTGTACCGTCTTAATCTATCTTCTACTGATTTCAAAATGAAACGGCTAGAGATGGTGCCCCATTATGAAATCAATACACCTGTGGTTCAAGAATGTGATACCGTTTAATATGCACCACCCTCCAAGAAGTAACACTATGCCAGGGGATGCCACTATGAAGTCTATTAGTTATCACCAAGCCCCAATGTAAAGTAGTGTTGGTTAGTACTAGCCTGCAAGTTTTTGGAACCACTATACATGAATGGGCTTCAGCAACCGTTGAAATACAATAGATCAATAATATAATACAACATTTGAAGTTTTAGTCTCTAATATTTATGTCGAAAATAATGATAATGTTATTAAATGAATTACGTAAATCTGTTGCAATAATGATCCAATGACTGGTTAATGCAGTGGCGACTTTATTTTTTCTATTCGCGCTTACCCTATGCTTTGAATGAAGCTATTACCGACTGCTCGTACCCTTCAGTCACCTTAAGCGCCAATACTTATAAAATGTGGGTATCATTGTCTTCCTGTCAATTCATTTTCTTCCTCTGGCGCCTGGCAGCAATCAGATGATCAGATTTACTCTGGCAACTAAGTTTTTCCAGAAGCTCAGCGCCACTTCGACTCCTTTTTGGAAGCCAAAGAAAGCTATTTTTGACCGATGGTACCCTATTGGCCTCTCTCAGGGTTAGTGGTGCATTTTCCTATGGATCGTTAGGAGAGAAACAATACCGCCCGAGCAAACGGTATACTATATGTCAACCAAATTGAAGCAGAAGACCTGAGCGCCCTCACAACTAAGAGAAGTTTTCATACCGCTTGCTATCAGAGGATTACTCTTAGTCGCAGATGACATCGATGACTCTCCTCAATCTCGATAAAAACTCGAGGAGTATGAATTGACCAGAGGCAATTTGCCCACAGGCCTTATTTTAGCTGAGGAATCTCAGAGGAAAGTAGGTCAAACTTAGCAGAGCGCCAAAGCTAGTCGAAAATGGAGTCACCTAGTACTCAGAATTTACTACATCTTGATCCTGAAGCCAGTCATCATTAAGCATGGTTATGATTTCTCCTCCTGTGCCCCAAAGGATTTTTTTCCGTACCTCTTCACAACGGCATGGCGAGAAATCATTGAGGACACGGTTCTTGTCATAATCAGGGCACTCAGCGGAAATTTCACCAGGAAGTACATGTAAGCTACAAATATAAATACCATTTACGTTCCCAATTACAAAACCACCATCAACTTCGAGGTCAAAGCCTCATATACGAAAGTGGCAATTATGGAATCGCCGCGTCGGCTCGACCAAATAAGTGAGATTTATAATTGACAAAATTCAAACTATCAAGAAAGAGCAAATTGAGCATATCAAGCTTACTTCAACTTCAATGTTCAGACCAATCTTGGCGAGTGTATTCTCGTTAGCGCGAATTACGTGACCATACCATCGAAGACGCCCCTCTCACAATTTTTCCACAATCGGTGCAACCCCATACCGATCGCGGTTACCCTCATTTCGGTTTGACTACAGGGTGCGGTAGCATAACTTCCCTTTTTAAAATGCGCTCCACTCAGTTAGTTGATATCATAGCGGAGCGCTAGTGGTCTCGTTCAAGAGGGGATACTGTAAAGTTTTGTCCCAACACGGTTCAGTCGCCATCATGCGTTTGAATAGTGAGGAGCGTGCCTTTGCCGTTGAGGTTTACTTTTCAAACGGATGTTCGGTTATTGCAACACAGCGTGCATTTCGGAATCGCTTTAATTTAGCCCCGTTGGCTCCCGTCCCAGACCGCAAATCAATTGTTACATGGGTCACTACATTCAGACAAACTGCAAGTGCGACAAAAGGAAGAACTGGAGTCCCTCGGCCCGTTAGATCACCTGAGAACATTGAAGCAGTGAGAGCGTCAATGTTGCGATCGCCACGGCGTTCTGCGTGCAAACACGCATCTGCCCTTGGACTATCCGATCGTTCTGTGAGAAGAATTCTTCGTGATGATCTTCATTTTCATCTCTATAAGATGGCGATAGTGCAGGAACTTTCAGAACGTGACTTCAATTCTCGGATGAACGCGTGTGAGCTTCTTCTTGATGTCGTTCCCGAGGGTGCTATTGTTTTTTTTAGCGATGAAGCCCATTTTCATTTGTGTGGGTCGGTTAACAAACAAAACATGCGCTACTGGGCTGACACCAACCCTCGAGAATTGCATCAAAAGCCTTTGCATTCACCCAAAGTCACAGTGTGGTGTGCAATTTACTCAGCTGGAATTATTGGTCCCTGGTTTTTGAGGAAAATGAGGTTACAGTGACAGCGAATTCGGACCGGTATGTAAACATGCTACAGAATTTTTTTTCCCACGGCTAGAAAATTTGGATTTGGGGGACACTTGGTTCCAACAAGACGGTGCAACAGCACACACTTCAAGAGCATCGATGGCTGCTTTGAGGGAACACTTTCCAGAGCGCCTTATCTCAATTAGAGGCGATTTGGAATGGTCGGCACGCTCTCCCGATCTGTCCACTTGTGATTTTTTTCTATGGGGTTTTTTGAAATCCCGTGTTTATGTGAACCGTCCAAGAACCCTACAAGATTTGAAGACCAACATCCAAGAAGAAATTGCCAACATAACCCCTGCTATGCTAACAAGAATCATGACAAACGCCAGAAATCGGTTTACGCAATGTATGGAGAATGGAGGACGTCACCTAACAGATTTGATCTTCAAAACAATGTAAATAAAAACTTTAGACATGTACCTACATTATAAAAAATAAATAAATATTTTCCGATGCATACAATAGTTTTTATTGAGTTTTGAAAAAAGGAAGTTATGCTGCCGCACCCTGTATGTAGTCGCTTTACCAAAAGCAAAATACGAGGTTAGTGCAAAAATCGGGTCCTTCAACTATACCTCGTTCGCAGTATTTGTCAGGCAGCAAGATTGTATAGAATCGCGGCTGGAGTGGAGGATGATTCATATAGTGGCCAGCAGGAGACCAATTGAGGCAAGGTGTGTTAGACGCTATTCAGTGAGGCGAGTCCCCTCCCTTGACATGGCCCCTGCAAACAAATATCTTGCAACAAATTCTAGAGGACACAGGACTAGTTATAATAATTATCGGCGAGTTTGCTGATACGGTATGTGGTTGCTGGAATTTTGTAAATAACCTAAATAGAGTAACCTTGAAAAATTTGAAAATATCTGTACAGTAAATGATGGCCTTGAGGTGATCCACATTTGTAGCACCCGAAATGCATTGACGGTGAACGGTAGGAAATATGGACAGATTACATTCACCAGAGCCATTCCACCGCTAGTCCACTCGCTTCATTTACCCGAAATAAAGTTCCTTTTGATATACGTATAATCTAAGGGTGAATTTTAATAACAGCAAAATATACAAACCAAAAAGTTGGGATAGCCAATCATTACTGGAAGAAAGATAGCGACACCAGCTGCTGCACTCAAAGCATAAAAAATGATGCGTCTATTAGGAATTTTTTTGGTAAACATAAGGTGGCTTTGGTGTTTGCTTGTGATGTGGTTTCCATACTCCTTACTGAGGTATACCGCGCTAACCACACCTACTCACCATCGCTCGCGGTTACTTGAAATGCCCTTCAGCTCTCCCCGCGACTTCCGAAGATCTCTGCACCCTTTCCCTACCCTTCTGCGCCAAGCGCCCTTGCGACACTCCATTTGTCGGCCGTCTTGGGAGACTAAATTCCACTGCATGGCGAAGCCCGTGATACAATTGTCGCCCCTCCTTGATGTGTAGCCTATCTATTGGCACTTCCGCCTTCCGATCACAGGGCGTACGAGTGCCAGGCCTTTACGCCGACCAAGTTCTTTGTTTGGGATAGTATCGACGGTATTGACAAAGCTTTGGAGTTTTTGGGTAACAGTGCAAATCACTTTCCACGTGCAACTCCCAAATAACAACACAAAAGGAACACGAGAACAGAACAGTTTCAACTTGATCTTGGTGTTGAGATGCATTCCAGATTTTATAAAAGGCAGCGGAGACAGATTTAGCGCAGCTAATGTGTCGGGCAATACTCATTTCGGATCCAAGGTCACCAGGAACAACACTATATACAAATATACATATACAAATTGATCGATGCTTTCAGTGACTCATTAATGCAGATAAGGAGAATGCAATGCCGCGTGAGACTGAGAACCTTAGTTTTGTTGGTGTTCATCTTCAGTCCAACTCTAGTTGCCTCTGTTTCCAAATCCAGGGCCATTTGGCAACGGTCACTAATCCGGTGAGAGAGCAACAAAATGTCAGTCGAGGTGTTTGAGGAAAGGTGTCATTGTCCATTAAATTGCTCCACTTCCTCTGAACAAGAGAGCATGAAAAACGTCACCGATAACAAGAAGAAATAATATCGGTGACCCTGGCGGACTCTACTTTGGACCTCAAAATCTTCCGAGATTTCACCTCGGTGTAGCACGTAATACTTTGTGCCATCATATTTCGCTCTGATAATAGCTATTAATTTCTTCGGAATGACCCTGCACTCCAGATACCCTCCCTGTCCACGCTATCGAAAACTTTGTTGAAGTCGATAAAGAGCAGGTGCACCAGAGATCTACACAACGCATACTCTTCCAAAATGACCCGTAGGGTGTTTATGTGGTCAATGCAGAAGGATACGGAGCGGAAGCCAGTACGCTCTCTGTCGAGTTCCCTACTTTGGAATTTTAACCATCATTCCCTTCTTCCCTTCACTGGGGAAGGTCTCGGTTTCCCAAGATTTCCGTTCGAGTGGAAGAATCAGATCCGCGGGGAAGCAGTTAAGCCTAGGGGCATTCAGTGCATTGATAACGGAAATGATTTTTCGAATACTTAGCGGAACAATCCGTATTCGCATATTACGGGGACTAGCCATTTCATCCACAAGAGATGTAACCTCGTCGGATGTGAAAGTAGTTTAGAACGATGGTTAAGTATTCTTTCCACCTCTTCAGTTGTTTATCATCGTAGATGAGTCGACCGTTGATGTCCTTCACAGGACCATCGAAAGATTTGCGACCATATGCACGCTTTTTCTTGATGCTGTATACAGTTCTGAAATCATTGCGATCTACGGCATATTCTGCTTCCCTGACCAGCATAACAGCAAATTCTCTCTTATCACGGCGTACACTACGCTGAACTTCTCAGGATTTCGCACGGTATCGGATTTCGATGGCATCACGCCCGCAATCGGTCGCAGCGGTCAAAAGACCTGTTCCTTTCATCGAAACCGCTTCCACGATTCTGCAATCAGCCGGATCCTATGATACCTCTTGGGGACGTGGGCGACCACCCACGCAGCACCTGGAAAAAGGCATTTTTTATGACATCCCAATGCTCATCGATATTCTCAGGCGGATTACTAAACAAGATAGCTCTCCTATTATCGAGTGACAGTTGGATCATACAATGGATCGTGGTCGCAGGTCTCCAACACTCCGAGAAGTGGCGGACGCAATACGCAACCGAACGTAAGGGGCCATCAGATGGTGATCCCTTTCGAGGTCGATGTCAGTGGAAGAAAACCTTCCAAGAACGTGTTTCCCCATCATATATCCGAGGAAGTTTTTGTCAGAGCCCACCTTGGCATTCGGATCGCCCATCACGGTCACAATTTAACCTTTAGCAAGCCTCCCCTGAGGTGCATGTAACTACACGTAGAGAGCATCATTCTCCTTTATATCGGAATTCTCCGGTGACACAAAGCATCGTACAATTGTGATGCGCCATAACCTGGGCTGGAATCTTGCCCTCAGAAATCTGACTGAAATACGCTCCCGGGTAGCGTAGCCGTCAGACACAACCCGATACCGGATTCGCGTCTACTACCATTCGGGTTTCCAAAGGACAAAAGCAGGAGGAGTCATAATTTGTCTCAATCAACAAAAGGGAAGAATACTATTCAGGTGACCATTTGTCCTTTGGAATTATGGGCATAATTTTTCACTGAGAAACTATCCAAGGAAGGTGCTGAAAGATGTTTTTGGGGAACTTAACTGCAGATCTAGCCCAGGTGGTAATGAAAAAGTTGACAGCCTGAGTCCCCTGGTGAGTCCCCTGGTGAGATTACAATCAGTATTTGGTATTATGTGATCCGATAAAGGACAAAATTGTAAGGGTGCACGCTGCTATAAGAAGAAATTAAAATCTTTGTGCAAGATCGTGAGGTCGTTAGAACACCGTTTCTACTACTCCTTAAGTGACATATGAAAATCCTAGTAGGACAGTATTGCCGGATGGAGAAAATCGGTGTACTGGGCCAGATTATATGCAACCAACGTATAGAAAAAGACGAGATGGCAATATACTTCATAGACAGATACTTGACCTGAGGTAAAGGTAGCACAGCAAGGCTTTCTTTAATAAGGAATCTGCAGACTCTTAGAAAACGTCTCCAAATTGACGAAAGTCAAGTAGCGTCACAAAAGAATGTAATATAAATAGACGTTTAAGGATGCCCTCCCATAGCCTCAACCCACTTTATTCTTTCTGAGCTTAAGACAAGGTTATAAGCTTTAGGATTTCGCAAGTTGCAAGTGTGTTGCATTAATTATTTAAATTGATCTCATCATTTGCACTATTTGTAGACACAACCATTGTCCAATATCTTTACATATATAACTGATAATCATTTTTTCCTTGAAAGATGCTTTAATTTTTCCTATAATTCCACACTTTAACTGACTCCTTTCAACAATGCTCTTGTATGTATTCAATATCTCATCACTTCAATTTGTGGTGAAGCTTCGCAATTTCGCAAAGTATTATATTTCGTTCATCACGAACTAACTTCAGCGCAAATTTCTGTTAGAAACCTCTTAACTAAATTCAAATGCACGACTTCCTCCTCAATTAAACGAAGGATACGCATTGAAGCACTTCCACTAACCATTCTGCTCAAAAAGGGGCTGAAGCTTAAGGTAAGTAGCATAATGGCATGCATATATGCGGACTCGTATTACATATTTTAAGATTATGTGCAGATGTTCCTGCTGAGATGGTAAGGATTCTCTTCAGGCGAGTTCGTCATAAAAAGGATTTCTCACTTCATTGTTGTCAAAACTTTCCTGAATATATTTTTAGTAAAGACCGTTTATGTGTTTATGCGAAAATGTTTCTCCGCTCCTCCAAGAAAGTTTCGTAACTTATTCGGATTCTGGAAGGAGTAAGTTTTTGGGTCCTGGGAAGTGTTTTTTATCAGTTTGCTCTCACAAATGCTAAACTTTTTGCAATTTTATATTTTCCTATTCCAAAATATTCTTCCAGAAAAGTTTTAATTTTCCTAATTTAAAGAAAGCAACCAATCAGTGTAAGATTGGGGGTGGGTAACTTAAAGATGGAGAATTCTCAAAATAAATATTCAGTAAAAATTCTTGAAAAGTTTTCTATATGGAAATCTTACAGCTGTCAGAATTAATTCAGAGGGACTTACTCCTTACTCAGGTTACTTGATGAAACCAAAATTTCCTTTCACTACCTAACCTTTTACAGAAACGTGAGTTTTCAAGAACTTACCAAAAAAAGGAAAGCTCATCCTTAAAAAAGGGATGAAAAGAATGAAGCATGCATGCAACAACATACATAAGACCACCTCGCAAGAAAATATCCAAGCAGAGTTCAATCTCATTGACTTTGAAGGAAATAAATGTAATACTGGGAATAACATGAGACACATATGTAGGCGCACAAGACGCAAGTGTCATCGTGCAGGTAGAAACATCCTTAATTTCTTCAGTCCAATTGGGTCGAATCAAAGGGCAGGTTACAAGAAAACAAAACCGGACTTTACTTCTAATACCCAAAAAGCACCCAAGAGATCGTTTTCATATTATCCTTTTTGTAGTTTAGAGACGAAATGCGAAAGGATACCCTCTTTCTTCGAGGATGAGATCGTTCTACGATGGCGGTATTCGATCAAGATACGGAGACCTTTAGAAGGTATTACGGGAACGTGACAAACAAAACTGGTTTGCGTAAGATCAATTCGAAAATAGTTTTGCCGCATAGGCATCTACAGATCCGGCAAGCAGTTTAATAAGGGTTTCCGAGATAAATACGAGCGTTAATCAGTTCTTTTTTAAGAAACCTCAATAGTACAAAACGGAGATTGTACCAAACCAGTATTCCACCATATAAAGAGTTCTTTAAGCATTCGTATTACAATCTTTTCCAAGGAATGTGATCTCATTCTCATGGTTAAACTGATCCTGATGGAATACAATAGGGATAAACATGGCGGAAATGGGGACTAGTAATAAAGGGAATAAGATATGGAGATAGTTTAGTGAAGATAGCGAAAATCAAAACATCTTCAGGAGTTCTGCAGAGAGCGATTCATAACCAAGCACCATAACCCATGGAAACTGAAGACAACGAAGACAGTTCAGCTACTCTGCTGCAACCTCTTCACCAAGATAGCGACTAATACTGAGCCACTGCAACCCTTCAATAACGGAATGTTACAAAGACCTTGAAGAGGACTTTTGATTATTGTTGTGAACTTTGCCAATTCACTCTTCGGATTCTTTGATTCGAACTATGCTCCAGAAAATTGCATGGAGATCGACGAACATCGATAACTACTAAAAAACCAGACGTCAATCGTTGACTGCACACACAACATACAGAATAATACACGCCCTAATTGTGACTTTTAACTATCATATATCGCGAAATGAACAAGATAGCTAAGGAAACGCGGGAGCGACAACCGATGCAAACATTTTCATCAATATAAAAAATTGACTAAACGTTCTTATTGGCATACACCATTGCAATTCCATCACATCTACAGCCGGTGCTACCAAACATAAAGGAGGAGTTATTTCCACATTTACAAGTGCTGCATAAATCGGGCGATCTAGAAGAGTTGTATAGGTAAGGAGGTATCAGTGGCCAGACAGAGAGAGCCCAATTATTACTGTCGTGTGCCGTTTTAACGCCACAAACTCGTAAGACTGTGACTGGAGTTATGAGAGCAAGAAGTAGAGTCCAGCCGGTTCAGATCTTCAGAGCCAGCCCGTAGCATTCTCACAAGAAACCAGCTCTGCTACCTTGTAACTAAAAAGCTCTCTGAGTTTTGCTAAGAATGGTTTAACTAGTTTTCGTAGTCTGACTCTAGCAAGCTCGCAGAGAAGGTGCCTGAGGGTTTCCACGCCTCCTCCACAGCTTCGGGAATGCGAGTTGTAAGGTATGCCGAGCCTGGCGGCATGGTCCCCTATGGGACAGTGCCCCGTGTAGACCGCTGCAATCTTAAATGCATTTGGACGCGTCTGGCACAGAAGCTGTCGTGATCGGGTTTCCTTACAAGCAGGCCAAATTCTCTTTGATTTGGCGCAAGCGGTAAGCATTCGCCATCTAAGGCCCGCGGCTGCTAAGTAGTCCCCTCCGCTCTTGACAGTCGCTAGCAAGACACCGAGTGCACCCACAGAAGGACTGCCAAAAGCAAAGCCTCGCCTGACCAAACAGTCAGCCCACTCATTCGCTTCTATGTTGCCATAACCAAGAACCCAGAGGCGAGTGACCTGGAGCGTGCCACCCAGACTGTTCAGCGGCAATATGCGCTACAAAGTATTCTATTTGGAAGTCTAGGGGAAGGGGATTCGAAGGTACGTTCAGAACATCTGCAAAGCGCCAGTAGCACCTACACTCACGCGGTCCTTGGAAATTTGAGTTGTATAATATTAGGACTGTCGAAGAAGGAGCATGAAAAAGCATACTGAAATCTTTACTCTAATTTAGTTTTTACTATCTAAGGACTGACCAGGTGATGGAACATTGCCATCGAACCCAGAAGTTGAACTACCTCTGCAAGCAACGTATAAGATAGGATCTAGCATACATACATATGAAATAGGTATAAAATGTGAAAAGTAACTACAATGCTGCATCCAGTCGCTAACCGCCAATCTGTAAATTTTTTCATCAAAGTCAAGAAGAATCGAAGTGAAGAACAGAAAATCCCCTTCAACAAAATTTGACAGAGTTGAAACCTGTAACTAGGGTAAATTCTAAAAACAACCATACTACCAAAGGACGCCTACAATATTACTCCCAACTACATTGGGCTATGTGGTATTCTGGCTATAGCAACCTATCTTCACTGAAGACACAAACAGAGAACCTTCAATGATACCAAAAACCAATGCCCCTACCCTGGGTTCATCCAACGGCAGCCTACACGATTATCTAAAAGCAAAAATAGTAGTTGGCACTGCAATCTCTTAACGCGCTAAAGAACCAAACAGTTGGTTCCCGAAATACTGAATCTGGAAACAATTGGCGATTGAAACCTACTTATAAAACTGCCAACATAAGGCGCCAAAAAGTAACACCCCAGTAGCGTCCTTCAAAGTAATCCCGATGAGAGCAAGAATGTGTGGTTGGTTTTTATATTTCAAGAAAATATATATACTGATGCTCACTGTATTTATTTTTACCAGTCGCGCTCGTTGGGGGGGGGGGGGGGTAGAGTTCAGCACCCAGCATTATGCTTATGATTTTTCCGGCCAATGACGGAGCCACAGCATTCCGCCCCCATTGAGGCCCTCATGTGGTGGCTGTGCAGCGGTTTCCAGATGACATCAGTCCTAACCAGAACGCGTGTGTAGACTTCGAGTTCCCTAGGAATAAGGACCGCTCGCTACGTGTGACGAGATAGCGAAGGTGACTATAATTTGGGAACAGCCTCCCGTATTAAGCGCTCCGGCCTCTCCAAGCCCATATCTCCTATCGAAGACCAGGTTGCCGGGGAGTCTTAGGTTTTCCCCGTGTACCAGCTCAGCAGAACAGGCAGCAAACACTTCACGGAAGGCGGCACAAAGTCCGTGCCGAAAGGCAAGACCCGCGACCAAGACAGCTAGTCGCACCCCATAATAGCTGCCTTCAGCGTCCGATGCCGACGCTTTAGCACTCCATTGAACCGCGAATGGTAAGCGGTTGTCCGCTGACGTTTGAATCCCAGAAGTTTTCCGAACTCTGAGAAGAGAATAGATTCGAATTGCATTTCCTGGCCTGTGATGATAACGTCGAGAACCCCAAAGCGCGGAATCCACTTTCGACAGACGGTCTTAGCATATGACTGTGCGGCTATGTTCTTCAGAGGTATTGCTTCAGGCCACCGCGTAAACCGGAGATCCGCGACAAACGTCAGCTACTAAGTTATCTTTAACGGACACAAGTTGAATGCTTATTGCAAACTGGCTGATATAGGCTTAGTGCCGAAATTGGCGAGGGAACGCTTTGTCGGACTTCTGCCTTAAAGCAAAAGCTAAAAGCTTCTGGTCCAAGAACATGGTAAACAGCCTGCCTTCAAAAGAAATACGGAAGTACTTGATGTTCAGAAACGCGGCTGGTAATTCAAGATCATAGGCACTGTAATTCCGTTGAACGTGGTTCAATCGCTTTAAGAAGAAACCTAGCTTTTGTTCACCATCTGATGAAGAGCAAAGCCTACTGCGATATTTGAGGCACCGACGAACACAGCTAAGGGCACATCCTGTTGAGGGTGCGCCAAAACTGTAGCAGCCTACCAGCTGTTGCTTGGTTATTTCAAACGTTTGGACGGGTTCTGAAGGTCACTCAACCTCGCGTGGTTTGATATGAATACAAGACAGCAAGTCGTTAAGTAAAGCCTGCTGGTGGTGAGTGGCTTTGAGCAGGAAATGGCGGTAGAAGTTGACCGTGCTGAAGAACCTTCTAAGGTTTAGGTCGGGTTATATGCTGTCGGGGTTGATGGAATGGAAGTTGAACAAAGCCCTCGGGGTGAAAATCTACTTTATATTAGTGTCTGAATAAGGAGGATTTAAATTGAATTCATGCAAAATCAGTTTATTTAAAAATTGCTGGCCCCTTCAACCATTTTAAAGCTGTGTATAAATTTGACAATCCCTGCCCCCCCCCAAATTCCCATTTTCTTATGTCATTACATCAATCAGCCTTTCTGTTTTGGCTACAATACCTACATACATCGCTACAGATTGTCACACCTTTAAGTAGATACGTATCGACGGAATCAAATCCAGCATTTTTTAATGCAGCAAATTTCAGAATTTAATGAACTTTAAATGTATACCAATATTTAGTACAATTCTTTTCATCTTTTTTATTTTTCAGACTCTACCAAAAGTTCCGGTGCCACCATTAGATCAAACCATGACCGAATATTTACGAGTCCTTGAACCAATAACAACACCAGCTCAATATGAGCGAACCAAATCCATCATAAAACAATTTACATCACCAAATGGTCTTGGGCCTCGACTGCAGGAATATCTTCAGCAAAAACGTGAGAATGAAGATAATTGGGTAAGTTAGATTGTCATAATTTATTTTAAAATTTGTTTAGGATTCCTGGTCGATTAAGGCTTACAGTTTTTAGCCAAAACTACATCATCAGCAGGAAAACGCTGGGAAAGAACAGTGAAATCGTCTTTGCTTTTTTCTGAGAAACTAGTTTGAAAGCAGCCAGCAATCTATCTAAACTCATTGGAAAACGTTTACAAACGCATGACAATGATCGCCTGCGTGCTGTAACATTAACTTGTACCTGTTAATTTCATTCTACCGTCGCTGAATCCGCTCCTCATTACGGGATATAAGTGTTTTTGACCATCAACTCATTAGCGAATCGGTCCACCGTCGTCGTTGCCCCCTTTTCAGTGATTCTTGTGTTGCGTTTATTCGGTACTCTCTATCCTAGCCGTCTTACTTGTGAAGAGACCTGCCGGGACCATTCCTCTTATAACACAGGCTCCCTTGCCTGAGGTTGTCCTCCACACTCTTAGTGCCTCTAAGTGGTATATGCTAGGGCTTCATGCCAAACTGGTGCCAGTTGGTTCTGGGCTTAACAGTGGGCTCAATTGAGAGTAGCATCCCGACCAGAAGCTTGATTATCCATTCTGACGTAAACCAGCTTGCTTTCCATCTGCATCTTGCCAATTTGGTACTCACATATTTCAAATTGACTGTCAAGCCCGAGCCTATCCTTCGAAAAGTGGATGCACTTCTCATGTTCCTAACTCCGCAAAAGTCTCGAACAGAATACAGCACCTGGCGTTAGTAACGCGTTAGCATTAAAACCGTTGAAATTCGTATCACTGTGCTAAGTGAAGCATTACAACTGTATACACAAATGCCAGTTATTTTAAGCCTGACGGTAGAACTTCTGGAAAATCATTCATGTCTTGAATGTCTCGATTTTCACATATGATATTCCCAATTTGCACTTGGGTTACTTTCTTATAGATGGTCCGCGAGACTAGGTTCTGCGCTGCCTCGCAATGGCAGAGACTAATTTGCATCAACCTCGTTTCTTCATTATATTCCAAAGTCACTCAATTACTCCGTATCTGCTGCTGTCCCCAACATGTCAACAGTCGATGCTCTTCGTCTCATCGCGAAACATACATTGAGGGTCAGCTTTGCATTCCTTGAATATGGCCAAGTTGAACACATCCAAACCGTGCTGGATGGACATTGTGTTCTTAAGTGGATAAACGACACAAACGAGTGTTACGAATTGTTTTTTAGGTCCTCGCCATTATCGTAACTTGTCAGTGTCTTTCATCGTGTGACAGTCTTCAACTTTTTGACCCATACTTGAGCCTTTGTCCATGCAGGCTTCCGAATCGTTCTCTTGGGTTTTAAAGAGGCGTCAATTGTGTTGTGTGAGTATCATTTGCCTTCTTCGTGGTGCTCTCTCGTCATTTGCCCTGTTATGCAGAATCCTAATAGCACCGACTTTTTTCACCATTTTGGCATAGAGGAGATCACAGGACGACAAGCGTCTTTTAAAAGGTCCAAACACTAGTTCCTGGGATGCCTCCCGACTAGATGCAGTCACCCCATGGTGAGCTAATTAGCCTTTCCGTGCCTTTGCAAGGAGCGCGAAGTAATGTACCTCTTTAAGAAAGCTCTTCCTCCAGACTACTTGTAGTATTAGCTGTAATAGTAGCGAATTGGTCCACTATGGGTATACTCAATCTTCTCCACTTTTACTTTTTCCTTGTTCTAGATGTCCTTCCCGTGGCAATTCATGTTCATAGGTTGGCTACGACTTACTCGACCTAAGTATAAACATACCACCGAGCGCACATTTCTAAATGAGCCGAGCGGTCCCTTATCTGCACGAGGGATTCACCTGATGGGACATTTAACAGTTCCACAAAGGCAACGGCACGCCTTTATGTGTCTGCCTAACTGCCCAATAATTTCGTTCGTGGCGCATCAAAATCATGGTCTAATAGGACCAGTTCTGAACACGGAGCACACCTTTCACATTCCAGTCTCCTAGTCCTCTTCCCTTACTGCAGTCGTTATTGTATTTTCGATCCGATCTGCGGTTCAGTTTTGGATATCACTGCAATATTACACACATCATTTCTCAGGTGTTTATTGACGATTATGGAAGGATGCTGGCCTGGATTCGACAATGTTTGGGATTTTTACTTATCCCCGTCTTCCCTCCCCGTTCTGTGGAATTACATGACAGGGAACAATTACCTCGCTTAAGCTAGATTTCTTTTTTTTTTGTGCTCGAAATTTTTAATTCGGCCTTGCTTGTATCCGTTTTTCGAGCCTTCCTGATATGCTAGCATTTCCAATGATATCGATTCCTCTAGGGTTTTCCCTAGGTTCTCCTTTTTTCAACGAACCACGGGCAATGAAAGAATATGAATCTGTGCGGACAATCAAGTGAATTATACAATTTAAACCTGTCCAGGTGCTAACGATATTCTCCATGCTCCACACTTCTCCGAATTGCCCGGTCTGCATTCACGGCGAGTTTAAGGTATGCCATTCAGCCATGCCATTTCTACCGCTGACGTACAAAATCGTTCTTTGCGGTTTTGACTCTGGATGTAGAAGTCTCCTGTCCATTCAAAGGTGATTGCCTAGTGGTCGCTGTATGTGAAATCCGTACTAACTTGCCAGGACATAACACATGCTTGCATAAGGCTGACAAAATCTACAATTGCACCAGGCCCTCTTTTTCGATAATTATTTACATTACTTCCGTTGGCTAGCGCTATACTATATAACTGGACAAGTACTTCTAATAGACAGCCTACCATTGCGTGTGTTCGGATAGGTGAGTGGTTAGAGCACAATGCTGCAGTTTTATCGTTTTGAGCGCATGTTGGCTCCATAGAGTTTAGCCCTTTTTTAAAGCAGTCTCTTATTTGGCAGTTGGTCGATGGCACTGCGATTTGGTGTCACTTTGGTGTTCTTTGACACTTTTGGGACAAAAGATTCCGGCTTTTCCTTAGGACTTTTTCTCCTCCTGTGGCCTAATATAAAGACCCTAATGGCCACCACCATGTTTGGCTTGGTGCATGTTGTCCTTGTCGTTGATAAACTCGGACATACCAACAATTTTAACTCCAAACTGAAAGGCAGTTTCTCCGGATCAGGGCTCTGCTTTCAGTGAGTCTTGGCCCGACTATTCCTTTTCCGTACTGCTACACTTTCACCATTTATTGAAGTCTATTATGCTCCATCTACGTCTATTCAAACAGACGCCCCTATCCGCCTCCTGAGGTTGCTCCCCCACAGAGAGAAATGTGGTACTGAATCTTCAAAGCTCGTGGAAGATTTACTACCCTCTAACTATTCTGCCTGTCTATCACACACAATTTATTCTAAAGCAGCTGAACCTATTATTATGAAATTTGAGTAAAATGTGTGGTCTGTAAAACCCTTAACAACATTTTCCTTTGAGTTTAAGGGCAAAGGACTTCGTTTATGGCTTCAATATATGTACATATCTTCGAATTTGGATATAAATAATGGAATAGTTTAAATTTTTGGCAACTTACAAATGGAAAACGTGCACTCATAAGAAAAACACAAAACCTTTCATATCCGGAGCGTCCAACCTCCGGTTTTCCGATTTGTTGCTAATTGCATTGATTTTAAGGCCCCTCTCTAGAGCGGGTATATAAGGTAAAAGCCCATGTATAAACGCTCATATGTTATAACAAATGCAAACGTACTTACATGATAAGAAAATTGGATTGATTTCCAGTATAATGTTAGCTATTCTAATGCAACGACCTTTTATAAATAGAGAGATATATATAGAGTGCCTTTTTTATCCATCACCAAACTGTTGAAAATCAATCAAAACTTAGTTGTATCCACTAGATATCATGTCATGCATTACATCGCGTTAATTCCATGCTATCAAGCAATTAACTATGATAAGCCTAGACTGTTCTGATAAGACCGGTAGTCGTCTAAGTTGGTATAAATAACTTGAACATGCTCAAATCACTATGCAGTAGTCCCATTGTTATCCAACAGCAAAATGAAGGGTATATCAGCCGCTTTGTCTATTATGTTACTCGGGAGTGTTTCTCCAATCTGGGCAGGAGTTATTACAATTCTACCGACAACAGTTGGGCCATGGTCTTCAATGTCAGACTACTTGATTTGGAATTCGACCTCTACAACTCCAACTTCAATAGGGACAACAACTCCGCCGACAACCACTGGGACTTGGCCTTCGACCTCAAGTTCAATAGTGACAACTCCGCCGGGATCGACTGGGACATGGCCTTCAACCTCAGACTCCGTAGTGACAACAGCTCCTCCGATAACTACTGGGACTTGGACCCCGACCTCTAGCCCTGTAGTGACAACAGCCCCTCCGATAACTACTGGGTCTTGGTCCCCGACCTCTAGCCCTGTAGTGACAACAGCTCCGCCGATAGCCACTGGGACTTGGTCTTCTGTCTCTACAGAACTCTTAATTGGAACAACTTTGCCACATGATTGGTTCACCACAGCGGCTACAACTCAAACTACACCGGGAGCCTAGAATTTAGTTAATGCTAAACCTACATGCAAACTGTTAAAGAAAAAGATAATCATTCAATAAACTGTCTATTAACATTTAACAGCTAATTTAAACAGAAAAACCCGCAATCGTTATTAATTTGAAGGAGTATGTGATCAGCAGTAGCAATAGGGAACGCATTAAGATACTAAGACCGGAAAGGATTACCAAAAATGTTAATCGGCCATCCTGGTGAATTAGTAAACCTAGAGTTCAAACGTACCTTACTTTAGCTCATCTAAGATTAGATGGTTATCAATTAAGAAAATTATCTCAAAGGACTAAATCGGACCGGAAAAGTTTACTTCAACCTCCAGCCTGCATTCGCAATCTTTTACGAATTTGAACGCATGCTCCAGAGGCAATGGCAGCTTCTCCATTGTAGGAATCCTTCGTCTGAGGTCTGAGGAGGCTGGGCAGCTGCATATAAAGTGTAGGGCGGTCTTCTCCTCTTCTTCACATTGGCTACATATTGCAGATATTACCACTTCAATTTTTTCATGTGGTAGTTCAAATAACGGTGTTTTCATGTCCCACTTCCTATGAGACAATAAAAATAACTATTTCAAAAAGATGTTCGCCTGCGCCAGGAAATTAAATTTCTCTATTCAGTTGTGTGAATCTTTGCCCTTTCATTCCTCAGAGCAGACTTGACAGTGGATGGCCAGATGTCAAATTCTGACTGTAGTCCCATCACTGTGGATTCAGACCCTTAGTCTTCCAGCCTCCTCATTACCACCTATGTTCGAGTACCCTGGCACAGTTTCAGCAGGAATTGGGGACGAGTCTACAACTGGCTTGATGGTGTTGGCACGTAGGCGGCCCAGCTGTTAGAATAGATTTGAATGATGCAAACCCAATCCGTCTTCAATAACTGACCCATGGATGAAGATTATTAAGTTTATGATCACGAAATAATAATAATCGTTGGCGCAATAATCCATATTGGATCAGGGCCTTGAAGTGTGCTAACACATTTCATTCAAGACCGTAACGGTACACTACAGTACACCGTCGGAGGCAACGTGGTCAGCATTGCGTTCGTCCGAGATTATTACCCTGATTTGACTCATGTACTCATTCACAGTTGAGTCGGCTGGTATCCGACGTCAAATCCGGATACAAATTCCACTGCCACCACCGAGATTTGAACCGCGACCTTCCGTACTACAGCCTTGTGCTCTAACCACAATCACAAAAATTAGTGGCACTTTATTGACCATTTATTGACATAGGTTGTAGTGAAAGCTCCCAGATCGTCCTTATCGCAGTGCAACAGCAACACTTTCCTGGATATGATACTTCTGTGTTAGCATGGGCATGTAATATACTCCTAAATACTTGACTTGAATACCCCCACTAATGTGGGTAGCTGCTTCCAGTGAATATAGCTAGTTCAGTCTTTTTAGCCTTCACCGTGAGTTTTTTATGAAGACACTGTGGATTATCCACAGAATTTTATTCAGGTGATCGAATAATATGTTTGCAAACTTGCCGATTATTATAATGGCTAGATCGTCCGTAAACGCTTGCACAAAAAAATTTGCATCCTCGAATTATTGAGGTTTCACCACCCTCCGTTTAGGAATTCTAGGCAGCATCCGTAGATATTCATAGTTTCCCCAGACGATAGTTTAGTCGTGAGTATCTCCAATACAATCCGAAGACTCTTCTTTGTGACGTTCAATCCGTCCTTTGAGTGCTTGGGTTCGTATCCCCCATGAGCAACCTTGACTGTTCTACTCCTGATAAATTCGCTCAGTATAGTTTCCTCTATCGTCTCCGCTTCCACAAAAGGGTTCAAGTTCGCGCAAAGGCTCCTTTTCTGAATAGTTCGTCCACTGCCTCATTACCTTCTAAACCAATATGGATTACAACCCAGAGTACACAGATCTTATTGCAAACCGATCGTGTTCAGTTAGTTCCTTTGGAGGTTGAAGGAAACATACTACGTTTTAGGTTTAAAGTAGATTTTTCTTGGACCAATGATCCCGGCGGCCGTTCCTTCTGCTGCGAAAGATCCATCAGTGTATTAATTGATTCTAGTGTGAAATAATGGAGCCTTGTTTCGTCCATGACGATATTGACGTATAAATTTGGGTTTTTTATGGAGGAACACATTGCTAAAATATATCAACTTTTGTTGATTGTTTTTTGTTGATTGAGAGTTCGTGTGGCACTCACTTTGAACAGAGCTTTCGTATATGTATCCAAACATTCATGCACCGTATGCCCAACACATTCCTTTGATATCTTTAGAGGCTCATCTCGCCTCTATCTTGCGGTCATCCAAAATTACTGACTGACTTTATTGATGTTTTCGTCGGTAACGCGCTGTTTGGGGCTTTCACTGACTGAATCGGTCTCGGTACTCATTTCTCTTCAATTAAACTTAACAAATAACTTCTGAAGGATTGATTTTCCGTCCGAATAATGTTTATCAAGCCAAGAGTATTTCTTTTCGCCAAAAAAAAAAATGCTTTACTAACACACGAAATAGTTTTTCCCTTTTATCCATTTTTTTCAAATCAACAAAAGTAGCTTGACTCAAAATGCTCTACCCCACAAACTAATAATCTGACAGCTGTCAAACTGATGCACATGCCTTTGAAGGTTACGGTGAACTATAAATCATGTAGAAATCCACATGATTAATACTAATATGATACTAATAGCGCCAACTGTGCGCGAGCCTACGAAATTATAAGCCCAACTGTTAGATAAACAGTTGCAGGTTTAATTCGTACCACGCTCTCCCAGTGTGTATCAATTCTACTTCGATTTAAGTAGCTCTTTGCCTCACTAACACTGCTAGTCATTCTGAAGGTCGTCTTCCTCAGTTGCATCTGCAGGTGAAGACCGAAAGTAGTTAATCCCAGAACGACCTTCGGGAATGCCGTTGGAGAGCATTCATTAACCCACTGATACACACGCAAGCCCTGGCTGTTATGCTGAGTTCAACTCTTTTTGCCCAGATTACCGCCGCATCGATAATCATCGGTCTTACAATTGCAGCGTATATCCAAAGTAGCATTTTTGCTTAAGAATGGTGCAAGCTCTTGTTTTTTCACAAGAGTAGTCCCAAATTACCTACATACTTCCTTCACGCAGACTCAGGCTCCTTGATCCAGAACTATTCCAATGTTGTCTTTGGAGGTTTGTGATTGTGTGATGTGGCTCTTCCGTGATGGAAGTTTAAGTGGGCTACTTTCGTGTTGGCCATTGGCTTCATTACTGTTTACTGTTTGAAGCTCTTCTCCACCGTCGTAGTGTCACCCTTCTCCTACCACATGGCGCTGCCCTATCAGCCTCTATTCCCTCTGCGATTTTTTATGGGACCTCGGAAAATTTTCCACCTGATGCATCCGCCCCAGTATCTGTTTATTCGGCTTCTCCCTGGGGCATGTTGTCAAACCTATTGTTGACAAGGCAGTTTTGTCTTTTGTTTGCCTGCAAGGGTAGATCATCTACCCCGATCGTGAGAAGTTTGCCTCCGCCCTTCACCTTGCTTCGGGAGATTCTCCATAGACGCGTATGAAGATACTCATTTGGAGCAATTAGGAGGCCCATAAGTTCCTTCGTCTATCGTAGCGCTAGAGAGGTAAGGAAGTAAACTGTCGACAATTCTACTTTTTTCTAGCCTGGCAATTTAGGGACTGTGATCTTAAGCCGCACTGTTCTCCGTCGGGCAGTCCACCAGTGTAATACATGATCGAAAATGTATCCCCATGAACACGAGCTTCCCACTCCGTCGCTTGCACATCTGCCTGAGGACAGAATCTTCGATAGTTTCCTACTCATCGCGAGTGAGTATTTGTTCCGGAAATGCTTTCTGCAGTATAGCCAGATGAATTCCATTGACCGCAATATCATAGTTAACGGTGACCCCTCTGCATTTAGTCTTCACCCATTGCATACCCGGGATGCTCCTACTCATGGGTGCCGGTTTGAATTATTTGGGAGCATTCTCCTCTTGTGAGCTCATCTACGCTGCTCCCCGCCTTCTTGGCTCCAATGTTGAACGTTTAGGTCTGTCCTGAGTCTTCTTAAAGGCATCTTCTGGTTTCACGCTTTCCTTCAAAGAATGCAGATAACATTTCGCACCTGCGCCACTGAGGCCTGTCTCCTTCCTGACTTCAGATATACTGATCTCAGACTTTAGCTTGCGTTTTGTGCAGTGGTCTTTGTTGATTGCGGTCTACGCAGCAGGCCAATGTTGACTTCAGCTCACTTGCTTGACTGCCCAACTTCTCTCCCTTAGCTACATCCATCACTAATGGTGCTCATAGTGAAGCTTGATAAAAACGTGTGCAAGTGTGTGTATGAGATGGGGAAGTGGCCCAGCTCTTGGGCACTCGGAGCTTAGTGATCCATCATATTCGAACCTTTGTCTAGCGGAATATACCAGGTTTTTTACATATCATAGAATTCCCGCTACTGCATGTGATGCCACCGGTTGCATTGCACCAGCACCAAAAATTAGATAACACTCCCATAGGAAGTAACCCGTGGATTCTCCATCCCTGTTGCCCCCGTTCTGAGCATATGTCCACTTATTGAATCATGGTAATATAGAATACACCCAATACTTCCGCATATCATCCTGCTTTTCAATTTGGTGTGTCTAGCGGCACTTAGGCTTTGCCACTTGTCCTTACTAACACCTTCATCTAGAGCTATGCAAGATATAATGTTGATAACGTGGCAAATAGGCTACTCCCATTTGAGACTTTATTTGGATGAATATGTATGTCACAATTTACTTTCCGGCTGGTCTGCAAGTACCCTCTTCATCTTCTAATTTTGGGTTATCACATTTGCATCACACTTAATAAAGTAGAATTTCTGTCCTCTTGCCTTAGCATTCTCTCGTTTCGAATGCTCACTTTCTCCAACTCGAACGAGAATTCCAAAATATAAACTGGACGATCCTGATGAAAACGAAGTAAGATGGTAGGACTCTGGAGAGAACTCCTGTTCCTCTTCCGGCAATATGACTCTGGAAAACCAAGGGGAAGCAGATGCGAATCTGGGGTTGGGTTATTATCGGCTACCGCAAGGCGCGCTAATTTGACGTAGAAGTAGCAGACTGGCAGGATTCTAACTGCGAAATTCCGATCCTAGTTAGGGAGCATAGCAATTGTACAGTTCTATGCACCAAGGTAAATCTCCAATATAGTGGAGAAAGATTCTTTCTGCGAGGAATTACATGCAGGGGAGACCTCCCCTGCATCGTCATTGGTGGCACATTATTTAAAGACAGAGCTTACCATAAGAGCATCAACATCTGATGGTCACTTTCCTTCTCGAGAGTGTTGCGTCCGTCACTTCTTGCAGGGTTGAAGAGTTGCAATGCTCAAATTTTAATATCGACCGCTTGTATGATCTAATTATCGCTCAACAGTGGGAGAGCTTAACATCTTGATGATAGGACGGTAGATATACTGAGTAACCCGGTTCAGAATATCGATGAGCATTGAGCATCAAAAATGCTCTTTTCTCGGATGTTACGGAGATCGCCGGCTACGTCCCGAAGCGGCGTCATAAGATCTGCCTGCCTGCGGAATCGTGGAACGGAAAGGATTGAATGTTCTATTGACAGTTGCGCGTATTGGTGGACACGACATGGTCTAATTCCCCCGCCGTGCGAAACCCCGTGAAGTTCAGTGTAATATGCGCCGTGACAAAAGGGAGTTTGTTGTTGCGCTGGTCAGCGGAAAGGGATTTGAGGTCTAAAGCGGGGTCCAACAAGGTCGCATATTGTCATCAATAATATTTCATTATGTTATCGGTGACGTTCTTCATGCTTCCTTGTCCGGAAGACTTAGAGGAGTTCAATGGACCAATATGTTACTCAAACTCTTTGACTACGCTGATAACATCTGTTTGCTTCTCACCGGATCATGGGGCTTTAAATTAAAGAAGAGGGTAACTAGGGTGGAACTGAAGATAAGCACCAATAAAATCAAGGTTTTCAGTCTAACGAGCCATCACATTCTCCCTGTCTGTATTAATGGGCGGAGAATTGAGGGCGTGGACCAATTTGCATATCCAGAAAGCGAGGCCTCTATCGGCGATGGTAACGAACTGGATGTTGCATGATGACGCATTAACAGCACTATACAGCTTGTCTGAAATCTGGAAATGCAGTTACGGTGTTGGTGTTGAACACCGAGATCAAGTTGGGCTGATTTCCCTGCTGGTTTTCCTGTGTTGCTATATAGGATTAGCATGTGGAAAGTGACCACCCACTGTCACTCAAAAGCTCCAAACATTAGTAAACATTTGTCTTCGTGGGCGCACAGGGTAGCTCGCCCTAGACGATGTAATCGAATGGCGAAAGTGGCAATTTATAAGTTATATATTAAGGAGGGAGATAATTACACTGATGCGCAATAGAAGAGGACAACATACCGGCCAATCCCCAACGAATCAGGAGATTTTTTTCTTCCAAAGTAGGAGGGTAAATCCGCTCGAGGTGACTGCAGATTTCCAAAAAGCCACTAGGAAGATGATGGATAGGAGATGGCAACCTCAGTACGGCACTTTCAGAAAAAAGCCGCTGAACTCATACACTGATCCCCTCTATTGAGAGAGCGAAAAGATGAAGAATTACATTACCACGTATCATAGTTCCTTATGTGTCACAGTTGCTACAGGAAGTAATTACTTCGGATTAGACCTATCCCGAATACTGGCTACACCCGAGAAACCGGAGAATTTTATGCTCAATTGTAGGAGATTCACGGACGAAAGAGAGAAGTTGATTGAGGCTCTGAAAGTAGCTATCAGACCCCGTAATCTCGTGGAGGAGATGTTGAAGCCGGAAGCAAACGCTACAAAAAGCGCTATACAAGCAAAGCTCCTGGAAGTGAACTGAACCTGTAAAGCACGACGGACGCGCGGATTCATAATGCTGATATAGTTCACGACAATTACATGGGGATATGAGCGGTGAAGTGGGGGCAGTTTTATATAGTTGCCATTTACCCCTTGATAGGGTATAGCGCGTGAACCGCGCCTACGCGTCACCGTTTGCGGTTCGTTGAAATCCGCTTGTCCCCAGGACTTCCTAAGATGCCCGCACTCCTCTTCTACTTCTACTCTGCAACAGATGCTCTTGGGGTTCGTCAGTCATCTTGGAAGAATGCATGGCGTAGCCAGCAATGGAATTGTTTCCATTTCTTTATGCGTGACCTATCCACTGCCACTTCCGCCTCGCGATCATATCGCCTAGTCTTAGTCGGTGAGAATCCCATGAATATTTTCATTCTCCAAACCTAAAACTTTTATAGCCTCCGATTCCGAAAACTGCTTCAGTACATCAAGAAAGGGACATCGTAAGCCAAACTAACGAACGGCAATCCCAAAGGAAGTTCCAGAAAATACTGACTATCTCAACTATTATTGCTGTTTATTTATTGCGTTACGGTTGTTGCCTGGGACACTTACATATCAAAAATGATGATTACATATAAATTAATAAAATTAAACCAGCGAAATCATAAAACTATGAAAATAACTCAACTAGCGAATTATATTTGTCATAAACTTCATTACTCATTCGCCATTTACATTAGTCACTTTGCTATCATTGCCTCAATTTAACTCTTCTGGGAATTATTTTGGGCCTTACGCCTCTTTGGCGCTGCAGTTTTGTTTCGTTTTTTCGTATCCTTGGCAGCAGGAGTTGTTTTCTTCTTGCTTAAGCCACTCTTTTTTGTTGTAGTCCTTTGCCGCTTAGCAGTTGTCTTTTTACCCTTCACGGTACCGGGGGTTGGACGCTCTGTTGGGGGTTCAGGAATTTTAGATGCTGCCGAGGCAGGTGCATCACCATTATCTACAGGTGGCGCTGGAGGAGACGTTGGAGGAGTTTTAATTGGACTTGCAGTATCCTTAGCAGGGGTTTTGCTATCATCATCAGGCTTTACTTCTGGTGATGGATCAGTATCAGTGTCTACATTAGTTTCGGGTTCCTGAGGTTTCGACTCAGCGGGTTTTGATGGCAAGGGTGCTAATGGAATTATTGGCTGAACTGTAGGTGCAGTGGGTACTGAGACTGGATCTGGAGATTTTGATGGAGTTATTGGAGCCTTTACTGTTGTTGTGGTGGTGGTTATCGTTGGACGTGGAGGAGCTACGCCAGTTATACAAGCACTCACTGAGAAATATTGTCCCGGGGGGCATCTCAATTTCACACCTACTCCAGCTGCCAGACACTTTGTGTAGTACGATGGGTCAAGGGGATTAGCAAAAACCGGGCCAGCTGAAGTGCATGTTTGAGCGGCGCTCTGGTGCAACCATCCCACAACTGCCAGAAGTACTAGTGGCACTTGAAAATAAAAAAGAAAAAACATTAAACTGCTGTGTGAATTCTACATTGACATTCACTTTTTTAACTATTCTTCTTTAAAATTTGTCCTTTATCTATTAAACTGGTTAAAGTAAATGTCTCACCTCTCATGGTACCGCTTTTTACGTACAAATATTTGGTATTACTTCAAAAATTCCAAACGACCTGTATTTATATTGAATGGAGCTCCATTCATAGATATTGGAGTACTCCAATATCGACAGACTGATAATTGTTGGCCAATATAATTTATGTTAACATTTTTTTGACAAATGTTTTTATTGTGTGAAGACATAATGCGATAAGTAAATAACATAATGAACAAAAGTTGCCGCCTGATAAATAGTAAGGGTAATATGCGGGTTCAGAATTGTACCCTAAATGAAACTTCCATTAGAGAGAAACTGTGCAATTGATTCCCAGAATTATGTCTTTTTATGGCTATGCGAAAAGGGTATAAATTTTGGCCAATATTAGTATTTCTGAATACCGAGTAGTTTTCACATTGCGAGCTTTTTTGGTAAATGTTTTGATATCCTGGCTCATCCTCCTATCTGAGGACTAAATAGCCCAAGAATTATCACAAAAATACATGAATGGAACACCTTCTGCTACTCATGGGCATACCATGCTCCCCAGCCCAGAGATTTCAAGATAAAAGTATATAATACGTTCCTTTTTTCGTTTCGGAGGCTTGAGCTTCATTCATTCATCATGCTCATAAGAGCATCTTCCTGGTAGGTCCCACAATTTACGTTGAATCACCGGGACCCATCCCAATCTCAATCCTCCAGAGATGAGAGCGTCCTATGCGCCAGTTTTTTGGTATAGCCAATTCACCTCCAGTTTCCTTTAGTGTCCCCCCTTTCCCGGTGGTTGGAGGATATGCGCTCCCGGTCATCCAATACTCCATGGCAGCTTGAATAACCAATAATGACCAATTTAAACATTCTGGGATAATCACAGCTTCCTCTATAGTCCAAGAGCAGTATAAGATTACAATTAATATTTCCTATTGATGCACTGACCCTTCTTTTAGCTTTCCAATCACTCTTACTATCTATTTATAAATAGATCTTTCGTTTTTGACGTTTTTAATCTGCGATGGTGGATGGGATATCGTCGTCATCACTTCCAGGTATCCGACTAGTTCGCTGAAATTAGTGATATAATTCCTGATTTGAATACTGCGTAACTTCGCTAGAACGTCTGAACCTGAGAAAAAGTCGTTCGGACCTTCCTATTAACCTTCTAGCTTTGTTATTCGAGTCTGTGCCCCTATTCAGCGCGCCTAGCATATTGAGGATCTGGGAAGGACTGCGCGCCTCTCCTCAAAGCTGACCTTTGCTAGGCCCATTGTACCATCGTTGGACATCGCCTATTCATCGGCCTCTCGCCGACGGTGCCCGTTCGCACACTTTCGCGAATCTGAGAACGTTCTCTAGAGACAGATAATGCGCAGAGTCTTCCCTGAAAAAAACCTTACCATGGTATCTTCGTCTGAGGTCTGGGGAGGCCGGGCAGCTGTATACAGGGCCGTCTATTCTTCCTCCTCGCATTGGCTGCATATGGCCGATACCACCACTCCGATTTTTTCCATGTGGTAGTTTAAGGAACAATTAAATTAAAAGCCCTACTACGATTTTCATGTCCCACTTCTTAAGGGGGTCATCCCGTGTGAAGGCCGTTTTTTTGCCTTTTTTTGAAAAATTATTTTGAAGGACTGGATAAAGATAGAAACATGATTTTTTCACCATATGTTTATTTATATCTCTAATATATGTGATAAATTTTTCGGCTTGATATTGTAGCTAGTTTTTGGAATACGTGTCAATTTATGTACCCATCTCCAAAAAAAGGTGTTTTTCTGCTGCCACGCTGGAGGGCGCTGTGTTCATCTGGGGAAAAAAAACTAAACGGCATTTTAATGTGGACAATATTCCACGGTCCGCAAACTAGGATAATTAGAAAATATTAAAAGGTAAATTTTTGGTGGGCTTTTAAAGTTGATTTTTTGAATTTTGGTGTTTTTTTACGGCTTTTTTTATGAATAAAAAAAAAACTACCCGTCCGATCGCAATTATCCTAGTTTGCGGACCGTAGAAATATGTATTGAAGAAGTCGTGAAAATTTCAAAGAATTTGGTTGGATAGATTTTGAGCTATGGTGGCAGCCGATTTTCAAGATGCAGTTTCGAGAAAAACGCATTTGAAAATTTAAATGTGATTATCAACAGTAAAATTTTAACTCACTATTAATCTGCTATACCTGGTCCATAGAGAGCACCCTCCGTTTCTTCAAAAAAGTCTTATAAGGCCGATTGTTGCTCTCTGATTTCAATTCTGGCTCTTTTAGCGAGGTCAGTCGATCGTCGTTCGGACCGCCTAATTCGCGCTTCATTACAGTGGTCGACAAAAACCTGACATATGTGTCCAACTTGATATCCCATTGTCACTAGGATTTTGAGAATGCCATTGAATCCTTCATTAAAAATAATTACAGCCAAAAAAGTTGCCATATCTACGACCTTGGCCTCAGAATGAAGGTGTTTAGGAGCGAAAGTCCAGATTAATGCATTTAACGACTCATTGTTATTCTGGGTCTCTGCTCCTCAACAGCTGTTCAACAGATCATCTCGTGACAAATCTTCGTAGATTGATTTGATGACTGTTTGAACTTCTTCAGTCAAAGGTGCCTTATCCAGTTCTCCTTTAGCTTCCGCTTTGCTTCATTTGCACCAACTGTCCTCGCTTGCTGGACAATTTTGATGGTAAGGATTTTCATCTGTAGAACATTTATGAAAGAAAGCTGCCCCAATTTCTTCCTTTATTCCTTCTATCGAATTTGCGTGTCAACGAATAGCTAGCCCAAAAAATGTAGTGAGGTCGTTAATAACCTTATCAGTAAGTTTTCCAGCCCCTTTTTTACCAATGGCTTTGTGATTCTTCTTTGCATTTCTAAGCCGCGTTCCCATTCTCTTCTCGACGTGTCCTACGCATTCTTTTAAATTCTACTACGTATATTTTATTATTTGCAGAAATTTGCAGAATTACCGGAGAAAACTCCAGCAAAATACAATATACAATATACAAAACTTGTCGCAATTGGAACATCCATGTTCATGCTTGCTGAAAGTTTCTTTGCTGATGTTGATGCGAAATCCTTTTTCTTCTCTGATAAGTGTTGATTCCCATGAAATACTCGTTTTTTAGTGCGAGCATGACGTTGAACGTTAAAGCGATCTCCCTTCGTATGATCCATTTAAAAAAATCACTGAACACACAAACAGCACAATACTTACAACAAAATATAACTCAGTATAGCTTAAAAGCTTTTCGGTGCCCAGTCTAGACTGGATTATCCTTTTTATTCCAAACAGGAAATAATTTTAGACAATTGATTGGTTTTCCATCTTTTTATATTTATACCTGTGCTCGAATTTATAAGGCCCAGGTTAAAAACTAACAGGTAAAAAAAGATTCGATGCTCTTTCTCATCGAGTGCTCTAGCCGCGGCTGCAAACTCCTTACCTTTTTAACACTGTAATTTCTGCAGGACTCGGAATATCGGAAAATCCCTTTGCCCACATATTCTCCACTCTATATAGATACAATTCATGCAAAAAAAAAAAATCGATTTCTCCAACCCGACACACGGGATGACCCCCTTAAGGGATAACAAAAATGCCGCTCTAGTGCTCTCGGGCTCCTTCAACAAGATTTCCGCCTGCAGCAAAAGTTCAAATTTCTCCATTCGGTTGCGTCAATCCTTGCCATTTCTCCCTTCAGGGTAGACCTGACAGTAGATGGCCGGATGCTAAAAGTTAGTTCTAGCCCCATCATTTGGGATTCAGAATCTTGGCGAGCCTATACTTCCAAAAGATTCATGGCCATTTATCGATCATTCCTCTCTTTTGGTGATTTCGGGGGAATATGTCTTTTTGAAGACGAATCTGAAAACCATATGATCGTCGGGCACCAGGGCCACCTGATGTTTGCCAACATTTTTCCAGATGGACGCATGACCGTATGATTGGCCGCCTTTCCAAGCGTCAATAGTAACAAGCCCATATCGTTAGTTGCTTTCCGTTTTACTTGCAAATGGATTTAGAATAATTTCGAGTGCCACGGTCTGTCAACGTGGGGTGTAACTAGATAGGTCTTCCTAGCATTCACCGTGAGTTCATTATGGAGGCACCAACTGCCGGTCAGGCGGTTACACACTGTACCCGCAAACTTGCCAATAATTATTACGCCAAGATCGTCCGTAAATGCTTGTGCGAATACCTTTGTGTCCAGGAGCCATAGCAAGCTGTCCATTACCAGGAGTCATAACAGAGGAGAAAGAACCCCCCGCCTCAATAGACTTCTGTTCGACCAATATGTGGACTTTTCTCCACTCTAACATGTGAAGGATCCAACTGAGTAATAGCGATTCCATGCTATCTTGCCGCGTTACAAATCGCCGCAAATGAGATATAATTGAAGACGCTTTCAATGTCCAGAAATGAGCTTAAAGCGTATTCTTTATCGGATATTACCTTCTCAGTTGCTGTTTCCGTAGATTGCCTTTCTAGTAGGCATGTTACCTATAGTGAAGTGGCCACTTAGGGATATATGTATCCCTTATGAACCGATCTACTAGTCTTTCCAGTCCTTTTGACAGAAGGGAAGTTAAATTGATCGGTCGGAAGCTTTCTGCGGCTGTGTGGGTGGGTTTCCTTGTTTTGGGAATAAATATTACCTTCACATCACGCAGGATGGTTGGAATATAAGCATGTGCTCGGCATGTGCGGTATATATTCCGAATGTGTAGGGCCAGGGCATCCATTTCCTCTATTACTAAAGCAGGAATAATACCATCCGGACCTACAGATTGGTATCTACGGAACGAGGTCAATGCCCATTTCACTCGCCCCCGTGAAACTACTTTGCATACCCGAGTCCAATCTTCCGATTGAGGGCTGTATGTGTCTGGCGACTCCGAGATGATATTTTGAATGCTGCCCGGAAAGTCTACTTCAAGCAATTGGCTGGCCGTTCCCTCATCGCTTTGCATGTACCTCCCGCTCTGAAAATGTAGATAAGCCAACTTCTGGCTATGTTCTTTGACAAGGATCCGCTTTAGCTTTGAGGTTGCCTCAAAAGAGTTGGTCTCTTTGCAAAAGCGTCTCCATAATGATCGTTTGGCTGACCTTATGTTTTCTTTTTCGCTTTTTAAGCCTCTTTGTAGCGAATCCAACAAGCTGAGGACACCTGATGTCAAAAGGTATTCTTTCGACCTGTCATTCATCTTGTACGAGAGGACACCCAGTTTAGCCAAGGTACTCTAAATTAAACCTAGATTGGTCAAATAAACGGCATTTATGATATCTAACGTCTCCAACGCACAGGACTTATCAACAGCCAACGCCTCCTAAACCAGATCCACGAAAATTGCTATCCCTGTGATCGTAGAAAGGACTCACCTGACACATATTGCCGCTCCGATAGACCACTTGCTGGCTTAATGACCGAAAGCATCCTGTTACATATCTTCAGCAGTTTCCCCACAGTGTCAAGAAGGCAAATCGAGCGATATGGCGATATGAAGAGAGTACACCGGGCGGTTTTTGGGGTTCCGGTAGTAAAACCAATTTCTGCCTTTTCCACCGGAGGTGGAACTTGTTCTCACTTTTTTGGTCCACGTACCCATCGTTTTGGGCAGAGAACCCAAGTATTTAAATACTTGAAAGAAAAATGACTAGCGATTTCCTCCAGAGTAGAGGCATCAGACCCTACCTCGCCTCTATCATGTGAGCAGCGTGACCGAAAGTGGCAAAAGATGGAAATAGCTCCTTTTTATATAACCGCAAAATACGACAAGGGTGCGAATTATATCCAACTTAAAACCATGAACACTTTTCTCTACTTCTCTTTTATCTACTCCGGTCCAGCGTCAAGTAAATGTGGACTTAGCATCCTTCACATTCTGTGGCTGCCCCACTGCATATTTTCAATCATTTCTGTCTTTTTACTGCTGCAATTCGCACCTTTCCCAGAAGACTCCAGAAACAGTTAGCACTCCTCCCTCTCCTGAGCCAGGGATTAACGCACTATATCTGGTGGCGAGGTTTTGAGTCAACCAATCGCAAATCTGTATCTTTTTCGCATTGTTGTGAGCTCTACATATATAAAGGCGATAAAGCCAAACTTCAATAACGGTCGCCCAGCGGTCGCTATTGCAGCCCAATCTGAAAAGTATAGTATATCCCTCCATAGTTCGAAGGCCATTGCTTTCTAGTAGTTGTTGAAACCGACCTAGCTAATTATTGAGACAGACCCCCTTTCTGATAAGTTCATCAGCGTCGTATCCAGCTTCGTAAATACTCCTTTATTTCTCTACTCCGTCCTTCTGTACGAATCAAACGGATGATGTCGCTTGAGCATGCCTTTTCGAACCGGCATTTGGGTCACACCTTTATTGAGAAGTGTTTTCTCAGGCGACAAACAATCTAATGCGAGCTTTCCCAGTGGTTAACAAATTTCACAATGTCCCCGCTGGTAGTAGCAGCAGCAATAACGCTGTTTGAACACAACATTTTGTAGGACTCAGAATCGTTTCTTCTTCAAGTTTCTGCAGATTGGACTGTTTCTCCGGGAAAATGCAGATTAGTTCCTTAGACGTGACTTCATTCAGGTCCCTGCCCGGTGTACAAAACTGCTGCATTCAATAACTTTTTAATTAGGTTCTGATTGGTCATCGCCTTTAATCGCATGAGATATTTTTTGGTTAGTCAGTTATAGTTTCCCTGAAGAATTTTTTGTCCTTTGTCCCCTTTTATTTGCGTACGGTTACGGTTAGAGAGTAGTTATGTTTCCGGTGACCTTATCAATACAGTAGATTTCGACTTTTTCCTTGGACTTCCTTCTTCATCGTGTGGCTTAAAATGAAGTAGCGTAATAGCTCTCTTTATGACTTGCGCGCAGTTTTCCTCCTGGGTAAACTCAGATAAATACTCTCACTTCAAGCTGCGGGATCAAAAAGCGCATAGTTCAAGAAAGCAAGACTTCTTCTAAGAAGCTATCGTCTGAAAATGAGTGTATCAAATGAAAAACACTCTTGAGGGTATTTTGGTCAAGGAAGCAGACGCTGTCGCAAGTTACAACGATATCGGAATCGTATACCGCATTTCAAAAGAACTTGCACCATCTGGATTATTTTGAAAAAATAAGCTGAGTCCAAGTTTACCTCCTCTTTTTGAATTTCGAGAAAACTTTCGAGTGCGTCAATTTATAAGGCTCTATGCAGGAAGGAAATTCCACGAAAACCAAAAGCTATTATCAGAGCACTACATCGAAAAATTTGAAGTATAAAGCGGAGTTCCCCAGGGTTGTATCTTGCCGCCAATATTATTTCTTGTGATTAACATATTTTTCATGCCAGAGATGTCCAGAGAACTTGAATGACTTCAACATTCCATACCATTTTCCTCTAAACACGTCGGCTATGCCGATGACATCTGTTTACTCTCTCACACAGCCATTGACTTTCTCCAAATGTCTCTCGATTTGAAAAAGGAGGCAAGAAATGACGGACTGAAGATAAACAGTAATTGAGTCAAAATTTATAGTCTTACTGGCGATCTCGCCCTCCCTATCTGCCTGACTGGACAAAACTTTGAAGGCGTTAATCAATATGTAAGTAACTCTGTCTCTGCCGGTACCGGCTAATGTCACTTGACGCATTAACAGCGTCTGATCTACCTTTACATCTTTGTCTGAAATTCGGAAATGCAACTATCTCGATACTATTATACATCAATATGTGACTGTCCTTTGCTAATGTTCTTTCTTGCGCTGTTATATTAAAGTAGCTCAAGGAAAGTGACCGTCACGTTACTAAGAAGCTTCAAGCCTAACAAAATTTTGAAAGAAGAACTTCGGGTCGTTGCAGGGGTCAGAATTGTTGCTAAGGAGGACGGAAGTGGCAGTTAATAGGTGACATAAGTCGCACATTACGAAATCGTGACACCTTCATTTTTGAGTAAACTCCAAGGTGGCAATCATCACTATTTCTTGGGTCGAGAATGGTGAAAGAAGAGTGTGTAAGTAGCCTAGCTTACTTGATCAAGATATTTGGTGAACAATATATAACCTCGGGCGGGCGAAATGCTGACACATTCCCTCCTACAGGATTCTGTAATCCTGTAGTGTACCGTTCGGTCTAGAATGAAGTGCTCTAACACACTTCCAGCCCCTTATCCAATGTGGATTGTTGCGCCAACGATTATTATTATTATAATATTATGTTCCACTCAAATCGTCCATGCTCCCCTGATAACCAAAAAGCGACCTAAGCAGTCAACGCTGGGCTCTAGGTTTCAAAATTTTAGGTATCAGGGCCAGATGTCTTAGGTAGCCAGCGTTCGTAATATATCACAAGGTGTTCACGAAAACAGTCGTCGGACTGATTCCCAATTGGATAGTTTTCCTCCGAAACTAGGTCCGTGTACCAAAAAGGTAGGAAATAGTTTCTCCTCAATAAGTCGAATCCGCTTCCAGTGATTTCGGACTCAAGACTCCTTCAATATAAAAATTAAATTAGTTCTGCCAGACAACTTTCATCCTGAATATAATTTAGACCCGTGTCATGAGCGCGAATACATAATTTTCGCCGTATGCCTCTACTTAGTCTTACCAGATTCTCGCATAACCCAACGCAGAAAACTATACTAACTTACACCAAAAATAAATATATGTTATGAAAATGCGAACCTCCTTTTATTGTTATTGAAATTTCCTTTCAGGCCTACAATTACTGGCTCAACGACATGTATATGGATGTAAAACTTCCACTGCCCATCAACTCGAATCCAGGAATGGTTCTACCGCCACGTAAATTTACGACTGTTCACGATGTTGCAAGATTTGCAGCTAGGATTGTGGATGGCATCATGGATCACCTGGAACTTCTTGAAAGGTAGCTATCAAAATACAGTAAAAATATATGACCTTCTTCTCTATAACAAATACACTTTGTTTTTCAGCGGAACCATACCGGTGGATCGTTGTACATCTCGCGAGAAAAACCAACCGCTATGTATGGCCCAGTATTACCGTCTTCTCGGAGGATGCCGTCGACCAGGCATTGAACGTGACTCTCAGTTCCTTCCAGAGAGTAGTCCTGATCAACATGTTATCGTTGTATGCCGTAACCAAATGTACTGCGTACCTATCCGTGCTGGTGATCGTGGTCGTCTAACTGAAAATGAAATAGCCTCCCAAATTCTGTTCATCTTGGGTGACGCTCCGTGCCTCCCGGTCCGACCTCCACCAGTTGGTCTTCTTACCGCAGAACCAAGAAACAAATGGGCACAGGATCGAAACACACTTCTACTGAATGACCAAAACTGTCGTAACATCGAACTCATCGAAAGAGCTCTAATTCTACTTTGCCTAGACGAACCAATTCCAAACACTTTCAATGCTCGCGGATTCAACGGAGCCAAATACGCAGGACATATGGCTGGAACACGCAACGAAACCAATATGGCGCACGAAATGATCCACGGTGGGGGCAGTGAGTATAACACGGCAAATCGGTGGTTTGACAAGACAATGCAGATCATATTATCCAATGATGGAACTTGGGGTCTTTGCTATGAACACTCGCCATCTGAGGGCATTGCGGTTATCCAACTTTTAGAAAAGATTTACAAGAAAATTGATTCAATGCCACTTGAAGAGGAGGGGGTTACCGCAACATCATTTACCGCCCCCGAACGATTGGAATGGATTATTGCACCCGAAATTAGCAGGAGGTTTACGGAAGCTAGCAAAGCGTTGATAGGTTAGTGGGGATAGTATATTACTTTCCAATAAATACGTATAGCTGTTAACTCCTATCTAACATTCCGACTGCTTTCATTTTTAGGATGATAGGACGATTTTGATTTCTATGCTATACCGTTTCAATCACTATGGAAAAACCTTCATCAAGAAAGCTCAAGTCAGCCCAGATGCATACATACAACTCGCGTTGCAATTGGCTTACTTTAAGTATGAATACCACCTAATCGCTATGTAGATCCGTCAAACTAAATAAAGGTTTATCATTCTAGGTTGTATGGGCATCTCGTATCCACATACGAAAGTGCTCAACTAGAAGATTTGTGTTGGTAAGTAGAAATGTTTACAAAGGAATGAATGGTTTTCTGTGGGGTATTATCGTAGATTCTCGAAAGTCCAACCCTATGATAGCGGATCTAGCATTACTTATGATCCAAGCAATATCAAACCCACTTATCCGCAGAAAAAAATCGACCTCCATTGAAAAGGATTCTTGTACAGTCGGACAAGGATAAGCTTCGGTGTGCTGTATTAATTTTCAACCAGACTCGACTTGCCTTTTCACTAGTAGAACTAGATCCATTAAACAAAGGTCCAACACCTTAGCAAGAGGGTTGTTGATACCTATCTGCAAGTACCAATGTATCTATGGTTAAAGTGGATGTACAGACCAAAATTTGCATCGTGTTCTTTGCTGTGAATCGTCAAATGATAATATTCGGGGGCTGACGTGGACTACAGTTGCCTTTGATGAGGTAGCATCACCGTTTCTAGCTATACGGACTTTTCCTCGTTGACAGGACGAGTAGCAGAATAATTTTTAAGAAGCTTTGGAATATAAGCTGAAAATTATGGGTGGACTTTCGAAGACGAAGTAGGAGTGAGTTGCATTGAATTGCATCAGAGAAATCATATGGTGCTCCAGGATATATCCCCATTAAATGGCTTGTGTCTACGAGATTAGCGTTTTATTGAAGCACTTAAGCCTTCTGAATCTGCGTTGAAATTGCGATAAACGACCAAAATTATTAAGTAGCGAAAGTGACAAAGAAGCAGAACTCGTACCTCAGAGGGAACTCGAGAAACCGTTTCAAGGAAACAGAACCCAGCCACCATCGTCTGTACCATCATATAACCCTCAATCGATATCAGCAACATAACACAAACAGCTGGGAAATGATGGAGCTATTTTCCGATGCAAAGCTTCAGCAAAGCCAATCTAAGGCGACCAAGTAGGCTACGACTCAATCCTCAGCAATATAACCGCCAGAAACGAAACACACAAGAGGGTAGGTAGAAGCATTTCACTTCGTTGCAGTAGAACTACTGAACCTGCAAATCAAGCCAACAATATTTCTGGTGCCCTTTCTGCCAATTACCTAATTTATAAGTCAGGTAATTCCCATTAAATCAGTAGTAAAACCCCCGAAAGACTACTCTACGGCCAAGAAAATCCTGATGGAGAAGTTTTTTCACTTATACGATCCTCTCTGAAAAGATAGCCAGTCTTATGGTTAAACCTTTCATCTCATCCTGGGTAAAACAATGAATGTGGAATTGGACCTACCGTTGGTCATATTGACTTCGACGTTCTACAAACAACATATCAAAAATATTGAAGCCATTCAGCTACCATCTTTCCGCTTCGATTAAATTAAGTATAATTGAAAATTGCTAGCAATCATGCGGGTAACCAATTGCCACCTAGCCTACCGCTGCGTAAAGTGCGACCAGGTAAAAGGTCCGATCGAACGTCGAGCCATTTTTCCACCCACCCCTGGCTTTCATATGTTATTCACAGAAACCGTGGAAGCGGTGCCACATCTCCTGCCCAGTTTCCATTTTGGCAAAAACTCATTAACGTGTCCAATCTCGACCTCCTCGAATTCTCAAGAAATCGCACGAATTCCTACAAATGTTCTACTTCCATCGATTGACATCATTACCATCGAGTTGATAGTTAATATCCTTACATCCATCAATTAACATCAGGATCATCGAGTTTGTCATTAACTCCATCATCGGCTGTGTTCGACCAATCCTCACATAGTCCTCCTGTGCAAAACCAGTGAAACCTGGAATAAGTACAAATCCAGCCTTTTTAATATACACCTTTTCCGTACTGGTCGCCCAAAATGTAATCCTCGCTCATCGGGTCCTACTTCTAATTAGCGGTAACATTACTTTTTAACCACCATACCAATATCTTTTCTTTCCTGGAAGCTTTTCCGGCATCAAATTTTTCGAAAGAGCCATCCATTCCTCTACACCCTCAGTTCTACATTACGAGAAAGCGAATAGGAAATTCAGGAGTCGAATCATTAAGTTCAGACTTATCCACTCCTGCTCCTATTCAACAGCATGGTATCTAACGACAGCATCGACCGAGAAATCCTCAGTACAATGAAGCAATTCAGCAAATATGCAACGGACTGATTCCTGCCCGTCTCCATCAACTACCGTAACCTTATTTTTCTCCCCAAGGATATCCCGACGATATCATATACAAAATAGACCGGAGATTATTTAGAAATAAATCCTCTCACCTCATTCAAGAAAATCTGCAACCTTGGAAAGTAAATTTCCCACGAATTTTAACCATATGTACCAACTACCTCCACAAATGCCTTTCCTACATAAAGCGTGAACCTCGGCACCTTCTGGGAAATTAGAAAAACTACCTTCGCCTAGTCAAAATAACCCAACATACAACAATACTACATAAAATCATCTCCTTGCCCGAAGGCAAAACCCTTTCGAGCACAACAATACACCTTGCATAACTACGACCCAGTTTTCAAAAGTCAAATTCCCGACTCCAATCGATCCTATTTTTCGATTGCGCCCCAATCCACAGAGAAAGTCATTATCCATCCCCTCAATCACTCTGATTGTAGGGAGCATTTCCATTTTGTCGCACCGAACATCACCCACGGTGTCGATCATGACGTCTAAAAACAAGAAAACGCTTGGTCGACCAACTCCCATCAATAGTCCTAAAAAATACCCTCGAAGAACTTCCAATTTCCTTTCTTCTGATCCTCACAATTATCGCAAGGCACACTCCCTTGATTTAGGAGCCATTTCCTGACAATATTGTGACTGCAAGCTTCGGTCCAGGCTAGTGGTGAGGGGATTTTTTTTGTGAGCATTTACACGCAATTCCGGAATGCTTCTTAAAGTTGACATGGTGATCGTGAAGGGTGATCTCAATGCCAAGGTGAGTTCTGACAACACCTTGCTCGGACATGTTATGGGGAACCATGGTTTATAAATTTCTGCAATTTCTACCCCTTTGCCATTTGTGACACATCGTTCGAGCACAGAGCCTTCCATAAGATCAGTTAAGTTTCAACGTACAACGTACACCACACTTTGCGATCATCAGTAGATTTAGGAGTTGTTTCCTGGACGTGGCAAACAAGAGAGGCGATGAAATACTTGGACTCCAGTGGCAGTGTGCACCATGACAAAAAGGAATTTATTATTGCACTGGTCAGGGAAGTGAAGACACCGCAGAACGCAATGAATTCTGAAGTGTATACCGAAAGAGCTTGCATGTGGTCGCAAATTTTTAGTTGGTCCTAATGGAAGACGCTAACGGTCGACTGCTCATCCACGATGATGAACATCTGAAAAGGTGAAAAGAACACTTCACCACGGTTCTTAACTGTATCACTTCCGGTGAAGTTCCTCCTCTTGTGGACGAGATGGCTAGTTACCGTAACATGCGGATACGGACTGTTTCTCAAGCAGAAAAGAAATCATTCGGGCCGTCAATGTACTCAATCAGAGTGGAAGCCGTTGGGTAAAGTTATTTATCGCACCACCGTGCAGTTACCGCAGATCTGCTACTTCCAGAGAGTGGAAGTAGGGGATGGTCGTTAAGATTCGAAAGTAGATTTTGAGTATAATAGCTGGAGGAGTATTTGCGTACTCTCTGTCGTCGTAAAGATAAAAATTGTCCTTCCAGGGTATAAAATAAGCCGGGAATGCATTAAAAGACATCTCCAAAGCTTTATCGATAGGGAGCAGTCCCGTTCTAAATCTTCGCTTCACCTTCTCTTCATCGATTGCGAGAAAGCTTTTCTATAGGGTGAACAGGGAGGTCACCTGAAGTACTCTAAGCAGAAAGGGCATTCTGGTAAAACTAATAGTTATTATCAAAGCGACACATGATAGCGCAAAATGTCACGTACTGCACCGAGAGAGTACGTTGAGATCGAAAGCGGAGTCCTCCAGGTTGCATCATGTCGCCGGTATTATTTCTTCTTCAGAAGACGTGGGGAAATTCGATGGACCATAACCTTCATTCCTCGAAAGCCTCGACTACGCTGACGACATCTGTTTGCTCTCTTACCGGGTCATAGACCTTGGCCCAAATGGATCTGAATTTGAGAAGGGAGGCAAATAAAGTTGGATAGAACATAACTCGAACAAAACCAAGGTTCTAAGTCTGACAGGTCATTGCACTCTCTCTCTCAATCTTTATCTATCTGCATAATTGTAAGCGTGGTTTTTGTCGACGGTGCACCCAATCATATGTTACCCGACACACTAGCAGCACTAGATCCGTTTTCGCTACCTTGTCTACAATCTGGAAATGAGCACCGAGATCAAGTTGAGCCTGTTATGTGCTAATGTTCTTTCTAAATGGAAGCAACACATGGATAGTGAAGATATATCATGGGGACACGCTGGCCTGATACTATTTCAAACGAAGAACTTGGTCCGCACAAAAGCCAGTTAACTGTAGGCGATGTGTTCACAAGGCAAAGATGGCAGACGTCAGGTAAAAGCGACGGGATCACTTTCGGGACCATTCGACATCAACAACGGGCTAAGACAAAGAATACCCTATCATGCGCCCTCTTTAACCTGGTCCTGGAAAAAAATGATCAGTGATGTTGAGGTAAATGCGAGGGATACGATCCTCTTTAAGTACGTCCAACTACTGACCAATGCTGACGATATCGACATCATGGGAAGAACCACCCGAGACGTACAAACTGCCTTATCCAGGATAGAGCAGGTGGTGCGAGATTAATGAAGGCAAGACGAAATATGGTAACGTCAGCACCAAAAACGAAACAACCAACAACATCAAATCGCACTGGTCAAACAGGGAAGAGTAGAGACAGGAGACTACAACTTTAAGATCATTGATAATTCTCCTATCAGGGGTCGAAAAACCACAACGGTAACAGTTACGATGATGAAATCTACACACAGTTGTTGGCTGCCAACAGACCCCATTCAACTTACAAAAACTGTTTCGTTCGAACCGTCTCACCATAGGGTCAAAGCTCTTACTGTACAAGACAATGATCTTACCAGTCCTAATGTATTATAGAGACTTGGGATCGTTAGCAAGAAAAATTGCGAACTCTGGGCCGCGTTCGAGAGAAGAATCCTCCGAAGAATTGTTGGCCCCCTACATGATTCCGTATCCTACATAATAACGGAATCTATGAACGATACCACGATCGTCTGGTTATGGATAAAGTCGTAATCCGGATGAATAAGAATGATCCAGCCTGGAAAGTTTGTAACTTCAATCTGTATGGTAGAAAAAGAAGACGAGGCAGACCTGCCTAAGATGGAATGATGCGGTAGGCCAGGACGCCAGACAGCTTTTAAGTATATCGAATTGGTGGACCTCGGAGCAAAACCGGAATGTCAGGAGTTCCTTATGATGATGACATTTGCACTGATCGCTACACCATGAAGTGAACCCACTTTCTCAGTTAGCCGACGGATGGGTCGCCTAAACAATGGCGCGGAAGACTAGAAGAGAAGTGCAGACGTCTCGGGAAACACTGGATCGCATTTCCAGCTGCCCATGTATGATGGCGCGCAGATGTGGTTGACGCGCTATAAGGTTCGGGTGTTATTTGACGTAGAGATATCTTTGTTAGATTCGGAGAAGTGAGATTTTCAGAAAGTCCCCTGCGATATACTTAACAGTGAATAAACGGTGAGATCACTTTCTAATAAACGAGGTTGACATGAGGAATTGGCTGCATTTAATTTGTAACTTGATCGGTCATACATCTGCTATAGATGTGAGCTTGAACATATTACCAAATTGTCCAGACTTTCTTTCTTCTCTTTTCAACGGTATACTTTAAAAATATAAATCACATCGGGGCAAGCATATACTATGTGGCAATCAACATAGAATCGTCTATTCCAAATCATTGAACGTTGACTGAAAGAACCTTGCTAACAATATCATCAGAAAAGGTCAAAGTGGGTTCACATTCGAAAGTTCGACAATGGACCACTTCTTTTCAGAGAAACGGATGCTTAAAGAATGCTGGAAATATGATATCGACATGCTCCTGTGATTTCTGTCATTCCAAATCCTATTTAACTTCACACAAAACAGAAATTCTAGCAACACCCAGAACAGAACCTAGCAACAGCCAGAGTAATAAAAGACAGATTGAAAACAATGAGAACCAAGCGCAGATAAAGGGAATACCACAACTCGATTAATAATCAATCAAAGGAGCGAAGAGCAGGGTAATGCGCCTTTATTTTCCAATTATTTTCCGACGTAATTATACTTAAAATACTCACAGACTTACTATAACAGGGATTGAGTATTACTTAGCAAGCATACAGAATTTCAGACTTAAAATAGATTTATAAGGATGACTATTGAAACCTAAAGCTTAACACTGTTCTCGCTAAAATGTCCAGAGAGACCGGTTGAGCGTCTCATTCGCGAGAAGGCGTTAAAGTCGCCGTAGCGTTGAAAGCCCTGTACATCTGCCTTCCATTTCTTGGTTTCCAAGATAGAGGGCGGAAACTCTGAAAGCGCAGTACTCAATGGGAATGTTCGTAACTGTGCCCCTTCCGGGAACTTTGTCGCAGCTAGAATATAGTATTGATAAACCTTTATTAAATAGATTTACTCTATGCTAACGTGGAAATTCTTGTGCTGAAGTAGGTGTTGGTCTTCACCTGATAACAGAAGCAAGAAAGATTCCCCAAGAAGGTAATATCGCCACTTCTGTGTAGGGTGTTGTTTGACTTCAGTTCTTGTAATGGCTCGTTGAAATGAAGTTAGCCCTAAACGCAAAGAAAGCTGGGACAGTTCAGAAGAATACATGAACAGATATCAGTATGGAGGGTATTTCGGAGCCTAGGCACCATATAATGGTAGCCTCTTATTTTTTCTGATTTATGGGTTGTGTAGTTTCTGAGAATGGGTCCGTGAAAGAAATGATCACTTTCGACCCCCCGCACTCCACACACAAAACCCTAAAAATCAGAGGTAGGCTTCTTCAATGGGGTGATACTAAGTGGCAAACTTGCGCGATTGATGAGCAATTTAAGGACAGGTAGATCGCGATTTGTGGCGATAGTCGAAAAGAGATATGTTGAGTATTTCTGGCCTTAAGCCAATAGCTGGAGATATGTTCAGAATAAGAGTATTAGAAGATGGAACGTGCCCATCCTATAGCGAGAAAGCAGAATCCGTATATAGACTCGCTACTAGATCTTAAATTTTTTAGCATCACACTATCCAGGGAATAGCTTGCAGTTCCCTTACAACTTGATTCCAGGCATCCGTTGATTCCAGCATAAACTCCACAATGTTTTCCGGTGTTAAACGCCTGTCTGCGACCGCTTCCATTCTTGTTCGGTGCGCGGTGAACCTGGGGCAATCAAATCTGACATGCTCCGCATTCCTCAGACACGTTACCACATCTTGGGCAGCATGGTGATTCGTCGTGACCAAATGGATGTAAATAAGCACGATAACCTCCATGTCCATTCCCTCGCTTTTGCCACCCTTCGATAGATTCCCACCGTGCCAGCTGCCATCGAAATGCGCTAGACTCTCCAGCTGCATACGTTTTGTCGTATAGTCGCCGGCCTTCCTTCGCCAAGATGTCTATGGAGAGCATCCCTGCTAGTACATATGCTGCTTCTCCTGATGTTGTCCAATACGCACTGCATACTCGGAGTGCACTTAACCGATACGCCATTCCCAATTTTCGGCAGGTCACTTTGTTATTCAGAGCAGTTGCCCAAACTGGAGCTGCGTAGAGTAGCATGGGACTGACTACCCTAGAGAGCAGAAGACGTCGAGTTTGTCTTGGCCCACCAATGTTCGGTAGTATCCTCGGGATCGTTGCAGCGATGGAAGACGCTTTAGTTGCGGCGTACTTAATGTGTCTTTTGAAGTTGAGTCTTCTGTTAATAATTACTACCAAGTATTTGAGCGATGGTTGGGAGTAAATTGTTGTTTCCCCAACTTTGATTTTCACAGTTGTGTTCTTTCTTCTCTTGTTAATGAGAACTACTTCTGTTTTATGTTCAGGAAGTCAAAGGCCAGAATTTCTCAACCAGGAATTGATCTCCCATATCGCTTCATTTGCATAGATCTCGATCTCGTCTCAGTGCTTTGCAACCACTGTTATGCCGATATCATCGGCGAAGCCAATAGTTGTCACGTTGTCCGGTAGGCGTAACGTCGGACCCAGGACATAACCCTGTGGCACTCCGCAAGTTGTCGGGAATATTTTTAGCCCATCGTCCGAGTCGCAGTAAAGTCTTCTCCCAAGGAGAAACCCAACTGTCTGCCTGTCTGTCTGTCTGTTTCTCTGTGTATCTGTCACAGGCACTTTTCTCACAAACGGCTGCACCGATTGAGATGATGATGATGAAGTGATGATTTCTTTAACGGACCCATTCTCAGAAACTATCCAACCGAAAAATCTGAAAAAAAAACATGAAGCTGCCTCTATATAGTGTCCAGGCCTCAAAATACTCTCTATATGGATATCCGTTCAAATTAAGTTAATAATAGTATATTACCATATTTTTGGGAAAATTGAGTAAAAGCCCCTTAAGTTTATCTCAGAGTTATAAAAGTTGGTATTAGTATAATATATAATATGAAGTATATTATCTCCAAGTTTGATCAAAATCATACTATTAGTAACAAAGTTACAGTAGCTCAAAGTTGTCTTTACCGTGTAAATTTACAACCCGAAGTACTAAATCTAAAATGCTAAATGCATATTCTTAACGGGCTACGTACAAATGGGATAGTTGTACACTCAAATATACTCTCACAAGAAGCAAACAAAACCTTTCATACCTGAAGCGCCCAGCTTCCGGATTCCCGACTTGTTCAACTGAAGCATAGGATTACGGTACAGTTTTTGAAGGTGGCTGCAGATGTGGATTGGACATTCAAAACATTTGACAAGCAAATGCTGAAGGGTACACAATATGGAGGGATGACACTGACTGAAAACGCAAATATAACGTGTCAGAGATGAAAGGATACGGATAGTATGTCATACATGTTTTACCACATTATACCTAGGAAACGCATTACCTCTAGGAAATGGCCAATTACTATAGCTGGCGACTCACGCCGGAAAGCATTTGCCACACGTATCGCTGATCATAATCTAACCAAGGAAGTAACCCTTTCTACTTTCTAACAATTAAAAAAACCAAATTGGTCTGCCCATAACTTCTGTCAGTTCAGTGCACTTTAAACTTATGTTATATAAGGAGCAAATACCACTTTGTAGCCAGCACGCTGCTTCCATGACAGAGATGAGGCAGCGTCTGAAGAGTTGCCTCTCCCCTGGCCGAAATCCCAAATATTGATCTCTCCCATATTGGCCTCTCCCAATTTTCCACATGTTAAAAATTCTTGTTGCATTTTCAGGGACGCGTGGATTGTATTAGGTCAGCTAGTACTGAAGCTCTAGAATGGGCCAAAGCCATGTGTCAAGATGAAGGAGCCAATGTTCCCTTGGAAAGCGATCGTGAAGATGAGGGAGACAAAAAGGAAGACATGAGAAAAGTGAAATTCAGTATATACAGTGTAAGTATAAGTACATAAATAATATTAGGTCCTTTTGATTTTTTGGAGTAAGTATTAACTTTCATCACACTTTCCCCGCAGAAAGACCATCTTCGTGAACTATTCCGCTGTGCTGTAGCTCGTCAAACTGAAGTTATGGTGCAAAATATCTTAGGTCATGGCATAGACATCCATCTGCTAGGGTTACGTGAGGCCAGCAAAGAGCAGCTAGGATCTTTTCATGAACTTTTCACCGACGATAGTTACAAAATTGCCAATTGTTTCTTACTTTCAACAAGCCAGGTATTTTCTTGAGACGCTCATTGACGAACAAATCGAAATTTTTTAATGTTTATCAAGAGCACAACGAGCACAAACAATCTAGTTCGATTAATATGTGCACCTGAAATATCACATTCTGTAAGAACACACGCTAATGGCAGTAAGTGTTAGATAATTGTTCACTTTATTTTTTGCAATGCATGCTTATGAATGAGTAGAACGCAACTATTTGAATGAAAGATGCTGTAGTACTTGGATATAATATTTCAACCTTATTCAACACTTTATTCCTTTCCTTCACGAATGCATGCAAAAAGGATTAATCAGTTGGTACGATGAAGAAAGTATCGAAATAAAGGGTACGTCGCCAAAAAGTCCGTCATGATCTCAAATTTATGCTGTCCGAAGGAAAGTAGGGTTTATTAATGATCATCAAATAGGTAGAGAGAGGAAAAGGAGTTAAAAAAACCAAGGAAATGCAATGATTGCTAGCCCTTCCGAGTGGGATATACCGATCAATAAAGGTGGTATGAATACGTATTGAAATGGAGGGTCGGGCTCAGTTCACGGCTATGTTCCACACAAAGAGGGATTTTTACGGAACAAAACTTAACTGAATGTCGAGATTATGATCATTCCTAAGCTAGACTTGTCTATTCTTCCGCCATTGACCTGGACGATTGGCAAGAGTAAGAGCAGGTTTTGGGAGATTCAAGAAAACCTCAATTAGGTGTAACGCGAAGCAAAAGTGATTTTTGAAAGGACGGAGTTTGTGGTGTGTCTCTAGATAGTTGTGGTTGGGCTACTCAGAGGTCATACGTTCCCGGAAAATGCTTACACTAACCGCCAGTTAAAAATTATTCTCGAAATGAATTATGACTGTCGTTACAGACTTTGGAAATAATAGTGGTAGCCTCAGTAATCAGAGGAAAGCTGCTGAAATTTGCATTAGAATGCACCCGAACATAGCGTCACATACGAAAGGCGAACCTAATAACCTGTAAGTGCTTGGCAAAACAGTATTGAATACTTTCGCTAATGAGAGGTAATTTCTCTTGCATTATCCGAGTGGCAGAAGCTTGCATTGTTGCTCAAGGTTGGTAAGGCTCCATGCTAACCATCCTCTTGTTGCTCCATACATCTTTTGTACACTATGGCAAAAATTATGCAGTTTATTATTGGTAGGTTATTAATGACCTAGAAGCTTTTCCGGTTGGCAGCTTAGTTTCCGTAAAGGGATCTTGCTACTGAAGCCATAAAATTAGGTTCGAATTTCGGCCAACTGGAACTAATAAAATTAAGGTTCGAATTTCGGCCAACGGAACTAAGTCAGAAAATTCATAGCGACCATTGAGCTCAAAGTTCAAAGTTGTCCTGTAGTGGAAATTTACTGTAACCCATAGCACTTTATATCAGTATCACCCTGAATTACGTAGTCTGGCATGCTAAATGCATATACATTACCTATAATAAATAGATGGAATAGTTCTGCACTCAAATATACTTACACAAGAAATACACTAAACTTTTCATAGCTGAAGCATCGAGTTTCCTGTTTTTGACTTGTGAGTGTGAGAGGACAAGGTAGAGGAAATATTTAGAAGAAAGAAGAAACTTCTGCCTTTCTAATTCCGTTAAAGAATTCCGGCAGCTAGCCGCTTAGGTAGAAAGTAAAACTATCTCCTTCCAATAAACTTGTTAAAGAGTAACGAGTAACGTTTTTAGTGGAGGTCCACTTACACGCCCTCTTTACTGCCTCCCTTTCCGGGGTGAAGTTTACAATAACCATAACTTTTTATGGAGGCTGACCGCCACAAATTTTCACTAAATTTGAAGAGGCGGATCTCCCTTCCCCCACATAAACTTTCCACCCCCTGCGTGGTTGCGGTTTTTAAATTCAACTTTTACCCCACTAAATTTTGAGAGTAGTGAAACTCAGCGTCCTCAGATATACATACACAATTTTTTGAGGAAGTAATGAATGAGGTAAGTTGAAACCCTTATTTTTTCCATTTTTGTAGACCACTCCACATACCATATTCATCTTACTGTCGTCTAGAATTCCAAACAAATCGGAAAACCGGAAGCTTGACGCTTCAGATATAAAAGGTTTTGTGTTTCTCTATGTGAGAAGCATAATGCTGTTCTCCATTAGCTGATAGCATTAACGCGAGATATTTAAATCACTCAGTTCTGTCAATTGTAGTAACCTGCCCAGAACTGAGCGAATAAAATATCACAGGTCAATGCTATCAGCGAATGAAGAACTGCGTAATGAAATTGCTTCAAGCATTAACGCAACCTGGATGAAGTGGCGTTCCACAACTGGTGTTCTTTGTGATCAACCTATCAACAAACGTCTCAAATCTAAAATTTACCGGAATGTCGTCCGTCTACCGCTCTCTATAGTTCTGAGTGGTGGCCGACTATAAAAGACAATAAACGGCGTCTTGCGGTAATGAAGCCGAAGATGGTGCTTTTGACTAGTGACGTGACACGTTTTGATCACATTCGCAACGAGGATATCCGCGAGCGATATGGAGTTGAACCGATCGTGGAAAAACTGCGAGTGCGGCATTTTCGATGGTATGGTCACGTAGTTCGCGCTAACAAGAATTTCCTTGCCAATATTGGTCTGAACATCAAAGTCAATGGTAAGCGCCCAAAAGACCGGCCGAAACAACGGTGGCTTGATGCGCTGTCCTCCAAGTTTCGTTCGGATCAATTTAGCCGTTTTGGAGAAAAGTGCGTGTGACAGACAGACAGAGGACAGTGAATCGATTTTAATAAGGTTTTATTTTACACAAAACCTTAAAAAGGGCTGGGGAGAAATTCTTCAAGAATGAAATTTTAATATTTCATTCGATTGACGCCAGCATCTTATTTGTATGGCTTAGGATGGGGTAATTTCGGACTAAATTCAGAAGTTTGAACTGCTAGAAGTTTGACACTAATAGTTGGATTTCAATAAAACTTGGCATATGTATGCAGGAAACTGTCTTCTATGCCGGTGCAATTTAGTACTCCAAGGATGCATTTAAGAAGTAGATTCTTTATAAATGCGACTCTAATATTTCACGTCAACGTCAATTATTCTCGTTAATTATGACGTCAGCATCTTATTTGCATGGTTTCAGAAGCAGTAAATTTGCGCGAAATTGGTAAATTTGAACTGCTATATTTTTATCGTTAGTGGCCAGATTTCCATGAAAGTTAGCAAGTGTATCGAAATATGGAAGTGCTAGGATGAATTTAAGGGGAGTTTTTTAGTCAATTTCTAAAGGTCGGTAATATACTTATTAGTAAGTTTATTTGAGCAGATATCGGAATGGGGCATATTTTGAGGCCTAAATTTCATATAATCGCAGCCCCTCAATTTTTTTCGGATTTATGGGTTGGGTAGTTTCCGAAAATGAATCCTGTCTCACTTTAAGCGTGGACATTTTGACTCCTTACTCGCTCACTTTTCAATTCACGTCAAAACTAATCAGATTCGGAAAGTACTAATCGAGACCTTTCATTCGATACCCCACATGCCTATATTCGATGAAAAAAAATTTTACATCCCCTCTTTATATGTGTGGGGAGCCACCTTTAAACTACATCTAAATTTATGTCGCCCACTGTATGCGTGGGATATCATAGTTCCCATCTGTCCACCAAATTTCGTCCGGATCGGTTTAGCCGTTTTGGAGAAAAGTGCGTGTGGCAGACAGACAGACAGTGAATCGACTTTAATAAAAATTCCGAAGTTTCCTATATTATTTACCACTGAAAAATAACTAAATCTAAACTTGCAATCTACTGTTATTGACAACAATAGTGCTGGTACGGATTGTATACCTCAACTGGCGTGATGTATCAAATATCTAATCGTTTTAAGGGTTACCTATATTTTCCCGGGAATGTCTAACATATCAATCATCATCTTTCCGCAAAAATAATTGTGGGCTCCACTACCATGTGCTCTATATTATGGATTCTGTTTAGGAAATTTTATGATAAGATCAGCTACACATCCGAACAACATTTAAACATTTCACGCATTTCCATTCTAGTGAACTAGACATTAATATACATATAAGTATGTATACATGTGTTGAAAGATATGAGACGCACTGATAAGAGAACTCATTATAACAACGTTTTTATCATTTCTATTGTACAGAAATTTACCATTTCCTTTGAAATTTCGGCAAAATATACTAAGATCTTGGTGTTCAATGGAAAACAAATTTTGCTTTGTAAGAATACGAATGCGTACTGGAGCTATATTTAGGGAGTGTTAACGAATTTCTGGAATCATTTTTCTGATGAAAACGGTAAATGTTAAAGACAAGACGATGGAAAATTATATTAAATTACCTCCTAAATGCATAATAATAACAATCATTCTTTATTTTCCAATTCTATTCCATAAAAGGCATGTGTTGAAATCGTTGCTTTTCCAGATGATATAATCCAAATTCGGTTGAAATTAGCTGCGAATTTCATATAAAGGTTTTACTTTCTTGAAATTAAACCCCCTAACAAGAATGATCTCCCACTTCACGTTTCTCTAGTCCCACACATTACCTCGCTCCTAGCGGATCATCAGCATCAACGGTCCCACCACCGACGTTAGAAAGGAATAGATTCGGCGCCGAGGTCTACCAATTCGATATCCCCAATAACTTCTACCGTCTTGGCTTACGCCATCGATCCATCTGAGACAGAGTTTGTCACCTATTTTTTACTATAGACTTTCCGAGCCGGATCACCCTCCCATATACGGATTAAGTGACCCGCCCACCGCAACCTATTGAACCGCAACCTGTTGGGGGCCTAAAATTCCTCAGAGGATTCTGCTCTCGACTATGGCTGAGAGTTAGAAATATTTTTACCAAGAACCCAAGGCTCGAAGAAATACATGTCTTGTCCTAGCAGATACAACTGAAGAAAGTTCAGCCCAAGAAGCTCTACTTAAAATTCACATGTCCAATCCTATAACATGAATTTCTTCAAGATGCTATGTATGTACCACTGCGTAAGCTCTCCTTTCTTCAATTTATCTTATCGGCATCTATCAATACAAAAGAAAAATGACGAAATCAGAAGCGTGCATTCTCTGGTTGCATTGCCAGACGGTTCACACACGCCAGCCTGTTATCAGACGCCTGGTAATTGCCTAGAAAATATGTTCATGCAGGTATACTTCCCTTGTATACCTCGTAACTAATGTATGGCAGTCCCCTGAAAACTCCAGACTCCGGCGGGTACTACACTGGCGAGAGGTAACACCCACGATCGCATGAATTTAGTCACCCGAACAACTTAAACGTTATCATCCACCGACAATATAGAGTTGACTAGGTGTCTTGGATGATTTCTACAAACAAAACAAATTACATCAAAATTCTGGAAAAACTCACAATCTCCTGGTTATCTATTAGATATAAATATTTTCTAACTGGGCAAATGAATCTACCAGACTTCGGCTCTTTGCATTATAGTCTCTGCTTTCCAGAGAGCCACGCATTAAAATTACCGGCAATCACCTTCGGATTTCCTCCCCTTGCGTCGTGAACAAGGTTGCTCCACATGTCCTCAAATTCAAATAATGTGAGATTGGGTGGCGCATAGCAGCTGTACACCTGCCCGGTGATGTTTTACAAGATTTCATCTGAACACTTTGTTTGGTTTCGTCAGACAGCAGGAAGTAGTCGGGGGTAGACTGACTACTCGGTCTTATCGATGTATCTGGCAAAACCATTTCAATATTGTTGAGCGAAAAAAGGTCGTGGATCCATTTTAACAGGGTTTCCCCATTTATATTGACTGCGTTGTCGCCCCAGGTGTGCCTTGAGTTGAAATCGGCCCCGAGAAGAAGGTATTTTGACTTGTAAGTCATGGCCCAATTAGTCAGTTTTAGAATTACGTTTGATGTAGACGGAGACTACAACTATTGCCGCCGCAGCGGAAGATGTTTGCAGGTTCTCAATGGCGACTTCCTCAAAAAATAGTCTTTTCGGACTAGAAGAGCAGTGCCTGAATTGTTATCGCCCCAAATAATGTTATATCAGGTGAAGTTTACATTATGCCTGTTTTTAATGTGCTTTCCCCACGCCGATGGCTTTTTGCGCATTTAACGCATCTGTGCACTACCGAACAGTTTTGGCAGTTTAAATACTGCACTTCCTTCACTGGTTTGACCTTTTCGATGGTAATCTTCGACGAAGGATGTACTTCACCTTGAAAACTTCACTTAGCTCTTGGGAGGCTCAAACTTGGCTATCAAAAGATCGGATTGAGATTTTCTAGAGATCGAGGATTCTCCCTGGGGAGAGCTTTATCTTGTTTGGTCATATCATACTCTGAAGTGAGTTCAGCCATAATTTCTTCGGGGTCAGTTTCCCTGTGGAGAACGACTGAGTTCTAAGGGATAGGGGGTTCTTGAGGTGGCAGTAAGCCCTTGCTCTTTAATAAGCGAAAAAATTTTGGCATGGTCTCCTGTGAACTCTGCAAAAATGAGATTTTTATCACCACGCGTGTTTTTTAGGGCTACCTTTAAGCCTTTGCCCTTTAGGGATTTCAGTAGCTGTGGGTCATTTATATTATATGCTGTAATTGGAGGAATTTTCTCCTTTTTGGGCTTTAAGATACTAGCAGAGGAGGCACTGACACTTGGCACTTACACTTTTAGCACCAACCTGTTGTTTTTTGGGCTTTTTCCGCCGACAAAGTATTCTTGTTGCTTCTCTTCGATGGCCTCAAGGTGCATCTTTTCTTCTTCAAGTCCCTCTTTTGGCTCACTTGCGGGCGCTGCTTGACGTGACTCGCGCAGTAGGGGATAGTCAGCTGGTACTTCCGTTGGCTTGGTCACATCTGTCCCATGTTCATAGCGGCGAAAACTGTCGCCAGCGGAGGTTGCAGGGATTTTACTGTGTCCCTAAGTTCGCTGATCGTTTTCGTCAGCAGCTCGATTTGAGTATGTTGATTTTCATTTTGTCGCTGCGCATCATTGTATTTAGCTCGCATTTCGTCCAGCGCGCTGCCTCCGTAGGCATTTGTTGCTGTTTTTCGAATCATTGTCATTGGATGGTATGGGCAACTCCGACCACATCATCCTCGGAAACGTCGTTAATACGCTGGACATCGTTGGTGGTTTTGCGGTGCTTAAGGCCGCTTTTCTCCGTACTCATCACGTGGAATTGTTAAAATCAATTTTTAAAAACCCTTTGTTAGTTTATGAAAGAAAAAGAAATTTAATTTTGGAAATTAGTGAGCACAGTGAGCCTAAAACATGCTTGACCAGTCACAACGTCCGGCGACAGTATGGCGGCAATATAAATCTCTGCTCCTAAAGGCTGGCAGTTGATAGCGGCGGTGAAAATTTTCCCTGGGTGCACGGGTGCAGGTTGGCGGCAGTCCACTTTCTTTGAGCCTGAAAAAAAGCATCTGCTTTTCACGGCAGTTAAATGCAGAGTGATAGGGAGCAATTTCATAACAACACCAACAAACAAGTCAGAATGCCGAAAGCACGCGCTTCAGGTATAAATATTTTGTGTTCTACGCACATTTTTCCATCCGTATATAGCCCCAAATCCAACATATTCTTTCATATTTTTCCAAACAGACATAGATATTGTCCTCATCCTAAACAAACCAACTACCTATTACCGAATGCTGTAGATAGAAATGCAGTTACATAAATTGGTCGTACCCATATTTCCGATTTACTACGTGGAAAAAGCATACATATGTGCATATATAGACGTATATTGAATACCACTGATTTAATATAGAAATATATCTACCTGAATTACACACTATCTGCAAACTTTGTTAGCACGTATATATACCTCACATACCATATGTCTGGAGTAAGTGATAGTGATAACTAAAAGACTAAAACAAAATGTTTATTTGAGACCCCCCCCCCCCTTGATATCAGCTCACTTTGTTCTGGTATTGATGAATTATTCTGTATTATTCTGCCACTGCCAAATTTCGTACTTCTAGGATGAATTTAACTCGCCGGGAAAATGTCTAAAATATGGAAATATACTACTATGGTTAACTTTATCTATGAAGGATGCATTTTGAAGCCTAGATAGAAATGATTGGATGAGTCCTTAAAGCGAGACCTGCTTCACTTTTTGGTTCACCCATTTTGAGCCCCTACTCTTTTATGTTTCACGCAATATCAGAAACAAAATAATTTTCGAAAAGTACTAATTGAGCCCTTTCACTTGATACGCCACATGACCATATTTGATGAAAAAAATGTACACCTCCCGTTCATATGTATGGGGAGCCCCCTTCCCTCAAACTCAACACAAAATGGCGTCACTGGCTATATGTAAAAAAATTCACAGACCACATCTTATTACCAAATTTCGTGACAATTGGTTTAGCCGTTTTCGAGTAAATCGGGCGAGGCAGACAGACAGTTAGACATTGAATCCACTTTAATCAAACGGAAAAAATGTCCTGGAGTCACTTTAAAGGAGAAATGTTAACTTTATTAATTATAAAAATTGAGATGCTTTAAGAAGTGCAGTGAGATTGAGAGTGTGGAGTCGAGACGGATAATCAACCCGTGGAAGATTCTTTTTGTCCGGGTGCATTTGCGTTGTACAGCTTCAGGAGCAGCAGTCGCGAATGCGGTAGGGGAACCAGACTACATAGCAATATTCAAATATGTTTTTGAAAAGGGAATTGAAGAGTGTTAAGGAGGGCTGGATTGAGGTAAAGTCGGAGGAGGAACCTAGGATTAAACCAAACATTTTGGAAGCTCTATTGCTGATGTCAACGAAGTGGGAATTGAAAGGTAGTTTATCGTCGAATATTACACCCAAGTCTTTGAAGGAGGTCAGTAGTGAAAGGGGTTGTCCACTGAGAGATGAGAGAATATGAAAAGGATGTTGGGGAGGGTTTAAGGGAATACCGCATCTAGTGGCACTTGTTGACATTCAGTATTAGCTTGTCGACCGAACACCAACGGACTAAATTATCAAGGTTGGACTGTGAGAGAGCACAGTCCAACCGAGACGAAACAGAGGCAAACAATGTAAGGCCGTCTGCGTAAAGCAAATACGGGCAGGAGAGGATGGAGGCGAGGTCATTGATAAAGAACAGGAAGAGTAGGGGACCAAGTATAGAGCCTTGGGGAACACCAGCAGAAGGAGAGAAGGAACCAGATTAGTGACCATGAAAAGAAACTTTGCAGAAACGGTATGAGAGAAAGGAGGAAAGCCAGGAGATGACTGAGGGAGGGAAGTCTAGTAATGAAAGTTTAGAGAGGAGAATCTTATAGTCAACGGTATCAAAGGCTTTGGAGAAATCGATATAAATAGCATGTACCTCCTGTCGTGAATTCAATCATTTAGCAACAAAGTTGGTAAAGACCAGAAGATTTGAAGCCGTTGATCTATGTTTCACGAACCCATGCTGCTCTTTGACAATGAGGTGACCGAAGTGCGCGGTCAACCAATCGTTGACATATCTTTCCTGGATTTTGGAACAAGAGGGGAGAAGAGAAATGGGGCAGTAGTTCACAGCAAGAGAATTGTCTCCGCTCTTGAGGAAAGGAATGATAAGGGCCTCTTTCCAGAGACGGGGAAAGTAGCATTCATCTAGACTTTTGTTGTAGATTATACTCAGGGGTAAGGGAAATGTGTTTTCTACAGTTAAGGAGGAAGAGATTAGGAAGCCCATCGAAAGGTGTAGAGGGTGGAGGGCTTGAGGGAGAAAACACTAAAGAGAAGTAGGTGCAGAGAAGGTTGCAGGATTGCTGTGGAAAGTTGGCAGTGGAGTCAGCGAAGCTGATAGAAGAAGGGAGAGTTTGAGTTAGATTATGAGAATTGCGAGCGTGAGACCAAAAGGGTTTTAAGTTACCGCGGGCAAGAGCGGCTTCGACGCTCAATAAGTCCCTTCTAGGCGCTTTTCTGACCATTGACTTCACAATAGAGCGTATAGCCTTAAAGTGAGCAAGGTCGGCGTCATTCTTAGTAGCCCGAAACTTCTTCCGCAGTGTATGTTTCAAGCGAATGTTAATAAGAATTTCCGTTGTGAACCAAGCTGGGTACGAACGTAGGCAGGAAGGGGAAGAAGGGGCATGACAGGAGAGGAGATCAGAGAGGATATTGTAGAAGGTGTTAAGAGCTTGAACACACCATGGGTTGCTTAATATATGTACCTAGTTGAAAGACGCTCAAGCTGAGTTTAGACCGTCAAAATTGGCTTTGCGGAAGTTGAACTTAGTGGGTTTACGCTTGGTTTTGGGATTTGAACGAGGGAGCTTCGCTTTAAATTCAATCGCGGGGTGGTGAGCGTCAGTTTTGACATACGGGGATGTGCAAGGAAATAAAGAGGGGTGGCGCTCGGAGAGGTTGGAAAGGAAGAGATCGAGAGTGCGGCCCAAGGAGTTTTTGGTGGTATTGAAATTCAAGGCAGAGCAGTGTACATAAAGGAAGAAAGTGGGAAGGAAGAATGGGAGTGGTTGTTGGAAGGAATTGGAAGGCTAGGATGATTAGGCCAGTTGAGAATGGGGAAGTTTAAATTTCCGTAAAGGAAGAATTAACTAAATGATTATTAAAGAATGATCGGCAAGTGGTAAAGTGAATAAAAAAAAACCAATCGGTAAGTAAGCGGTATAAGTGGCAAATAAACAATTTTTTTTCAAGTATGGAAGTTTACCCGCCTATTGGCTATTTTCTTATTCAATTTTTTTTTATGCTTGAATTTTAGTTTTACTCTACTCGACGCGATCTGCAGTTGGCTTTTGACTTAGGACTCTACTGGGACAATTCCACTGTTGTTCTCTTCAAGGACCTATGCAATATTGTAGTTTTTTAATTGCATGAAATTTCTAGTTTATATGTGTATGCTTTTGTGGATATTTGAATGAACTATTAGATAGATTGTTATTGTTAATCACTTTAACCATGATAAATTTTACACTGAATTGACACCAAAACTCCCAGGTCGCCTGCACAACAGACAGCTTTATGGGCTACGGTCCTGTTACACCGCGTGGCTATGGATGTTCCTATAATCCCCGTCCCAATGAAATTGTATTCTGCGTATCGGCCTTCTACTCCTGCGAAGACACGAGTGCATCACGCTACGCCAAATCCCTCCAGGAATCACTTGATATGATGAAGGATCTTCTGGAAACATAATTTGAATAGTGAGCGGTCACTAGTTTTGGAAAAAAAAATTAGAAAATTTGAAATTCATGACTTTGGAAGATATTTTTATTTGACAAATTGAAAAATGAATACTTCCCACGTGAAGGGAGTGTTTTTGCAGTTTTTGGTAGCTTGAGTGGGTAATTATAAAGTATCTGTGGAGTTTGCCGTGTTACGTAGCGAAATTTATGTGAAGGTTTAATAAATCCGCTCTGACTGACGGAAAATTTAATACATATCAATGGAATGCCTTCAATGGAAATTTGAAATACATATCTTATATTGTAAGCAAAGCTATGGATGTACGAATAGTTATATTAATGTCGAATTATTAGTAATCATACAATGAACAGTGAATTAGACTACAGGAGTTTTAATAGCGTAGAAACTATTAGAGAATTTTATAGCAGTTTTGTCAGTTATATTTCGTCCAGGGAAGATTTTGAGAAAAAATTAACTTTAAGAATCAAATTGGATTATTTGGAGGTGAATACCAAACAATATTTTAAACCCATAATAATTTTCAAAAATGTATAATTAAAAGCGAACGCCATTCAATATTATTTATAAATAGTAAATAATTGAAAGTTTTAAAATCCGCTCATTTGATCGGTAACACAATTGAATAATTTTTATTATCACTTTTGAGATAAGCTACGAGATAAGCAAATAAAACTATTTCTTAAAATATTTGTCTTAATGGAAAAAAAATCGATTATGCAACATTAACTTCTTATCTGGGAAAAATATAACTGAACAAAATGAAAAAACAATAAAATATTGAGCATTCCTATTTACAAAACCAAAATAAATTAGTATCAACGCACTTGCAGCGTATTGGGAGCCATTGGCATATTAAAAAACGAATAAATAATTGACCCAAATTTCCTAAGCATTTGGAGGTATAAATTTATTATTATACATATATTAAATTTTATTTTGAACTTCGATCTTTACTGCTAGGTATTATATTTTAAATAAAGAGCAAGTTCTTACCTTCCTTCCAGTGGTCGCAAGGAATTACCTTGATGAAAGATGATTGACACTTCAACTATAAAAAAAAAACTTAAAAAATTTATCACAAATGAATATTTTACGGATTTTTTTTCTATGATATGTTGTCACCCCAAAACGAACAAATCCATTCCAATAGGGTATAGCTCCTTAGCTTAATATTTGATTGGTTATAAAATATTTATTGTGTTTATGTTACTTCATTTTTTTTTATTTTTATATTTCATGAATAACTTCGATCACCGATTTTATTACTACTTACATAAATATATTTAAATGTATTTCCAAATTTATTCATTCTTTCATTTGCCCAAAAGTTTATTTTTCATCCTTTACGTTCATTCACTTTTCCATTAATTGAACTACCTATTTGTTCAAAAATTTAGTAATATTTTCCTTAGTTGGATTTTTTATTTGATTATATTTTTATTATTGATCTTTTATTCTGTTTATTGAGTTGTTATTCTATTCATCATAGGCTTATCATAGTCATTTATGAATTTATTCACTTATTTTGAGATATACCATCTGACTCATTATTTGCTCAATTATTTCTGTTATAATACACGAAAATAAAGTGTTTCTCTTGTTTGTTGCGTATTTTCTTTAACTTGTATTTTCAATCACACATTAATTTATATTTATATTTATGTACGATGTTTATTCATTGATATTTCATACTAATTTTTATTACTTTTTATGTTTTATTAGCAGTTTCGTTAGTTTTTTACTGAATGATTTCGCTTTGTTTATTGTTGTTTGTACTTTTATTCATATTAAACTATTTTTAAATTCATTCGTTCACGTTGTCATAAATCTTGTTGTTGTTTGATTTATTCATTATATGCTGATTTCCTAGTTTATTTGTTTTTTTGCCACATTAATTTGTTTGTGTGGTTAATCCTTTACCTATTTTCTTATAATATTTTATATCCATTTATTGCATCATATATTTAAAATAAGCTTATTTTTTCGTAGTATTTTCATATATTCCATTTCCTTGTTTAAATTGAAAGCAATGATTCCTAAAGATACTTTTTGTTGGGCCTTTTCAAGCCTACAGTTTTAGTAAAAGGTATTCCTTTCTTCAATATCAGGTGGACTTTAGTACTGAAACGAGCTCAGAAAGCTTATACCACTTTTGGAGGTATCTACGCGTATATGATAATCTATTAATCATGATGATTTATTAATTATATTGTAATAAATTTTAAACAGAAAATTAATCGAAGTACCTGGGACTGTTTTGCAACTGGAAGGAAACAATAATAGAATTTGGATTAAAAAGAAATTAAATAAACAAAAATTCTGTCTTATGGAACTGTTTTCCAGCGACAAATAATTTCCCCTATTTTAACACCCCAATATTTTCAAAATAGCTTTAATTGTTAAACAATTTCTGGCACAATTTGCCTCTAAGCGACACGCTTCATCCCCAAAGGATTAAAAAATGTTATTATTCCTATTAGAAATTTATCCATTTAGTTAAAACGATTTACAGTTTGATGTAGACTATGTTGAGCTTCATATCAGTTTAGTAGTTCAAAACAAACACTATTGCGAGTACTATGAGTACACCTAAAATGAAGCGCAACAATATCTAAATATAAATTTGTGACAATTTACCACAACGTTAGATAATAGAGATGAAAATTAAAACATATCATGTTTGATGTAGTTGACAAGGGTTTTAAAAAGTAATAATAAAAGTTTTATAGCTTGAAGCTAAACACTGTGCATGCACACATAGACAAATTAATGATGTATTAATCGAATGATGAAGTATTATGTGTTAAAAACATATTAAACGAATAATCTTGAAGAATGTTAGATGTCAATTATAAAATATAAAACGGAAAGCAAAGGTCATGTTACATATGTTAGAGATTTTATCGAATGTTTGATGTTCTCGTTTATTGGTGCAAAATAAAATTAAAGAAATAAGAATACTTAACGTGAATATTTTTTTTTTGTAATTCTACTCCCCTTTTATTACTTGGACATCTTAATTTAACTCGCACAGAAAACAGAATCAGTAGGTTGGAAAGCAAATCCACCTGAAGCTATGAAATAGTGAACGCTAAACCGTCCGGAAAAGGAAATAGTTCATACCAGCAGTACTAGATTATTGAGACTCTGGCCCCTCCAATTCCGATATACAATTAGTTTCACATCAGTCTCAATCCACTATCAGTCCATCACGATCGACCATCCATCATTTGAAATCACCAGTAAATCTTGGGAATGCGGGACCTTTCCCAGACAGTTGAAGAAGGAGATGATCGTTAAGATCCCAACGAAGGGAGCCCACTTTGCGGGTGACAATTGGAGGGGTATCTGCATGTTGTTTGCTCTCCCACCAAATGGCTCTGAATTTGGAAAGTGAGACAAGTAGAGTTGGACTGTAAATAAACATCAACAAAACCAAGTTTCTCAGTCTGATGGGTCATCGCACTCTCCCTATCTACATTAATAGGCAGAGCATCGAAAGCGTCGAACAATTTTTTTGTCTAGAAAGCATAGTTTCTGCCCACGGCGTCATCAAACTAGATGTTATGCGACGGATTAATAACGCTAGATCCGCAAGATCAACTTAACTCTGTTCTGTACTAGTGTTCTTTCTGTGTTGCTATATGAGAGTCTTCTTTTTCTTCAGCCTTTATCCCGTTCACAAGCGGGGTCGGCTCGTCGTGATCGGTTTCGCCATTTGGCTCGATCGAATGCCTGATCTGGGTGCAATCTCGAGGCTTTTAAATCCCCATCCAGCGTATCAAGCCACCGTTGCTTAGGTCTGCCTTTTGGTCGTTTACCATCGACTTCGATGTTCAGACCAATCTTGGCAAGTGAATTCTCGTTTGCACGAATTGCGTGACCATACCATCGAAGACGCCTCTCTCGCAACTTTTCCACGATCGGTGCAACCCCATAACGATCGCGGATATCCTCATTTCGGATGTGATGTGAGCCTGTTTTATGGGGATCGGTCGTCAAAAATTCAGTTTTGTTTAAATTCAATCTGAGACCGTGTTGCATGAGGCGATCATTCTATTTTTGAACAATTGCTCGAGATCATTTTTGCTATCAGATGCTAGGAAAACATCATCTGCATAAAGCAGTGTGTAGGGCGCTGGACGTTGGATATCCCGTGTGACGGTGTCCATAACAAGGACAAAGAGGAGTGGTGAGAGGCACGAAGCGGTTTTGATACACCCGCCATACTTCGAACTTTACTTTTCGGATCGTGGTAGAGCCATTGAACCCAGCTATATGAGAGTAGCACATGTAAAGTGAACTCCAGCTTGAAGAACTTGGTCGGTGCACAGGCTTGGCGGCTCCGCCATGCAGAGGAATCCCCTCTTCCAAAATGGTGGACGAATGGTTCGCACGAAGGACACTTGGCGCAGAACAACAGAAAAGAGGAGGAGGGCGAGCGTCTCGAGAAGTGGTGGGGGTAGCTGAAGCGAGGGTGCGGTTGACGCACTATATCCCACGAAGGGGTAAATGGCAACATTATATATATATATATACTGTGAGCGTCAAAAATAAGTAAACACCCATCTTTTTTGTATTTAAACTTTTATTGCACAATGTTTATTGATAGAAATTAAAATGTTTTATCATAGCTTGAAAGGCTCATATAATAGAAGTTTATGTCAGCACAAACACTTAAACAAAACAAAACATTTTCAAAAATAATTCATCTTGTCTTAAAATACTCATGAATTTACGCGTCAAAAGAAAGTATACAGTGGCAAAACTTCTTGTTTTGTTTTTAGTTATTTCCGGGAATCAGACAAATTTCTTTGAAACTGTTTATAAGTGAAGTAAGCAAATATAGTGCACTAATATTTTTCGTAGATTTTCTTTGTTTTTGTTTGAATAAGTGCAAAAGTATAACATTTAAGATAATGGGTAAGCAAACCACAAACGAAACACGAAAAATAATTTTAGATTTACATAAAGAAAAGAAATCTTTGCGTGAAATTGGAAAAATCGTTAGAAGGAATCATTGTACGATAAAAAAAATTATAGATAAATATACGACTCGTCATACTATTGAAAATTTACCGCGGTCTGGGCGACCTAAGAAGCTTACTGACTCCGAAGTGCGGACAATTGTACGAGAAGTAAGGAATAATCCAGTTTCAAGTGCAGTAAACATATCAAAGAAAATAGCTGAGACTTCAGGCAAATCAGTGAGTGCAAGCACAATTCGAAGAGCGCTCCACAAAAGTGGTCTACATGGCAGAGTGCCACGTAAGAAACCCTATATTTCTAAAGCGAATCAAAAGAAGCGTATAAAATTCGCCAGAAAGTACCAAAATGAGGCTCCACACTTTTGGGAAAACATTTTATACTCCGATGAGAGTAAATTTGAAATATTTGCGGCGAAAAAGCCACCAAAAATATGGCGAGCGAAAAATGAAGCATTTCTCGACAAGCGCGTTACAAGCACCATAAAGCACGGTGAAGGCTCAGTTATGGTCTGGGGATGTATGGCGGCATCCGGAGTTGGAAATCTAGTTTTCATCGAGTCTAAAATGACTAAAATAGACTATTTAAATATACTGAGGGACAATATCACTCCTAGTGCTGACAAATTGGGGCTGTCGGGAAACTGGATCTTTCAGCACGATAACAATCCAAAACATACGTCCCACATTGTTAAGGAATGGTTGTTATACCGAACGCCAAAAACCCTTGATCACCCACCGCAGTCCCCAGACCTTAATCCTATCGAGCATTTGTGGGAGCACCTTGACAGGAAAATCAGACAAAGAAGCATTTCCAACAAGGACGACCTAAAAAGGGCTTTAATCGAAGAATGGAACAACATTTCTCCAGATATTACAAAAAATCTTGTCAAATCAATGCCTAAAAGACTGAATGCTGTTCTAAAGTCACATGGAAAACAAACTAAATATTAAAAATTATTTCTAATTAATTATTGGATATTATTTCTTAGAGAAGTAAATTCTGTATACTTTCTTTTGACGCGTAAAATCAGCAGTATTTTGAAGGATTAATAATTTTTTGAAACGGTATTTTTTTTTGTTTAACTTTTTTTCAGATTTAAACTTCTATTATATAATACTTTTAACCAGTGATGAAGCATGTTAATTTTTATCAGTAACTGCTATGAAATTAAAGCTTAAATACGAAAAAATTAAGTGTTTACTTATTTTTGACGCTCACAGTATATATATGTGCTTCACCAGTAAATCAATCATTGCACGATCAGTTTAACGTCAATCTGACATAATTAACTAATGCCGTACACAACCTCCAAAATCTAGTGCGCACAACACACTTAAAAACTTATGATTCTCCTCTTATCGAGTGGAAGCAAGCCAGTGGGATGTTCTTCAAACTATGCAGACCATAAACAGATCTTAATATCTTAACAACTCGCACTTGACACACCTGGACATAAGGACTGTGAGAGGGTTCCCGAATATAATATTGATGACTGACGAAATGTCAAGACTTGGCATTTTATGAATTAGAGCAATTTTTATTATACCAAAATAAGAATCATTTTCGTGATTTAAGGATTATCTTCACAGTATTAGTGATTCAAATTGGAGATAACATTTGAAGACATTCTAATTACGGTTTTCCTTCTTTGTATGCCAATATGAATTGTCCGAAAAACCACTTTAAAACGAAAGATAACAACTAACTGTTTCTTTTTGGGCAAAGGTAACTTATCAGGTACTGCCTCTTCTTTGCCCTGGAATAAGCGTTGGCAAAAGTGGTTGCAAGGTGTTATTTGCTTCCTTATATGCATTAATTAACACCACGCGGGTTTGAAGTATATTTAGATCGAAAATCGCCTTGCTCTACCCTAAATTTGATTGAAGCAAATTTTGGTTCAAGGATTGAAAGTATAAACTATGAAAGAAGACACTTCGAAGAACAAAAATTGAAAGAATGGGGCAACCGCCTTCTTTAGTGGGACCACAAAAGTTATCTTTCGAAAAGGCACAATCCCCTGGATAGAAAGGCACTCAAGTCACTTTAAAGATTTCAATGGATTACATAAAGAACGCTACTCGCAATTGGCTTTTTTATGGAATAATATTAAATTGGATATTTTGGTTCCTTTTACGCATACTTCTGTCTGAGGAGATAGGAGAGGAAGAGTGTAAATTTGCAACTCTGGTGGCTTTTTCTCACTACAGATGGAAAACCACGTACGACGGAGGTAAGAAGTTAAGTAAAGAAGAGAATAAATTAAGCCATCTGTACATAACCGCCTATGAATCTTACTTTTCTTACTAAAGCAGAAAATGTTGTTTCTGATTAGTTTTAGCCTCGTCATAAATACTTCATCGACCAACGTTGCTGTTAATTAAGGATTCGTCCTAAGTAAGGGCTCTTGGTTCTTCCTGGCCGCTTAAAACGTTTTTCGAAGATCCAGTCCAAGCTGTTGAAGCATTGATATCTAAACCATCCCAGTGAAATTCACCATGGAATCATTAAATAATCAGAAATATTCCTCAACACCCCAATTTTAACAGAGGAGGAACGAGAGCGGCGAAATCTTAAAAAAGTGTCACTAGCGTCATTATCAAGGGTGACAATAAACTAAGTGATTTATTTAAAAAATGGTTTTATTGGGAAATGACCTTTAGCTTTCAACAAAAAGTTACCCTGCTGGTCGAAACCTACCCAGAATCTCAAACATGTATGGTTTCCTCGAAATTCATAAATAAAAAATGCGCTTAAATCAGGCTGTAAGCTCTAATTAACCCGTAATATACCAGATTTTCGAGAAGATGGAATGAAGCAGAGGCTGCAAAAAAAACATTCAATAAACTCACACAAAACTTGAAAAATCTCAAGTTGGAAGCAGACGATCTTTTGGTAATTTGTTTCCTTTTTTATGAACACTCAGAAGAAATCATGTCGATAATAAACATGCAGGTCCGCTCTAGTTAGGATTAGCTGGTTAAAATAACCATAACAGCACATAGGCTCACCCAATGTCTCTGGTTTCGTTGACAATTGCATGGTGAAACTTGAAAAGAATTCCTCCTTAGGTATGTATAATGCTTCCTCCACACGGTGTTCTATGTGACACAACCAGGTTATTTCCAATCGACTTATGTAATTCATAGAACATGTCATTTTCACAAATTACATAAGTGATCAAAAATTTTCTCCAACTAGGATAGTATTCTATGTATATCCTCGAACAGAATATCCCAGTCAGAATATTTTCTGAAACTTGCACCCAACATTGTCTCTCAGATTCAAACTTGGCCCCAGCCATTGCTGTTTTGTTTAGTTTGTCTCACACACTCACTGTGGATGGCTTACATTTTTAATGAAGCGTGCAAAGTACAATCCTCCCTCCCCGCTTCTATGAAACCTATTTGAATTAACTCGATAACAATAACTTTCTGCGCTTGTCATTTTCTATATAAAGGAAAGTTATAGAGGATTGAGGCCTTTAAAACGCTAACATACCAAAGGAATGGTCTCTTACATAATTAATATTATTATGCACAAAAGGGGACAAACGTGGACTTAGAAACCAAAGACTTCTTTTAAATTACTATAATTCGGACCCGCGTACCGCGATTGAAAGGGAAGATCCACGACGGATCAAATCCTTAATCGATGCTTCTTCTGCTTTAGGTGTGCAATGAGCCTCAGTTTTTGAGGGTCCCACCCTGCCTCAAGCCATCAAATTGGAGGAGGCCCCCTTGATTAAGAATAGAGAACCCTGTACGTTTACAAGAAATTTTTTATATATTGAAAGCGCAGTATGTTGGCAGTATATGGCACACATTTTAGACCAAAATACAAAATATTTACCGAGTTACAGCAAATATAATAGTACTCACTATGTTAAACTGCCAACAAAATGAAAACTTGAAACGTGTTTTTCTCGAAACCACATTTTTTCAATTAACGGGAAACAACTCAAATTCTTTTGAACCGATCCGCCTGAAATTTTTACACATTATTCTACACATCAGTGTTAGGTCCGAACCATGATTGTGTATTTTCGTGAAAAATTTCTTATTCTTAATTTTCACGCAAAAATAGATACGACTTTTGAAATTTCTTTTACAACTCCGCCATTTTAATATTTTGTAAGCTAAAATTTTCAGGTAACCGCGAACGATGGCACATAGGTGCGGTTGAAATGATCCGTAATCGTGATGTAAATACGAGATGCAGTGTCCTCTTCAAGGCGCGGTATTTGGAGTCCTTTATGAAAGCAGGCCTAGACCGGGAACCATTTTTCTTGCCGTTGCTGACAATGTTAGGAGAAGCTTTTATCAATACAGACTTTAAGGAGGAAAACTACATAAGGTTTTCGGAATCGATTTTTTTATTATATAGATGGATAGCTTAACTATCCCAGAATACGCTGCAAAAATGTCAAAGTGAAATTCCCATTCCTTTAGGATTTGTGAGTGTAGAACCGAGCGATTATCGGGTATAGAATCAGGCTCGAGCGCCCAGGGGGCAGTCACTATATACATCAATCCTGTACGGCTATGTAAATGTAAATAGTATATAGTGCACCCCTCTTTTCGGTATATTGGACCCCTTTGAGTTCAATGTACAGCTATGTAAACCATCACTTGCATTTGGTGTCACAGTTCCCACCAAATTTCGTGTCAATCTGTATATTCATTACTGAGAAAAGTGCGTATGACAAACAGACAGAGTGAATCGATTTTAATAAGGTTTTGTTTTCAACAAAACCTTGAAAATGGTGAAATTGAAATATATTTTTTGAACACATGTAAAATTTTTAATTTTAGCTTTTTTTACATTTTTACAAAATAAGTTAATAATGTAAAATTAAAACCTCCTTGGTTTCAGATGAAAGTTTTAGTCGCGACACGTCCCGCAGTTGTAGAACTCTAGTTACGACCTTCATCGGACTAATGAAACATAAACCTGTTATTTTTGGCTTAAATTATTCAAAATAATCGGGAAAAGTTGCCTGAAATAGGACTAATATAATGTCCATCCTTGTTTAATTCCAATTCGATCTTCCCACACAAAAAATCCTAAAAAATCCCTCATTATTTCGAAAATATTGAAAATTCGATCTTACCTGTAGTCCAAAATCAAAGTCAATTTGTACGATTTTGCCATCCCAGAAATTTCCACTTCTTATCGGAAAACATAAAGGACATAATATGCATTTTCAAATAAAACATCAATGTTTTCAGTTCTTTTTCGTTTTGTATTTTTTTTTTATTATTTTCTTTTACATAATATTTCCTTTTTAATATTCATTATATCGCATTTTTGAATTTTCCGAGAAAAATTACAAATTTCAACTCAACATCGCTCTCCGTTTATTTATATTACTATATATATTCCTTCTTCATCATTTTCTTTAAATGTAAATAGAATTATATTGTACAGTTTTTTTTATAAATAATTAAAAATTTCTTCAATAGCATTTATTTCATTATAATATTGTTATCATTCATTAAGAAAAAAAAGTTATCCGCTAATGAAATCAAAAATGTTTTATGTCAATAAAATAATATAATGCATTCTGTTTTTGTGTTTGCTTTTTGTGAAAATAATAATATCTGGTTTTTTTTATCAATTTTCCAAAATTTCCCTTGGTTGGTTTACTTACATTCTTAATGAGTCTAAAAGTTATACACATGTCGTATGAAACTAAAAGATATAAATATGTCGTTTGGGTTTGTTTTTTCATTTCTCTTCCGACATATTCCTAGAAAAAATCTCAAGTTTATAATAACAATATAAATACGCCTTTCCTTGGTTTTGTTGAAAATGAATAGATGTTTCCGTTAGAATAGATCTTGGATTATTTTTTTGTTTTTCTTTCAACTTGGGCGTGAAACAAATGTGTATGTGTAATCCTTGCTTACTTTTTTTTGTAATCCTACTGAATTGTCGTGTAAGTGTTAAATTTAATGATTCGTACTTGTAGTGTTAGTTTATGTGTTTCAAAATCGATTTTTATCATTTTTACTCGAGTAGTATCGTAGGCTGAGAATTATCAAACACTGGACGTCTAGATTAATGTTGTGTATTTTGTTTAATGTTGTGTGTATGCATGTGCTGGTTAGAAATACTTTTGAAAACTTGTGAGTGAATGTGTTTTGTGTTTTGTTTTTACTAGTTAACTCTTATCTGCTAATAATATTTTAGAATAAGTAGAAGTTTTTTCAAATCAAGATTTATCAGCATTTAAAATTTAATAGAGATTTTAGAAACTCAAGTCTAATTAGATTCGATTAATTTTTCGCCCGAAGTAGTTTGAATTTAATATTTAAGGTCAAAATGTGATAATACACAAAGAAATCATTTCTTAAAGTTTAAAACTAAAAAGTCATTAAATTAAAACAATCTTCAATACTTAGAATAAAATAAATGATATCATAACATGCAATTATTCGTTTTCTTGACTTTTTTTCAATAAATAGGCAGCGATTACAAGCAAGGAAAGCGACAAAATACCAATGACATATCTATTTATGAACTTTCGCATTTATGCGGACAATATTTATCTAAAACTAAGTATGCAATGAGACGTTGCTCAGTAACACTCTACTGGAAAACACCTGGTCACGTGAATATTTTCAAAATTTTGCAACACAATCATCGTAATAAAAGCAATAAAAAAACAAAAATGGAAACTTTCAAGAATTATCATCAACATTCGTTGAGCTGAAGCTAATGTAGTGAATATTATGCAGTTCCATTTCGGCAGGTTTATTGCCAAAGACCAATCGTGTAATTCCTTGTAAAGTGTCCCATTCGACGTTGTCGTCCGCCTGTAAAATATGATTCAAGATTTTTTAGAAAATAGTTGTGAAAAGGCTGCAAAGAAACCAAGGAATACAAAGTATCGATATTTGAGCTCACTACAATGAATTCTCTTTTTTGCATAAAAACCGCCGAGTTTCACTTTCAGAATTCAAACGTATGTTATCATTAATTTTTAATATAAATGACAATTAGTACTAATTCCAATTCCGCCCTTCTTTTTCATCGAACGTTCATATATTCAGCATTTTCTGAAATTTTTTCCATGTTTTTATGATTTCTATTTCGCTGAAAACCGATATTATTTCTTTTCAACCTGCAAGGTCTTCTTTTTCATTACATTTCTATAACATTTTTATTGCCATTGGAGTAAATAATAAACTATTCTTTAACACAAAAGTGAGCTCAATTATTGACTACCTTTCCGAAAAGCCAGCGCCAAAAATATAATTTAGCATATAATTTCAATATTTTCAAGTTATATTACTTTAGCGTAGGCCAACAACCAAATAAAACCCAAATAAAATATTTAAAAAAAAATAAAACATATTTATTTACTTCTTAGCATTACTTAGAGCTAAGTAAATCAACACCCAAACTAAATTACAAAGCTGTAGAGGAAAAATAACAAAATAATTAACTTTAAATACTAAAACAAATTGGAATATATATAAAATTGACTATGATGACGATGAAGATCACAATGATGACGCCAATGAAATTTATTACAGATTTATGACGAACCAAGCACCAATGAAAAACATGTATATTGATGAAAATTGAAAGTGGCACAAATTACTAAGAAAGCACAAAATACCGCCACAATTTTGTAGAAGCCATGAAGATATTTAAGCTCTCGTTAGTCTACAGTTCAGAAAGCCTAAGGAAGTTGCACTAGACTTACATTTCCAAAGAACGGTTTGATAAAATAGCAAGTATAATCTGATGTAATATAACATTGTTGACAAGACAGACAGGTATTCAAAATCAGCCCTTTTACTCAATGAATATGTTCAAAGTGTGGAATGATTCTGGGTTGACTTGGTCCAAATGAATGGCGTTATATTTATACGGTCGCTTAAATTGTCGCTATGTTTTGAGAGTTTAGATACAACAGTTAAAAACAAAAAGCAACTAATTGGAATATGGAGATGTTTTCTCGATAAACACAAAAGTATACAATAAGAAACTGCTAATACAATCATGTAGGATAGCTACATCAGGATTAGGATCAGGATTATTTAGACTGAGAATTTGTTCTTATTAGAGTTTTCTAATTTATGAATTGAAGGAACTCAATGGGGCCCTTTAGCAACAGAAAGTACTTCACACACAAAAAGGTCAACATTTTGATAGGGAACCGCACGGGTATTACAGTCGACTTAGGAAGTTTTTTCAACAATAAAGACTGTATATGATACGAGCTTAAAACGGTTGTTGTTAACTGGACGACTACATTTAAACTCAACAAGCGTTGTGGTTTTTATGCTTTTGGCCTAATAATACGTCACAATGCCTAGTCGTTGTCAATTGGTGGTCGTATACTTCAACACTAACCACAATTTCCCGCAAAGTTCATTCTACTTTTTCTACACAAAGCAAATTTGATGAATTTCTGCTAAACGCTACCCAAACTCTGCTTAAAACCGATGAAAGTAAAGAAAGGGCTTTTAAAAATCCTACGTATGACACAACCCGAATTTGTATGCTGCTATCGTGCTCACTACAGGAAGTTTCAAAGCATAGTTTAGGAGTGTTCTTCCCTCCCGCTAGAAGATTGACAGGCTTATGCTAAAAGTAGAGGAAGTCCTGAGTTGACGTCAGCGTACTGCCAGCTCAGAATGTTGGACACAGCGGGAAAGATGTTTGAGAAACTCATCAGCACATTCTGCTATATGGACTCAGCATTTTCTGTCTTTTTATGACTTCCGGTTTCTTCCAGGTAACTTAACAGACGCTAACTTATCTCTGCCCCAAGGACAAAACCGACAAATAGAGTCCGCCATCCACTTGATGGGAGAGGGGACCAGTTGGGAAAAATTTGAGTACGACGTAAGTTACAAGAAGGAAACTTGAATGTTTGCCCCAGATTGAGGGGTCCGTAGACCAGAATCGTAAAAGTTAGCTGCTTCCCAACTGGTCCGGTCCGCGATCAAGTAGACCCGGGACCTGGGATGGCCAATGAAGAATGGATATCGTATCAAAGCCGGTTTGAAGAAATGGTTTACTGTAATTCGAAACGACCGGCGAATCATAGCTGATCGGACACGTGGATGATGTTGTGGCACTAATCACGATACAGTTAGTCCAAAAAGTCCAGTATACCCTAGGAACACTGATACTGCGAATCTGCAGATGGATGACAAAACACGCCCTAGCCCCGGACGAATCCGAAGTAGTCTAATCTAGGTCTCATATCAAATGGGCGTTGTTTATTGATGAGGGTGATTCAATTCACCCTTTTCAATAGCTGATGGCTGATGCCCTCGGTAAACAACTAAACTGCAAACGCCTAGCAGAGTGGGGCAGTGGAGAACTTTGCAAGTAGTGTCTGCATACCACACTTTCTCGGATATAGGGGTATCGATAATAGGAGGAGTTACACCGATTTTTTAACAGACTCGGGAGAGCAATTCTTTATACTATTTTTCAAAAAAGGTTAAGAAGACATAAAAGTCACACTTTCAGCACATAGCTGCAATCCTGCGAAAGCGAATCAAAGGATAGATGGACCACACAACTTATCAGAGATACATGACCATAATTCAGCTGAAAACAAGGTTAATTATTGCCCAACTTACCTCATCAGTGAGCACGTGTATTTTTGGTTTTACCTGTACAAAATTAGGAAATCATGGTCGCCTGACTATAAAGGGGTCATTGACGATGTCTAGCAGAAGGTGAAAGTGCCATTGCCAACGACTTTTTGTCCTACTTCCATGTACTTTCGATACTTGGTTTAATCTTAGAACAGGATCCCGGAACTCCATTCGTAAATTTATTTTACGGATCCATGGGCGAAATAATGGCCATGTGATCCATGTTAACTTTAATTCTACTTTCCTTTTTCCTACTTAGCACTGTAGGTTCCGCTACAAATGGAGAAAACGGACATTCTAAAGATTGTACAGTCATTTGGTATTCGATAAGTAAATTTTTAACTTGAAACTGATACTTTTTCTGGAAAAAAAGTACTTTTCCGGAAGAACAAACTTAAAACCTTCCACAAAAAAAGTACAAGTTGACATAGAAAGGCACAGAAGCAATAAAAAAGAGGATCATCTTCCGTCGTGTCATTTGATTCTTAATATAGTTGAGAATATACATATAATAATGGTTGGACTACATTACGCTCAGGTCCCTTTAAACGTCTAGCTGGAATTCTGTATTTGAAAAGATAGTGGACGTTCAGGACATTAGGCAAAGTTCGTGCGAAGGTCATGTCGCACTATAAAATTGTCCGTTGAAAAAACACCGTATTATAAGTGGTGTTATTTCAAAAGACAGTTTGATAACGCGATATACCTATCTGTAGGAGTCTTTACTTTGGGTTTCAAGGGTCGGGTTTGTCAATTATAGCTTGGCAATTAGGGAGAAATATGAATTCGGTCCAATAGATAAACCTTTAATGGCAATGTTTGATTATTACTGTCCCACAAATAAATCTCCTCGACATGAAAATTGTCCAGCAGGAGCCGATAGCTGGTGCGAATGGCGTCAAGTCAAATCGTCTAATGTATTGAAATCTTTCAAGCATCTTGCTCGATTGATCGATGAAGTTGAGAAATACATCCGCCCAAAATATGTAAACCTTTCGAATGATGAACTTTTAACAAGATGCTTAGATGCTCACACCCAAAATTCCAATAATATTCAGTTCAAATGAGTACTTCAGCTCGACAGTATGGCGTATAACTCTAAAATATCTGCACTCAGAAAGAAAAATAATTTCAATCGTAGCTTATATGGCTGCAGGACTGTTTAATGAAGGATATTCAGCACTTTGAAACACAATGTAATTATTGGATCTGCATATTGGCTGGCAATGTAAAATTTTTGCGATTAGATGGATACGCAACGAATAGAAAGGAGAAAAACGCGGCACTCCTCATCCAGGAAGGGAGCTCATACTACCGTAAATTAGAGCAAACAATAAAGGACTGCCGGATCAGGAAAAGCTGATTAGCGAATAACTACTGTTAAAACACACAAAAAAAATTTGTTGAGCGCAATTAATTTTTTTAAAAAAATAAGAAAAGCCAAGAAAAAATGACTTCTCGAGACCTCCTTAAGCAGACTCCCCCTTAATACGAAAAAAAAAATGAAGGCGAATACCAGGTGTACAAACTCAAATTCGCTGTTTGTTCACAGATGGCGTCAGTGAGCGTATCAAGCTGCTATGAGCGCGCCATATTTTTTTTTTTATTATTAGTTCGACATTTGGCAACAATTGTCAGTGCATATCATCAGCAATTTCATGCAAAAACATATCTTTTCTTTTCAATAATCATGTGCAGTTTTGTTCCCGGAAAGAAACAGTTGCAGGAAGCTCTGCTTTTTTGCTTCAATTTGAAGAAATCAGCCGCTGAATTGCATCAAATGCTTGTGGAAGCTTATGGCGTCAATGCTCTATCGGAAACAATGTGCCGAAACTGCTTCCGTTGGTTCAAAGATAACGATTTCGATCTGAGCGACAAGGAGCGTGAAAATCGGCCCGGGAAAGTTAAGGACCTCGAATTGGAGGCTCTTTTGGACGAGGACGATACTCAAACGCAGAAAATGCTCGCCAAGCAATTAGGTGTATCTCAACAAGCCGTTTCCATGCGTCTACGTGCAATGGGTAAGGTTTAAAAGATCTATTACGAATTGTTGAAACCTGGTGAAACTGTTGATGCCTATCGTTATCACCAACAACTCATCAAATTGCATCGCGCTCGAAATGAAACGGCCGGAATATCAACGTATGCCGAAATTGTCGATCAAAATCAAACGAACGGACTTATGCGTTACATACGTTACATCCAAATCTTTTTACTACCTATTGTCACGGTACAACTAACATAGTTGCCAACATTGATAGCTCGGCTCTGCTATGTAGTGCTAATTCGAAAAAAATCAAAAAATCTGAGAGGAATATTGCAGACCTTGTTTGTTAATAAGTAATAACCGACAAGTAGTGAGACTTTTTCACTTTGGCTCTTGAATGGCGCCGTCTAGCGGTAATGGAGACGAAAAAGTAGTGTGGGGTCAATATCATAACACGCTGCGATAATGTCCGAAATGAAGACATCCACGATCATATCGGGCTGGATAATATAGTCATAACATTCGCACTGATAACAACTTGTTAGTTAAAATTGATCTAAACCTCCTATAAGAGGATTTTCCAAAGCCAACCATCGGGTGAACCTCTTGACTTCAACCAAGTCCGTGACAGAAGAAAGATGGCGAATGCGATTTAAGCGAACCGATCCCGCTACTGAACCGGTGTAAGGCTAAGAAGACCTCAGTTTTGCTTTCCGTGAAAGTAAACCTCTATAAATTCAGAATCGAAGAACGCTTCATCTCAGATATTTCCCCTGCTTGATAAAGAATAATTAAGAGCATTAAAAATTTTAGATGAAAGCGAATTATCCACATAAGTTTCTAATAATTTCAGGTTCAATTCAATTCAATTTAGCTTTTTCAACAACATACAACATACGGAGCTACACAATAACCTAAAAAGGATAATAAAATTAGATCATTCAGATCGAACCGGACCTACGTGTAGATCAACTGCAATATCCATCGACAAATGCTTAGGCTACACTATGCTGTCTAGTTTGGGAAGGTGGATTGGGTCCTTTGGTCTCAAGTATCATTGCGAAGGATTCACTTATACTTTTACATTAAAATATTGTCGTTAAAATAGATGTTAAATTCCATACAATTTACGTTTTTTTTTTTAACGGATATTGTAATATGACAGGTGAAGCTACTATTTTGGCATAAAAAACATATAGTCATTTTCTAACGCGAGGAGTCTATTGTTTTTCGATTGTACGACTGTAATATAGAGTACAGTAGCGCTACTGGCCACAAGTCAGCGATCGTTGGAGCTCGGAATAAGATCGGCAAACTTATTAAACTACGCTACATTGTACATATAGCATGACTACCCCAAGATAATATAAAGAAAAGAAAAGATTGAGGTAGCCTACTTAATACTACCCTCATTAAAACTCATGATCAGATGGAGTCATACAAGAATTTATAGCTGAAATAACTTCACCAACATACTGATCTCATCCTTTCTTCCAGGGGATCTAAATCAATAAGGCCCTGGTCCCGTTCACAAAAGGTACACTTTTGTGTATAAACTGTTATCCCAGAGAATTTTTTTCACACACCAATTATCCAGCTACATTTCCTTCAAAGATTTAAAGACTATTTTTGAAACAAGCCGGGAAACTGGAACCTTGATGCTTCAGGTATAAAAGGTTTTGTGTTTCTCTATGTTATGAGCATAACGCAGTTCTCCATTGGCTGATAGCATTAGCTCGAGATGTTTAAATCACTCAGTTCTGTTAATGGCAGTAAACTGGCCAGAACTGAGCGATTTAAATATCCCAAGTGCATGACAGCTCCGTCTCACATAGCCAAAAATTCCATTGCCCTCTATTTTTTAGAAAGCGAATCATTTAATGGAGAGTACTGTACTGATAATAGTCAACCTCATAGGCTTCACACTCTGAGTTTAATATTATTAACAAATGCGAAGAACCTACATCAGATATAAAACAGGGTTGGGGAGAAGTAGATTCTTCAGGAAAGGAATTTTAATATTTCACTCGAATGTCAATTATTCTCGTTAATTATGACGTCAGCATCTTATTTGTATGGCTTAGGATGATGTGAATTCTCGCGAAATTGCTAAGTTTGAGCTACTATAACTTTGGCGTTAATAGTCAGATTTCCATGAAATTTGGCATGTGTATGCAAAATTTAGTCCTCTATGCTGATGCGAAATGGTAGTCTTAGGATGAATTTAAGGGGGGTTTTTCAGTAAATTTCTAAATTTCAATTGACATCTTACGCAACTATATCAATCAATCCCTTCTTTGCATGTATAGGGAGCCCCACTTAAACTGCAGCTAAATTTATGTCGATCGCTGTATGCGTGGGATTTCATAGTTCCCATCTGTCCACTAAATTTCGTTCGGATCGCTTTAGCCGTTTTGGAGAAAAATGCGTGTGACAGATAGACAGTGAATCGACTTTTTGCTTTACACAAAACCTTAAAAACATCAAAATTGTTAATTTGAATCGAATAGGATCAATTCCCGTGAGCACTCCCAGGACTGTCGCAATGAAAGACTCCGATTCGAATCCCGCTAGTAGTAGACGGATATGTATCGCAGCTCGATGTTGGACATCGGTCGAATCAGCTGCGAATAAGTACTTGAATTAAATCAGGATGACAATTCCGGACGAATCCAATGCCGAGCATATTATCCAATGTATCGTTATGGACAAGAAATAAAGCGCTTTATCGAATTTCAAGACCTAGGTTAAATTCAGACTGTTTCGCCATCGATTATAATACCACCGACAAAATATTTGGAATCCATACCACCAACGGAAATATTTGCCCAACTATTTGCACCCCAAAAAAGATTTATTTATTTTACAATCTTAAAAAATGAGGAAAGTTACTTTGCAGCTGAAACTAAAAGCCAAATATAATGCCAGGCAAAACAAATTCCAATCGAATCCTCCTTGTCTTTTTTGGCTTCGACTGAAAATGGTGTCGATTTTATTAGTAAAGAAATAAAAAATCTGCTTTAGTAAAAAGAAATTAAGGAAATATAAGAAGCGATCTACCATATTTACAGCGAAAGATCAAAAAGGATCAAATAAAGCTAAATAAATAGTTGAACAGCCAAAGTCACCCAATATTACGTCTCACACCACTTCTAAACTACTAACAATAGAAGAAGATAGAATATATATCAATAAAAGTACGTACTGTCTTTCGTTTTTTCTATAAAATTTTGGAATTATTTGTCTAGATTTTATATTATGCTCATTTCTCTTTTGTATATTTTTGTATTTATTCTGAGAAGAGAGATGTTCACATACACTTTATTTACGCTGGTTGAGGCGGGAAAGGCGTACTGCAAATATCGGAAAAAAATACAAAAAACATTTTAGTTATTTCCTTGTATTACATAAATGTAAGAATAGATAGTAGTCAATAGAAAACAATCAGCGAACACAACTAAAGGGAACAGAACAATCATAAGATACACAACGTCAAATGGAAAACAACTCAAGGATGTTAATAGATATTAATACTAGAATTATTCAAAATCACTTCAGTGTTGTTTTTTTTTCGGTTCAGAGATATCTGAATCCCTGTTTACATTGATATGATTATTTTTATTATAGTAAATAAACCAACTTTGCTAAGATACACACAACAACAATTGCAGTTCAAATTTACTTATTCTATGGTTATGAGTATATCTGGGAACTGACAAATTATCTTATCCTCTTGGTATTATATCTGAAATCCATGCTGAAAAATGTTATTAGCGGTGTAAACTATGCATTAATAAATGTGTTCACAACTTGTTAAGCTTTGGTAAATCGCAATATTTCTTTGCTCTTTCAGGAGCTGCAAATTTGAAAAAAAGTGAATATAATGCAATTAGTAAGGAAGGGTCTAAACGGAGCACTTTAGCGATAAAATGTAGCACATCCTTGTATCTTAATCTCAGATTACTATTTGTGACGTCCTTTGGAATGTTGAAATTTGTGCTGAATATTACCCATGCTTCCCATCATTTTGTACGCTCGTTGCTCGCTTAGATGTAGTTAATTTGGTTAGTATTCAGATGCATTTAAACAAATTAGTGTGGTGGGCACCAGTAATTAATCAGGACAACATTGCTGGGCTCTGAAGTGTGGAAATAGGCAAATCTTTTCTGAGATTAAGAAACTTTAAAAAATTAATGCAGTACCTTTCAGTATACAGATCGGTAACGACCCCGTACAATTAAGAGATAAGCCAAGGGGCAAAAGGCGTTTACATTCAGGGACTCTATTCTAGTCGATGTTTATGAAACTAAATGCACAAAGATATGTGACACAGACAACAGAAACAACAATATACAAAATGTAGACTTTACGAACTTTTTTTTTGATTTTCTTTTGTGATTTGAGAGATGAATGGATTTTTACAAGGATCGCAGTTTAGTTCCTATAATGGAGAAAGTATATTAGGAAAGTCAATTTTAAAGATGTTAGTGTTGAATTTCCACAAAATTTATAGAAACCAAAGAATTCACAAAACTTTCGCTCATGTGTGTTTGTTGTGTTGTTTGTGTAGGAATTGTACGAAGCTTTTTAAGCAGAAAGCCTTTCATGCAAACATTTTACACTTTTTTTGCAATTTAAACAGACGATTAAGGATAGTAATTTTTAAGGGAATAAAATGCAAATCGTACAACATTCAAGTGTAATTTTGTCGGAAGCAAGGAATCAGAGAAAGAAGATATATTCCTCGTCTTGACCACAAGTAAACTGATATATTTTACAAGTGTCCACCGAAAATATATCATTAACAAATTGACCTTAATCACAAATAATATAGAATTTATAATAAAGAATGGGTCAAATTTCTGAACATGTACCGGGGTATATCGTAAAGTGAATGAAGCCCTTGAATTTTGAAAGTCACAGATCCTCTCCATGGACTGTTGAGCCAAAATCTTATTTTTATTCTTTGTTGTTATCAACTATTGTAGATATAGAGGTAATGGGGCATTAACTTAGGTGTGTGCATAAATTCTACCCATTTCTGCAAAGGTGACAATTATTTTGTTTATTTACCACTTCAGTGCTTTATATTAGAAAATAAATATAGATTGTTGGATAAATATCTGTATTGTTTATTTTTTAATGAGTATTATTATTATATAGTTTATATTACGGGGTTATTCTATTGTTAAACGCGTAAAAGAAACAATTTTCCAAAATGGAATATTTTTGTCTCATTGTAGGTGCGTTAATTATTTAAAAAATTTTAATTGAATCGGTTGAATGGATTTTCCTGTTACCCCGCGCATTAAAAAAGCGCGTTTTGAAAGAAAGTCTCTATTACTGATTATATTGTATCGGAACCGTTTGGCGCGCGCTTTGAAATATGCTTATAGAATTAAGTAAAGTAGATATCCACGTTATATTTTACACCGTTATCCTTGAACATATATCAAAAGATGTAAAAAGGAAAAATCACAAAAAAGCACTAGAATAACACGGACGTTTTTTATATTATATGTATTTGCATAAAAAAATCTTGACTGACGGTTTCGTCCAGGGCGGAGGCAACTCATCAGACGCTGCCTCACCTCTGCCTTGGGAGCATTGTGACGGAAAGTAGCGACAGGTGGTAATCGCTTCATTTATATTAAGTTTGGGAAAAGTAATGTCGTATTTTGTCAATAGATGGCGACACTTCTACATATCTTGTGTTGTACTTATCGCATCGGGTCATACTATACGGCGATTTGAAGACGACAATCTGGGTTACAGGTGTCTCTTTGACAATTTTATGATTATACATTTCAGTCTCAAGTTATAGCGCGTCAAAGATAGAGTCCACCAAGCAAGAAATTCATCATATTTTATATTTTTACTACCTGAGAGGTAAAAATTCAACGAAAGCAGCCAAAAAAATCTGTGAAGTTTATGGGTCCGATACTGTAACGATTCGCCGATTCGCACAGCACAGCGTTGGTTCGATCGATTTCGTTCTAGTGTTGTGGATGTCGAAGATACATCCCGTACTGGTAGGCTAAACGTCGTAGAAACCGACAAAATCGTCGAAACCATCCAAGTAGACCGGCATGTGAGCATTCGCTCGATTGGCCACGAACTGGGTAAGGGCCATAAAACCGTTTGGAACCATTTGCAGAAGATTGCATTCCAAAAAAAGCTGAGATTTTTGGGTACCACACGAGTTGATGGAAAAAAATCGTGGTCGAAGCGCGGCGACCCGGCCCAAACCATCGCCAAGCTCGGATTGAGGGCCAGGAAGATTTTGCTGTGTGTTTGGTGGGATTGGAAGGGAGTCATCCACTATGAGCTGCTCAACTATGGCCAGACCCTCAATTCGGTCCTCTACTGTGAGCAACTCCACCGTTTCAAGCAGGCGTTTGACCAGAAGCGGCCAGGATTTGTCAATAGGAATGGTGTTCTGTTCCACCCAGATAACGCTCGGCCTCACACATCTTTGATGACCCGCCAGAAGCTACGGGAGCTCAGATGGAACGCCCTATCGCACTCACCGTATAGTCCAAACCTGGCACCAAGTGATTACCATCTCTTCCGGTCCATACAGAACGCCCTTGGTACTACTAAGTTCGCCTCAAAAGAAGATTGCGAAAACTGGCTGTCTGAGTTTTTTATAAATAAGGAGGGGGGTTTTATAACGGGGGGATAATGAAATTGCCTTCTAAATGGCAACAAGTTTGCGAACAGCGCATATTTGACTTAAATCGGACAATTCTAAGTATGTTAAATAAAGCGTTAAAATTCGATCACAAATACGAAATAACATCTTCCCCAACCCAATATATAGCCGCAAACCCGACATGAGTGTGAATTATATTGAAGTGAAATGCGTGCTAAGTTCAAACTTAGACCTGGTCGAAGTGAATTTGTTTGTTGAGGATGCTGGGAGTCCTGAATCCCCATCCACTTGATGCCGTCTAACATGTTGAATATAATTTATTCTATCCGTGAAGGATATAAATGCGAATTGTAGCAGTACTTCTTAACATGCAAATTTTACGTGTTTTTTGCAACTTTAAGCCTTCCGACACCTCCTTATCTTCCATTAAGATTTTTGGAAATATTCGTCCTGTATTTGTGGGTCTTTGCTGGATATCTATGCAGAAATTCAGTCATGCAAGAAGTCAATTTTTTAACGAAATTTTGACAGGTTTGACATCCTGCCCACGACTTAGTAGTAGTAGGCCTTCTAACTGTCCGTGCAACGAGTCATGTAAATTTTCATACTCGCTCTTAGGCTAACAAAAAGATTCCTGTCCAAAACAAGAATCGAAACCGATCCATAGTTCCTCACGTAATGCCGGAGCGTGACTCTAAACCAATATGATTTACAACTCTAAATCTGTCGGACAAAGTGAATCCTTTTTCGAGGGAAGGAAAATTGATTTCGAAAGCGACTAGCTAACATAATATCATCTGCTAAAATTTATTTTAAGTAATATTTTTTTGCAGTCCGACTTCTCAATCGCCGTCTCGGAAGGTTTACTAAACCAACCAGCTTACCACTTCAGTTCTATCCTCAAGTACACTTGATGACAGTATCAGTACAGAAGCAAAACTTTCACTTAAGGAACAAGTGGACGTCTGTTGGAACCCTGTTTGGGTTGCAGCGTGGGGGCAACCCTTCTAAGTATTAAGGCGCAGTAAATCCGGAGAAAGTCCGGATGTGTTGGCACAATTATTCTGCAAAATTAGTGACTTCCAATTGCTATAAAAAGCTGTGATAATTCACTCCTGCTAGACTAGTTCCACAAACTTGACCAGATCAAGTTTCAGTCTGTTAAAATCACTCCTTGGTATCCATAAGCAAAGATTGTCATCTGTTTGAATTTTTAAAAAGGTTCGCTGTTTTGTTTTTTGGATTACGAAGAGGGTAAGCTTCTCCACTCGTTCGATTGGGACCTCAGTTCTGGTTCCAAGACCCAAAGCCACAATTCAGTTATTGCGACTAGTTGTAAAGCGAATGCACTACCGTCGAGTCTGCATTGCGATGTTCAGATTTGTTCCCTTCCAATTAAACAGTGAGTAACCCAATGAGTTGAAATCTTCCTCTGGAAATCATTTTTCAAAATCATGAAATTGACGTCCAACTGGAGCAGGATTTCCTCCCACCTTGCTCGATGACATCTAGAAACAAAACCTGGGAAACCCGTCAGTAGGTGTTCTCGATCTTTCTTTTATGCGTGAACGGTCTTAACTAAAGTGGCTACGGCGTAAAATTTATTTTCCGCAAACATCACTTGAACCCCGATGAAATCCTGCAGGATATTTGCTATGTAGAATTTCAATTTTAATGGAAGATTTTCAATTGTCATAGTACCCGAAACCTCTTGGGGTAATGGTTGATGTGACAAAAATCGGTAAGATTATGCAATCAAATAAATGCGTGCCGAACCCTCACTGCAATGAGGAGTCTAATATATGGAGAACACAAACATTTAGCATCCAGATTTGACTCCATGTGAGTCCACAACCCGATTAAGTGATGAGAGAGAGCTTATTTTGAAAGCAATAGTAAAGAGTTGTATTGAAATACATAAAAATGATGTTTAACTAGTCCGGGTTCATTTTGATCACATGGTCACTATTTTGAATGATAAAGGACATGAGATGCTCGTGAAAAGATTACTGGTACACAGCGTAGGTTTATAATATGATGCAAGTGATTTTGTTATAATTGAGAACATAAGGGGAGGACAAACTTTACCGCTGCCTATTCCGCGTATATTCTCGAAAGATTGGAAGCATACCGACGCTACCGATCATAGTACACGCTGTCATATAACTCTGTACTTCCATAGGTTCCTAGCGAAGCACAAGTTGGTAACGCGTTCCTAACCCCCTTATAATCCCAATTAGAGTTCTAAGGATAAAGACCATAATGAAAGGGCACTGTTTTGACGACAATGAAGTAGTCCAAGCCGCTGTGTGGTCCGATCTAATCAAACAAAAATAACTATGGTAACAAAAAGAGCAGAATTTCAACTGTCGACTGCTATTAAGAACATGTTCACTCCAAGCGGATACCGTCGGGATTTTATATTATCGTCTAAGGGAGGAAGTCGCTTTCGAATCGAGTTAGAGCCTTTGGCATGGTTAAGAAAAGGAAGTCTATGCCCTCAAATAGATTATTATTCAATCCTCAAAACAATGAAGAATAGCAAGGTTCACAGGATCTGCAGAACGATAATAAAATATGTGTTTTTTTATGGGATTGACTTTCATCATCATCAGAGGTGATGATGTCAATTGACACGTAAAATCCTACGCCAAATTCTTCATTGACTGAAAGACGAAAAATACTCAATTTGATACTGCATTTCTTCTTATGCAATTTCCACCATGATCCAGCGCCATCAGTAGGTGAATAATTCCAGTGAGCTGGTTAGAAGGACCTAAAAACTGTATTCAAAACCAAAGGCAAGGAAATCGACCAGTTGGAGAGATGCAAAGTTTGTGGGAGCTTTGTCGATATTACCAGTAAAAAGCTGCGGGATATTTCCAGATGACGCGGTGCGAGATCAAGCTCGCTGGAAGAGTTGGATCGGAGAGGTCAAAACTTGAGTTGGACGGTTCATTGTAATAGAAGCATACCAAATAATAAATTCCTACATTCCTACAAAAGAAACGAAGACTATCTAGAAGTGACGAAGAAGCAGATTTACTAAAATATGAAAACGGCTGTGGAAAGACAATAGGACAGCAGCAACAGAAAAATTCAGAAATGGTTAGTCACTCACATGGAATCCTGTGGAATACCCGCTAAATTTTAAACCGGTAACTTTAATTTAGATAGCTAATGAAGCTTATCACATCAAAAACCGCGAGAAAGATATAAAACGCAGCCGAGCTTTTGTAATAACGGACCCGGCTTCATCGTGAAATGTGAGGGAACATCAAAAATTTATCTATTGCCAAAAACCAGGCTGAAAATTCAGAAGATCTCTCCCTGAAAAAAGAGCGATTGTTTTCCAAAATAACATCTCTACGGAAAAGCAATTATTAAAAGGAAAAAAAAAATATTTAGCTCTAAGGAGATAATTGTAGATTGACTTGAAGGTTTTATGGTACGTGTCCTTGAAGAAGAATGTATTTATCACCAAATAATAATAAATATACCAATTTTTGTTATATCTAATATTCTAATAAAAATTAACTTTAAAATTAAATAGGTATTATTATATACGTAGAATGTAGAACTTATAGAACTTATGCACACACTCGTCCACCCAAATTTCCCGTTTATCAAGAAAAAAATCAGCTAAAATTTTGCTCCAGTTTGTCAAAACCCTGTTGATTTTTATCAAATTATTAAAATTAAAACAAATTGGGTTGCTCATTGTTAGTATTGCCTCAGAACGTTAATGGTATCTAAAAATTTTCCCAGATTGATTTTTACTAATCCCTTAATGAAATTCTGAAATGGTATAGACAAGACAAATATGGCTTTCATTTTATAATTCTGTGGGTTATTTTTTATTTTTAAAGCCGAATCCCCTCCATTGCTAGAACCCAAAACTTTCGTTAGAAAAGTCAAAATTCGTAATACCTTTTTTACAAATACGCCATCCAAATACGAAACATCAATTTTAGCGTTAGAGTAGCTAACTACCGCCATCACGCATTATATATATAGTTTAATATTGCTTATCATTAGAGTCAATATTAATTCAGAATTAGAAAAGATTATTATTTCCTGTTATTGTTTTAATGCAATATCTACACAATGTGCGAAAGTTATTTCCAGTTTTATTGGCAAATACAAAATACAGTCACCAAAAAGAAGTTAGATACCTTCATTTTGCTTTGTTTTCATTAAAACGTTCTTGTATTTTTAAATTTATTTAATTATATTGTAATTTGCTTTTGAGGGAGGGACAGATTTTTTATTGGATCATAGCTTCCTTCCTATGTAGATTATTGAAAAATCTGAATTGTAGACGTAAGTCAAGATCTTTCCTTACTGTAAACATAAAAAAGAGAAAAGGAAAAAACATCAAGGATAATACAACATATATATGTACAAACAAAACATTAAACTAATGAAATTGTTATTTAGTAACTATAAAGTACAATTTAAACGTTAAAACTAAGTAAAAAACTAGGGACAGGTGCGGTGTAGTTCACTTAGCATTATATTGAGGCGTGGTGAACTTCAGAATCTTCATTTCGTTGAATACTTTCGATTAAGTTTAAAATAATTTGCAAAAAAAATAAACACTAAATATGCCCTTTTCTTAAATATCCTATCGGAAGTATATTGTTTTCAAGAAATAGAAGAAAAGCAAAATGTTTTTATAAACAGTCGGCAGATGGAAAGCCTTAAATATAACTCTCATTGTACCGTCCAGAACGAAGTACACCAACATTATTGCATTTCGTGCAGGCGTACTTCGTTAGCACGAATATTGAAAAAATTAGGGACAAATTAATGATGAAATGTTTACAATTTCTTCAACACATATTCTAAAAATAAAATGACAGAAAATTAAGCAAAAACTCTCAAAAAACAAAAATGGGAACAATCAAAAATAAAACACCTAAAAAGGAGAAAAAACACGTTTGATTTGCTCCTAAGTACGAATAAGGGTAAAAGGCAAAGCGCTGCAACTATGTGAGGTTGTGTTGTTTTGTGTATGTGTAGACTTTATGTTTAGAGTGTAAATTTCGCTATGAACTGGAAATACACAAGATCTAGAAGTCACCATATGGCAGCAATGATAAGTAGACCCAGTTAGCTGACCATTCCATAGTAGATGTCTTAAAGGGATAGAATAGAAATCAACAACCCCAAATGTCAAAATTTTCTTATGTGGTCAGCATCTGCCTTATTATTGAACCCCAGAATTGTCAATAAAAACATAACAAGAAAACAACCCTTAAATGGAAGAATTCGACTTTATCTAACTTCATGTGGCAGCACATCAGGCACTGTAATATCGATGTTGCTGCAATCGATAGGCTTAAACAAATCCTTCGCCTTATATACCCTTTTTTCTGGAAGAAATCGACAAACTTCCAAAAGAATGAAAATAGATGGCCAAAAAATAAGTACTTTAGGGTGACAAAGGCGTTTGGCGGCGGATGGTTTTATACAGGGAAGCAAGCAATGTTGACAATGAAGAGGAGAGATAATAAATATCAGGAGATATTGATTGTCAAATTGTTTTTGAAGAATATCCTTATAATATAAGATGCAGCAAACATATTCTGTTGAATGTGATGTGGACAGATTCCTGAATATAATAAAGCTTCAGCAGATACACGAAAATATCGATCGAAATTGTGGCAACGATATTTTCGCAATAGAATTCGAATAGAAACTGTTCAATGGGGAATGATATATGGTTGCCAGTTACCTTCTTGCACTGAAGCCATGAACTTTCGTTGCAACTATGTATTGCGAACCTCGCGATAGAACAACCTAAAAAGAATACGCCTTGTCGGCTTTTTCTCTTGTGACCTGCTTACTGTTTCGTATTTTGATCGTATTTCATTCTGGATGACAAAATAAAATGAATTCTTGATTTCTTCTGAAAAGGCGAATCATGGATTGCGATATGCGAAAAAAAAATTACTACAATTTCAAACCTCCTCACGCTTGAGGGTAGCAGTGAACCTAAAAATAATATGAACTTTGTTGAAGATTTAAGAGTCAAAGGAAAGGGAATATATAGAATGTAGTTTAGTCGAACCCTGGTGAAGCTTGACGAAATAGTAAAGGAAAGTGGCCTGAAATGATCAAAATCATGATACAACCGAACAAGAAAGATGCCAATCAGAGAAAACCCGACACTAAACGATTTCAACTTTGATTAACTCGAAAGTTTTGTGCTCTTAATCCCAGTTTCGAGAAAGGACAACAATAAAATACACGAAATCAACAGGCGGACTTGTGAAACTTGATGACTTTAATTCGGCCTGTCTTATGTTATCACAAGGAGAGGTGGACGATAAGCCAATCCGGAGAGCAAAAAATTAATCACTCGAACGTTGAGTGCTCAGGGGAATCTTAGGTTCAATGAAGATTGAGGGCGGATAGTGAATAAAGTACAAGAATTGTATGATGAACTAGAATCACCATCCGTTTTACGATTCAAAATCTCTAGTCGACAGGTCATATAGAAAGTATAAATGTCAAAAGAATTTCCAGACGCCTACTTCAAAGCAAGATGGAAAGTAGACGACCACGTGGGAAACTCGGGGACAGATGGAAGGACAACGCAACTTACATGTTGCTCGGCTTTCGAAATTTAAAAATGCGGGCATTGCACCGAGAAGAGTGGAGTCGAAATTTTCTTTCGAACCAACAAGAGGAACCAAGAATCATCATCGGAGTCCAATTTAATAACGATTTGAGGTAGGATCCTCAATTTTAACATTTTAACATACGATTGAAGCGAATTCGGCTCAGAAGAGCTAGGTGATGTCACGAACGTATAATAGAATAAAAGATTGGTACTCAAACTGAAATATAGTACTAGGATATGATGTCACAAGTCAACTAAAATGAAGCATTTATAAAGGACCAAATGCTATACCATTATCACGATGGCTCCATATCTCCAGGATTAACAATGGACCACCATTTTCGGCGAAGCAGGTTCTTCAAAAATACCGGGAATATGTACTCGATGAAGATCACCTCCATGGACACCAGAGGTTCGGTGTTTGTAGGATTTACGAAATTGTGGCATTATCAGACGATGTGGTTATTATGCCACGACTCATACTTCGAACTAAGAACTGTAACGAGGCTTGGGGTCACCAGCAATTTCCGACGCGTTGAAAACTAAATACATGACCCAAAATCAGGGGCGTACAAAGGTTTGAAAAGGTAGACTAGGGGCAATGAACAATACGCAATTCAGCGGGAAATCCCTGCTATTTATAAGGCATTATACGAAGTACTCCCTATTATCAAGTCAATAAAAGCCTACAGGACTACCAGATCTACAAGATTCTAATATACATTGTGTTTTTGCGGATGAGCAACGCCGACACTAATGCAGGAATCTGAAAAGTAGATCGACCCATTTTAGTGGAAAATTGTCGTAAATTTATACGGAACAACCAAGAAAGAGGAGAGATGGAGACGGCTTTTGAAAGACGGAAAAGGTAGGACTTAATTGATGCTGATGGTTTCCTTGGTTTTCAAATTGAAGGACGCGATCTTTACACAACTCCAAAAAAGATATCCAGGAGGCGAAGACATGATGTACAGTACACCGCAGAATTGGTAGCATAATAGGCCAGATGCCATGTACAAACACCACGATGAAGTCTTTGAAAAGGCTTAAATTTGTAAAGAATCCAAAAAAAGTTAAGACTAGAGAATGCGGAGAAATCGAAAGCTTAGAAAAGTGTGAAGAACAAAGCAGACGATGATCATCAGTCTCTTTTTAGCATCAGCAAATAACTCATTCTTCCCGAGGCAAGTTCTATTGAATAGGGGGGGGGGGGGGGGATATTTCGATCTATGGTAGTGTGAAAGCATATCCACAACGAATCGAGACGTCTTCACCTTCATAGTAATGTTTTGATGACTTTTTTCTTGGGTTTGCCTTGCGACAAAAACGACATGATTGCATTTTCCAATCTATCCGACAATCGGGCAACGTTATAAGCACTAAATAGCAGCATTATATGAAGTCAGTTGGGTAGAGTTGCTGCTAAAACTAAGTTGAACGAAATATTCCTGACGTCGAACATCGAACATTGCTAGTAATCAGGAGGTTAAAAGACTGGCACGCCAAAGGTCTGGCTCCACAATGGTGCGACTATAGCTAGCACTTGGCATCAGTCCATCCATTGCCAAATCTGATTTGAAGCACCAAGTTGCAACGGCTTACGCAATCGAATGGAGAAATCTGAATTCCTGCCTTAAGGAGAATAATAAGAAAACTCTGATAGGACTTTTGACAGGATACTGCCCCTTTAACTACCAGATGTAAAATTTGGGATGGCTACCTCGGTTATATGTAACTAATGTAAGGAAGACAAAGAGACGGCCCTGCATTTCATATGCAGTTGCCGGGCCTCCTTAGTCGAAGATAATTCGTAAAATTTTTCTTCAACGGAGAATCTGTGCACTTTCAACCTTGGAACGTTCTCAGATTCGCAAAACTAACGGAGGCTGCAGCCAGGAAGCCATTGAATAGAGGATTTTAGGGGACAGTACAAAGGACTGAGCAAATTCGCTTTTCCACCAATTTCAGTTACATACTAATTTGTAAATTGTGTATTGTGTTTATGTATGTTGATAACATTTGTGTACAATTGAGAATAAACAGTCAAATCATCCAACTCCTTTCACATATTCTCTGTTCTATATCCTTACACTCTCGTCTCGCACTCACGTCTGCGTATCATTTCCGTCATCAGCGTAACTACTGTTGGGCGTTGCAGAACGTCGTCCCGATACAACCACATTATCCTCATCGATATCGACCGATCCGCGAATCACGGCGTTATCAGGATCAAATTCAACATCATAATCTGGTGGGGGTTGTGGTGATGGTGTGGGCGACGGTGATGGCGATAATGATGGCGTAACCGCCAGCCTTTTGTATTGTTCATTCAAAAGTTCAGATGGTGAAATTTCTTCATTGCTCGGCAAAATCAACTTTGGTAGGTTGGGTTTCAACTTTTGCACACGCACGACTTTTTTTATTTTCAAAATAAAAATATTCGGAATATTTTTTTTATGTGCATTACGTTTTAGCATTTCAAAATAAATTTAAATTTTTTTTTTTATTTTTGTGGAATTGGGCATGATTTATAAACGTGGAGAGAAAGAAAATGAGAAAAACAAAGGGCATATAATATTTTTTTAAATTTAGCTAGAACACATAAATCTACCTTAAATAGCTAAATTACATTTAAAACAAATAAAGTATTACACATAAATCACTATTAGAACATGAACCAAACAATGGGTTATGGCGTCAAAAAAACCGAATGCGTTAATGTTAAATGGGAGAGCGTTTTGGATGTGCAAAGCAGAAAGCAAGACGACCGTGTTTTCGCTCGTTAAATGTAAGTTTAATGAATTCAAGAAGACCTAAACACTAACCAGCGGATATATTTTATTACACATAAACGAAAGGGACATTTCCAAGTATCTTATATCGGTTAAATTGCCGTCAAATTTGACAATGGCTAAACGAAAAACTCTAACGAGAGAACCCTAACCCTCTGTGAGGGGTGTCTATTCTATACCAAAAACCTTAGTTCCCTACAGTTTTCTCTAAAGATGAAATCAAAGATCAGAATAGAGTCGGAGTTAGACGTAAACAACTGAGTAGATGATCTTCTTAGCTCCTGAGGTGAACTCGTCTTTGAAGAATCAGCGCGTGGATAGAAATAAGTTCATCTCTAATTTGGCTCAAATACCAGTGCAAGACCTCGAAAAATTTGCTCTGTAGGGACGACCCTATTTTCAGTAATTCGCTTTAAAAATCTAAAATAGGAATTTCAAACAACAAAAGGCCCGGTAGGATTGGCCCGTGAACAATGACCATCTAGGCTGGAAACTTTAAGGAGGTGATATCAGCTATTCAGATTCGCAGGTCCCATTCCAATCGATAATGTTCAGTGACTTGATAAAACCCAAGGAAGAAAACAATATTCCGGATTTTCTCTTAGCGGCCTTGGCCGTCGGTTATACGAATCTGGACAAGCAAATGTCACTTTGAGGACTTCATTAGTGTTCCATCAGTGAAATTTGTAATCCTATAATACTGAGCGAAAAAAAGCAGCTCGTCAACTCTGAAATGACAACCTCTAATTCTGGTGGCTGGGGCAGCCTTTCACCCTCATGCGTCCAACAATCAGAGAATATTATAAGTAATGCAGTGCTGCTAACAGAAATAAAAACTGTTTTTAACCTAATAGCGAGCTTACTAGGAAAAGGGAGGGGGGGGGGGGGTATATTTTCAAACTTCCTGGGAATTGAAGCTAGAGACCCACGAAAGTGAGCGAAACTCTTCGGCCTATAAAAGGTTTACAAACAGTCAAAATTTGTAACCATTTACCTCCGCGTCAGGGTAAAAACTGAGAACCTAGTGTGACTGCTCTAAACAGCCAATGAAGATATTGATAATAACTTGCTAAAGATACTTAGTTAAGTGAAGAAGGAATTGCTCAAAGTAACAAACGTGAAGCGCTTGATCAAGGAAAGTCAGCCAAACACAAGGAGTAGGCTGCTCGGATGGCAAATGTTCCAATTTTTGAAGATGTCCGCTTCTGGTTCCCCTATTACAGGTCACTTCCAATATCGATGTCATTACCATGGATTGAACAAAATTTGATAACATATGCTAACCCAACATTTACTTCTCATTCTGCATTACCATCACCCAAGGCTTGTTAGATATGTTTAAGACAAGTAGGAAGTGTATTATCGTGACTTTTGGAGGAAGAAATCGCATTGTACTCTAAAATCAACTATTTTGAAGGAAGAACCTTGCACTGAAGTAGGGAATAAATTGTTTCTAAAACGCTCTAGACGGAATCCATGTCAACAATAGTATTTACTTTCTTTGCTAAAAGCACCGCTGAAGTCTAACACCCTCCGTCAGAGCCGTAGAGAGCAAACCCGGGCTCGGGGTGAAAATTATGCGGAGAAACGGAACCCAAGGTGAAAATTCCATGGGTCTACAGTGAAAATGATTTTCTCATTAAAATCTCCATTTCGGGCCATTAAGAAAACTCTGGGCCCGGAGAGAATCCCCCCACTCCCTTCCCATCCTCCTCTCGACAAGTCTGGCGTCCGCTGTACAGCAACCGACATACCTTAACAGTGGGATAGGTGGGAGTTCTCCCCGTACCGAGCTATTTCGTCAAATGATGAACCAGCTGAGCGAAGCAAAGATCCTACCAATACTGCGATAAAGCTTGAAAATCGAAGCGACCATGCTAATGGTCTACACTCCCACTACTGCAGAGAAACTAGATACACCGCCTGGCATTAATATAGGTAATGCAAGGTTTCTGGGAAAAACTCATTGATGGTTCCAGAAAGAAAAGGGGCCCAACTTTCCTTGCGGACACGAGATGTGCCAGTATTACTACTCCCAGTTCTCGTAGGAAACCCCACTCAAACAGCTGATTTGAAACTGTATATCGTTAATAAGAATTTTTTTGGCACTTATAACTCATGATTTACCTCAACCTTGCTCCTGAATTCTTCTGGATATATATTATGGCAAATACTTTGACCGACAGATAGGTCAATTTGTAAAGCAGGCTGGTTATTGCCAGAATAATAAATTTCTCTTTATGTATCTTGTTCCATTATTTTCTCAATGAGGAAGTGCCGCGGTCTCTTTCTAGACAACGCATTGAAGCACAAAACTAATTCCGCAGAAGCTTCAAGGGACCAATGCGAATTTGCTAGGTCTTCAGTAGTCAGTGGGACAGCCGGTTCCATTTTGTCCGGGGATTTGGCGACCCTGCAGGAAATATCGAAACCACAACAGGACTATTTCGAACAAGCTTAAGATCGCGAGTACAATCAGAACGGTCCGGGGCCAAAACAGTTTTGCGAAATGATGTGGCATCGGATTGATTTTCGCTCAGACGTTTGCTGCAAGTAGCACACCCGCTCACTCAGAGAGTGATGTGGGGGCTTGCCAGAGCAAATAATGGTTTTAATCCTTTAGAAATAATAATTTGGATGTATTTGGTGCATAAAGAAAAGGAACAAGCATATCAGCCGGAAAAGTTTACAGATGCAGATTGGTTTGCATCTAAATGAAGAACAATTGACAGAAATATTGAATGTTGCCCAGGAGTTGTAAAGAGAAAATCCGGGCCCTGAGAGGAAACTATGCAGACCCCTCAATATTTTTCTATTTGCATGAAGTTTCTAATCGGAGTCTACAACAAAATTCCAGGCTAGGGAAAAAGACTCCATTTCGCTTCAATTTTCATCAAACATACTTCCGCAAGAAAGCACTTTGGCCGTGAAAATTGTGATATTCAGCCTCTCTCTCTCTGGTTCCTACTGGTGTGGAGTTTTTCGGAAGGATACTAATTTATCAAAATCAAATTAGATGGGAAGTAACCCGATGGTTGGCCGAAACAACGATAGCTTGATACGCTTGATGGTGATTTGAAAGCTTCGAGAGCCCACTCAGATGAGACTTTTGACCAAACAAGATAGCGATATCGATCAAGAGGACCTGGCTCCACTTCTAAAGGGGACAAAGATTGATATTTCAGGAGACGAGAGGGATCTAGAATTTCCCTAAATGCTGAAGACTGTCTCTCTTTGCCGCACTCGAGTGAAGAGCATTTATCCATGCAGTCAACGGAAAAAATACTCCCATCTTCTGTCAGCCTGAAAATTACACAAACTATTGGCAATTCGCAAGGAGCTACGCAGAATCTGGAGGTTCCTCCTAGTATTAGATTATCAACTTTCAGGTAGAACAACGTTTCGGCAATGTCTCGAATGGTAAACGGCATAGCACCAGAGCCATGGATAGAAAATCAGTGCTCGGGGTGAATATTATGGGGAAAATCCAGGTTGTAAAATATGATCCCCTCCTATTATCCATTCATTTCACTCCAATTTCTATTCCGAGCCCCCGAAAAAACTCCAAACCTGGGGAAATGGGCCTCTTTCTTCCTCTCTCGTTCAGCCCCATGTTACCCAATTGAACATTTCTGAGCGTCTACATCTACAGGAAAAGTCCAAAACGAAAAAAAAATAGAAAAAATAAAGGTTTTTACATCGAACTGGGACTGGGAGTTTCTTCAATTCCATCCAAGCCCAAAAAATCATGAATGAATCCAGGCCAGTGTGCAATGTGTGTATATTGTATCCATTACGATAATAAGGAAATTTGTATTGCATTATTGCCTAATATTTGGTGAAATGACTAATGGTGAACAATACTAGTAATCCACATACCCAACGTTTCAAACAAAATGATCGTGGTATGCCTAGAGATATGACAAATCTTTTTGTCTACATTGCTCATTTCGGCCCCACGTTGCAAAACACCAAATGCAACGTACTGCCCTAATCACTATACTCATGGGCCCTCCAACAATCCAGATTTCTATTTATTCCCAGAGAAATCAAAAAATTAAGGATAACCAACCTTTTGGTTCAGTTTTTTTTATTTTGTTTTAGAGCACAAACGAACGGATTGATAGGTTTTTTCAACGAGGTTCTGGCTCCATTATAAACGGACCAGAGTCAGCCCTTGGGGTAAATGCCACACACTGTCAAGACTATTTTGAAATGTGAGGTCACAAAAATTAACGTAAACGAATGAGATAACGTCAACTTCTATTAGCAAACATAAACCATCGACAGGGAACCTGAATTCGTTAATTATTCCTTAAGAAAAGGAACGGCCCTATTGGGGTCTTTACAGGGGCTTTGTTCACTAATCTATGACCGTGAAACGATCAGGGTGATGAATTTTGCTACCTGTACTCAGTTAAGGTTGAACAGAAGACAATTCTGCATTCTTTCTGCACGTAAGTGGCTATTTCAGAATTAATACGGGGGAGAATCTACACATTCTCTCTCATTTTAAGAGAGGCAGGAAATTCTGCGACTAGTTCGTCTCTTATTCCATAGGAATAGCACATCTGACCAATGGTGGCCTGCTCCCCTCCCCAGCAGAGGAAAACAGTTCCTTTCAGATCTAGCAGTCAAAACATTTTTACCAACCAAAATGTTAGACTGAGTTGATGGCTGATGAAAAAGCCCACCCACAGAGGAGGGCAGAATCTTTGTAAGGTGTCCCAGTTTGGGGCAAGGAATTTGAGTGTGAAACTGGGAGATGATGACGTTATCACAACATAAAATTTACCATTAGCATCGTCACTAGTGCAATGCCTTTTATGACCAAGCCTTGCTTCAATCTGGAGTTGGTTTGACAGAAGCTTTCCATAGATATGAAACTAAACCGAAACAAGTTGGGAAACCGGAAGCTAGACGCTTCAGGTATGAAAGGTTTTGTGTATTTCTTTTATAAAGAGATTTGAGTGTGCATTTGTCCCATTAGAATGTAGCACGTAAAATATGCATATATTATGTGAAAATATCCACCTTTAATTCAAGCCGAACAATACGAAAATCTGCATAGCGGAGTATGGATAGCAGACAAAACCAATAAGGTGGCGATATAGAGCTGCGGAAGCCAAGCTATAGTAGATGCGAAAAAACATCCAGAGGACGGGTTCATCCATGCCAAGAGCAGAGAAACCAACCTAAGAGGACGAATATTGCTGGAGACATTCCCGCGCTTGAACGTGGTACTTGATAGCTATGAGGGAGCCAACACATGCCGAAGAGAGAATAGCAATCGGTGGTAGACCTACACACACAATGATCATCAGGCTATCATCTTTCAAACCTCTCAAAGGAATATTATGAAGCCATTAAAACGAATAACGATGAGCTGGGTAATCAAGAAATTGGACGCAGAAATGTTCAAGGATGTACTTCTGGAAGATACATTGCTATTGGGAAGCGCACAAAAAAAGTTTCGCAGGTCGTGGAAAAATTGCAGCGGGTATGCGATGCCGCTATGCCTCGACGTAGCACTTTCCGAAGACAAAATCCTAATTTTTGGTGGAATTCCGAAATTGAGGAATGCCGGAAAAAGTGCTTCAAGCTAGGAGATGCTTCCAGCGCAGAAGAAATCGACCTGAGTTCGAGGAGCTACACGTGCAATATAAAAATGCGAAAAAAAATTCCAAGTAGCTATCGCAAACAGCAAATCAGAACATTTCAAGCGGATGTGTACAGAAGCTGATTCTGACCCATGGGGTGGCGCATATAGGTCGATGATGTCATCACTAAAAGGGGAGCGCTCCCCACCGACTACTTGTTCAGAGTTTTTGCAGAATATAGTGAACACTCCATTCCCAGTAGATGTGAATTGTACAAGTCTGCCTGGAGTACATTTAAATCCCGACGAAGTTCCGGTAGTGGTAAATGAGGAGGTTTTAGACGCAGCAAAAAGATTGACTGAAAAAAGACTCCAGGACCGGATGGAATCTCTAATATTGCCCTGAAAGTAGTCGCCAGGACAGCGCCAGGTATGTTTGCCCAAGTTTTCACGGCATGCCTTAGGGAAGGAGAATTCCCCGAGCAATGGAAGCTACAAAAGCTAATACTCATTCCGAAGGTAGGTAAACCATTGAATGACCCCATCTCATATAGACCGATTTGTCTGGTCAATACCATTGGCAAACTATTTGAAGGAGTAATATATAACAGACTGCTTGCTGTTGCGGAAAAGGAAGGAGGCCTTCTCGACAAACAATTTGGATTTCGTAAGGCGGAATCAACTGTCGACGCAATCAGCATGCTGACTGGCTTGGCTCAGGCTGCAATAGAAGAAGAAAAATGCTGCGTAGTAATAACCCTCGACGTAAAAAATGCGTCCAATAGTGCAAAATGGAAAAAAATCATCGAGGCACTCGGCAAGATACAGGCCCCGAAGTACATTGTACGCATTGTGGTTGAGTTTCTCCTTGGGAGAAGGCTTTACTGCGACTTGGACAATGAGTTAAAAATACTCCCGATAACTTGCGGAGTGCCACAGGGTTCTGTCCTGGATCCCTTGCTGTGGTTAGTTATGTATGATGGAGTGTTGACGCTACGCCTACCGGACAACGTGACAACTATTGGCTTCGCCGATGATATCGGAATAACAGTGGTTGCAAAGCACCAAGACGAGATCGAGATCTATGCAAATGAAGCGATATGGGAGATCAATTCCTGGTTGAGAAATGCTGGCCTTTGACTTGCTGAACATAAAACAGAAGTAGTTCTCATTAGCAAAAAAATCAAAGTTGGCGAAAAAACAATTCGCTCAAATACTTGGGAGTAATTATTGACAGAAAACTCAACTTCAAAAGACACATTGAGTACGACGCAACTAAAGCGTCTTCCATCGCTGCAACGATCTCGAGGATACTACCGAACATTGGTGGGCCAAGACAAAGTCGACGTCTTCTGCTTTCTAGGGTAGTCAGCTCCGTGCTACTCTACGCAGCTCCAGTTTGGTAAACTGTTCTGAATACCAAAGTGACCTGCCGAAAATTGGGAATGGCGTATCGGCTAAGTGCACTCCGGGTATACAGTGCGTATCGGACAATATCAGGAGAAGCAGCATATGTACTAGCAGGGATAGACAACTTGGCGAATGAAGGTCGGCGACTCTACGACAAAACGTATGCAGCTGGAGAGTCTAGCCTATTTCGATGGCAGCTGGCACGGTGGGAATCTATTGAAGGGTGGCAAAAGCGATGGGACGAGTCACAAACTGGTCGGTGGACATACCGCATCATTCCGGATATTCAGAGATGGTTTGAACGAAACCATGGGGAATTAAGCTACGAGTTAACCCAATTCTTAAGTGGACATGGAGGTTATCGTGCTTATTTACATCGATTTGGTCACGACGAATCACCATGCTTCCCAAGATGTGGTAACGTCGCTGAGAATGCGAGAAGCGGTCGCAGACAGGCGTTTAACACCCGAAAACATTGTGGAGTTCATGCTGGAGTCAACGGATGCCTGGGACCAGGTTGTAAGGGAACTGCAAGCTATTCATCAACAGCTTAGGCAGGAAGAACTACGACGAAAACATGCTGGAGTCAACGGATGCCTGGAACCAGGTTGTAAGGGAACTGCAAGCTATTCATCAACAGCTTAGGCAGGAAGAACTACGACGAAAAGAAGGAAGGGAGACAACCATAATGAGCCGCAGTTAAAAGCTGATCCAGCCCCGCGACGCAATACTTTATGGGAGTTCCGTGCGGAGAGTGGAATGAGAAGGAGGTGGTTTTAGTGAGTATAAATCTCACGTAACTGCGTAGCAGGAGCCAGCAGTAGGTTTTGAACCTTTCCACCGAAAAAAAAGACAGACAGACAGTAAACCGATTTTAATAAGGTTTTGTGTTTACACAAAACCTTAAAAATGGACCAATATTTCGCATTAAACCGTTCAGCTGAGCTAAATTGGTGATTCGTGCAATAGGCGCTGAATTTGCTCGTAGTGAGATTTTTAATTTGGTGGGTAAGACATGGAAACAACAACCACCCTAAAAAAGTCCCGTGAAACACCATAGGGGATGTTGGCCTGCTCCATATTGCGGATAGCTCTAATTCATGGAAATCTTGCAAAGCTTCCCAAACTTTCCGATCCAGAACAACATCACTTTTTAGTTAAAGCAAAGAACGACATATTTAACATTATTTGTATAACATAATCCAGGAATTCAAATCGAACATGAAATCAGTACTTATAAGTAAACGACGGAGAAAACGCGATCCCCTTGAACTACAGAACATATTAACCATAAAATATCTATTTTCTACCTAAAAATATTCTCTTTGAAACTGTGCCATCTTCCGAAAAATCGACCATAAAGCAACCTTAACATTCCAATAGAAATCTAAAACAACTCGCATAAAAATAATTCAAAATAACAACTTCCTTTCAACAAAATAGAATAATTCAAAACAGTCCGATGAATAAAATTAAAATTTTCCGGATACAATCTGAACGCATTCGCGTAGAACCGAATGCGCATATCTTGCTCAGATTGTACGTTTCGTCGATCTATTTCTGACCAAATATTATTTTTATTCAAATACATATACATGCATTACGTTGGATTCCTCAAAGAGGGGACCGAAATAGCCGAAGGTAACTTCTATGACACACTACGAAGGAAGGAAAAAATGTCGCTGAATGTGATTCAATGTGAAAAATTGAATGCCATGGACATTCTTACATCAAATTTGATTCAGACTCTGCGATTTTGGCAAATTATGACTCTTGATGAAGTCTCTTCTGTCCCCCAGGACATCTTGCAAAAGACACTCAAGAGACGATTAAGTGATGCGATGATGGGCGTGCAATAATTTTAAATAATTATTATGGCGAATATCTGGTGGGAAATTGGGCATGTAGCACACATTTGGATAGCTGGCAAATGGCAGTGATGGGATGAGATTTATGCAGTTCAAGGATACCGTAAGTACGGTCGAATGGAGGAAGCGGCAAGGTCAAAATAGTTTGAAACTCCGCAGGGAGACGTAAGAGTGACATGCCAGCGAGGATGTTGTGGATGTATGAATTCGTATGAAATATGATTCGATTTCGATTAACATGAGAAAATATGTTTGGAAAATATCTGAACATTTTCCCAGACGCTAGGAAATTTAGAGGGGACCTCGATATTGAGGGCAGGATCCGATAGTGAGATTATTTTAATACCAGATTGCTCAAAAAATCAACTCCATTATGGATCCCTTTAGCAAAATATGACTAGAAATCAGTCAGAAGCTACAAAGCGGATCGTCTAGTTTAGGGACTTTATCAAGCTATTATAGTGTATTCCTATGTCTATTTGTCAGTAATCTATTTTGCATTAGAAACCAATATAAATTTCTGAGCCATTAGAATTCAAACAATGGATAGGCTCAACATACAAACAAGTTTCCTACATTGGGAGGACTCTAAAATAACAAAACTCTGAACGAAACAACATTTTTGATGTTTCAGATGAGACACTCAAATGTTACGAATGGGCAACATACGTAACCAACAGAAACTTCTGATTAAGACTTTAGAATTCGGGGATGTAACGCAAAGCTGGGGAAGTCATATTACCTTCATTTTGACCAAGATCAGTCTAAAAAGAATTCTATCAAGTAATTTATAGAGACAGATATAATTCAAGATGATTCTCAAAAAAACATTTCGAAAATCATCCCAAATTCAATGAATTTTTCCAAAATTTTGAAATGGTCAACAAGAAAAAAAAAATGAAAACGAAAAATGCATTAGATCTGAATGCATCCTTAAATTTCCTTCTCGTCATCATGACCGATAAGGGTGGTGCGTGGAGTACAGCTTGATGATGATTTGATTTGATTGTTCTGTGCATGGTCGTCAATGATTTTAATGGTTTTTATCTCATCGTTTTTTGCGTTTGTAGTAGCATTTAGCGATGATAATGGCGGCGATGATTGCGGTAATGATGAAAGCGTGATAAGCTTTCGTTTATCATATTTATAAGCATCATCTAGATTGATGAATGGCATTATATCCGTGTTGGCATGATCTTGTGTACCTTTCGAATTCGGCCCTGTTTCACCTATAGTACAAAATGCGCAAAGAATATAATTTTGATTTGTTTTATATTATCACATATGCGTTCTATGACTAAATAAAAGCCTTAGATATCTATTATTAACTTAAGCATAAATCCATCCAATCTTGGTTCCATAATTCGGGGCAGGATCGGTGATCTTGAAATCCTCTTCTCCTTCTTGCTGAAAATCTTATCTTCTAATCCGGAATGGCCTAATCTACTAACATTCCTATATCTATCTTAAAGTATCTATCATTCTAAAGCCCTCTCTTATGTCTTATCCAAAGAGTAGTTGTATATATTCAAAATAAGCACTCGATACTTACTCCTGTCGATATTACGCTGTAGGTGGGCTGCAATTCGATGGCGAGCATCGTTGAATTCCAAATGGAGGCCTAGTCGAAGAAGTGATGTATTCTTTTCCACAAGTTCCGTGATTTCCATTTCGATCTTGTTACCGAGTACTTGTGATCTCTGCAAATAATAAATTCTGTATTAGTTGAGGACATAGTTTATATGTTCATTTGATTTTTTTTAAGTAAACATTCATTTAGGAAGGCACGGTTGATGTGAAGTGCTGGGAGACCAACAAAAAAGCCAATCAAGGACTTTTAGATGATGCCATACTATAGATCCACCAACTCAGCGGCCAAATATATTCAGTTATTGAGAATTCGCTACCACCGAGGCACTAAATGCGCCTTTATCTCTGGTGCAGATCAAGTTGTCGGAAACGTCTCAAAAGGACATGACAAGATCTGGCTATGAAAAAGTGAAGGTGGATCGTTGAATTTAAGGAGGGTGAGAGCTGTATTGGCCGATTCAAGCGAGAGTGAGCACCACAACCCTGAATCTTATAATATCTGATGGAGTTTCACCTCATCTGCATGTTATGGCAAGTCGCGTAACATGCAGATCCTCTAGCAGGAATTTTTCTGTGTAGCCCCTGTTGTCTCTGCAAAGTTTCTGCTTGCATTCATTAAGAAATTCTGGGAATCTGGGTTATTTCCTAGTAATAAATGAATGATGTATTTGCCTGTTTCCTATTGCGTGCGGATAACAGTTGAAATTATTTTAGGATGCATCAAAGAACACCTTGAATATAGGACTATACTCGAGAAACTTAGCCACATAATGCTTTATTATCAGAGACGAAGAGAGAGCTCTCTACTCACTATACTATATTGACATTGCAGAACAAGATGCAGGGTTCGGATAGAAAATAGAGATTGAGACAGAAAAGTAAATGGACACGCTGGGCTAGATTAGAAACCTCCACGCGAAGTTAACTCACTTTGCAATGGTCCTGCAAAAATATAGGCAGGACTAGAATGGTGGTGCCTTTAGTGCATCCTAACGCTATCCCCGAAAAAAAGAATATTCCTTTTCATAAAAAGTACTCAAAAAGCTGTAATCAAGACAGAATTGCCAATGGATAATTCAGTAAGTGGCGTGAGAGAAGATTATTCCTTTTTGTGCTAGGGATTATGAGTATACATGTTTCCTGTTTGTCGTAAAAGTCAAATAAAAGAAGTAGACATATTTGAGCTAGCAACCTTCGTTACCCTGTCATCAGCGTCAGGTTTTTCAGATACTAAACAATGTACAAAATATTATTGATGTGAGTGCCAAAAGATTAGAACGTCGCTGACCATAAGTAACAAGCGCCGAGCGTCTGCTTTGACATTGGTGCGACCAGAGCCTGTATTTGATACCAGATCATCCACTACTCTGAAGGGTAAAACTCTACGAGTTCTCGCAACAGAGTGGAGAAATTTGAATTCCCGCCGACAGATGAAAATCTTTGTGATGGAATGCGGGTCCCTAAAGTGGCATGTTCAACACCCCTTAAAAAGGAGTACATGGAGGGAGGGATTTTAACGGAACACTGCTCCTCAAACTAATTGAGCTCATAATCTTGGCTATATGTACTCAATGTGAGGATAAGGAGATGCCGAACTTAAACAAAAATGCCTTTTGAAGATTTTTCTTCAACGAAGAGTTCTGCCTCTAGAGGACGTTCTCAGATTCGCGAAAACTGCCAGACGCCGCAGGCAAATATTTAAACAACTTATCAAGAAATATAAAGGCTGGTATCATCGCAAATCGAGAAGCTGGCCCCACATAAAATAGCGTCGTAAAGCTTGATCGAATATGAAAACGGATGCAAAATGAGAAAGGAGCAAAAGGCTCTAACGACAACTATCAGTGGGGCCAAGCACAACCCACTAAATATCCAGTACCCCAAAAAAATTCGTCAAATACCACACAGGTTTGAATAAAATAGTCCTGAAAATTAATAGCATATTATACGTGTAATGAGTTACTTTGCCAACTTGTATTTCGAGAACCATAGAAAGAAAACCTGGGCCCGAGGTGAAAATTATGAGCGCTCTATTATCGCCTTAGCTATTTCGTTGTGTGCTTCAGTTCTGGACGCCCAGAAAATATTTTATCTGTGGAAAATCACGCTCATCCCCCCTTCTCTGTACTGTTTACTTTCTGTGTTCAACATTATCCTCGCCTGGGCCATATTGTCACTGAATGTTTTGTAACGAATACATTGTAGGAGGTGAATAAAAGTGGCGAAGCGATCCTTTTTTGCGATGGTTGTTTGTCTTCACTTGACAATAATAATGAAGGCTATTTTTATCGTTATCCACTGCGGTGGATGTACAGCACACTATGGATTCCTGCGGAAGTAACATCCTCCTTGAGTTCAACATAACAGTCGCACTAGAGCCGTATTTACTCTGGGTAGTTACTGACACAAGTAATAAGATAACCGCGAATGCTTTCAGTAGTGAAATCGAATCGCGAAAATCAGACTGCAACTATCATTATTTGCTTCAGTACTCTTCCCACAGTACCTAAAAAGTAAGAGGATAGGTATCAACACAAGTTTCTCCTCCATCCATGCCGCCAAGATCTTCTCTACAATGCATGCTTCGGGCAAATTGACAAACATATCCGAAATTATAAGGTTTGCCTTCCGGGTCCGCTTTGTCTTTTTATATCCTAATTCAAATTTCCAGTAATCCTTCTTTGATGACTAAGGTTACAATTATTATTTCTTCAGTCTCTCATGGGATAGGGATGAGGTTGCTCTCTAGCTGAGGAATTAAAACCTGAATGATGATAAAATGAGCAGAGTGCTTTCAAGGGTCTCATTCAATTCACATTACGGTCTCCCCATTTTAGACGTTGTAAGTACTCTTCGGATTTCCCCTAGCTGGGATAAAATTACCTAGCGAATAACAAATCAGCAGGATGAAGCCTTATACACCTCGATGCTCATCCTGCCGAGACAAAAAAGGAAATCTGATTTCCGATAGAATGGGCATATTGAAGCGATAGATTGAATACTTTGATGAACTACTGAACAATCATAGCATCGGCGAGTTGGAGGTCTCGCCAACTGAAGACGACGGACAAATACTGCCACCACCAAATGTAGAAGAAACAGTCCGCGCAATTCATCGGCTTAAAAATCATCAGTCGCCAAAAGCCGATGGAATTACAGCCGAATTGGTTAAATGTGGAGGCAACCAATTACATCAAGTGGTTCATCAATTTACGCTCAAAGTATGGGACAGCGAATCAATTCCTGACGACTGGCAACGAAGCATTATCTGTCTCATACATGAAAAGGGGGATATCACACAGTGCAGCAATTATAGAGGTATCACCTTGCCGAATACCATCTATAAGATATTCTCCGCTATCTTGTTAGGCCGAATAGCCCCATACGTCCAGAACATCATTGGTCCATACCAAAGAGACCTCACTCAAGGTAAATCAGCAACAGATCAGATTTTCTCTCTGCGGTAAGCGATGAAACAACTGTTGGAATATGGACATCAGTTGCACCATCTCTTCATTGACTTTAAAGCCGGCTATGATAGCATAGCCAGAGTAAAACTGTACACGACCATGAGAGAATTCGGTATCCCGACAAAATTGACAAGACTCACTAGGCTGACCCTGACCAATGTGCGAGGCCAGATAAAAGCATCAGGATCACTCTCAAGACCATTCGACATCAATAACGGTCTACGACAAGGGGACGCCCTATCATGCGTCCTCTATAACTTGGCCCTCGAGAAAGTGATCCGTGATGCTGAGGTAAATGCAGGAGGTACCATCCTCTCTAAGTTCGCCCAACTACTGGCCTATACTGACGATATCGACATCATGGAAAGAACAACCCGAGATGCACAATCTACCTTCATCCAGATCGAGCAAGCGGCGCGTGATCTTGGGCTGCACATTAATGAAGGCAAGATGAAGTACATGGTGGCAACGTCGGCGCCAAAACCAAAAGAACGAACAACATCGAATCGCACTGGTCAAACGAACTCAATGAAGATAGGAAACTACAACTTTGAGACCGTTGAAAATTTCTCCTATCTAGGGTCGAAAATCACAATCGATAACAGCTATGACGATGAAATCCGCGCACGGTTGTTGGCTGCCAACAGAGTCTATTTCAGTTTACAAAAACTGTTTCGTTCGAAACGTCTCACCATCTTGCCAGTCCTTATGTATTCCTCGGAGATTTGGGTTTTTAGCAAAGAAAAACTGCGAACTGTTGGCCGCGTTCGAGAGAAGAATCCTCCGAAGAATTTTTGACCCCGTACATGAGGATGGATGATTCCGTAGTCTACATAACGATGAAATCTATGAGCGATGCCATGACCGTCAGGTTGTGGATAAAATCCGGCTCAATAGGTTACGATGGGCGGGTCACTTAATCCGTATGGACGAGGGTGATCCAGCCCGGAAAGTCTATAAGGACAATATCTATGATAGAAAAAAAGACGAGGCGGACCCTGCCTAAGATGGAGCGACAGCGTAGGTCAGGACGCCAGACAGCTTTTAGGGATATCGAATTGGTGGACCTCGGCGCAAAATTGTCTGTCTGGAGTTGCTTATTAAGGCATGCCTAGACCGGATACCGGTTGTTGCGTCGCTGATGATGATGATGATGAATAATATGGAAATAATCAACAATAAAGTGTTGAGGCATATTATGACGCTGTGCATGTCAGTCCCACAAATGAAACAGAACCATTTTTCGGTACTAAGGTATGTCATTTTTGTTCGCCAGTACCTTTTCCAAATTGGAGTAGCTGCATACTTACACACCCCATACCGTAGCTATTCCAAATATTGTATGATTTGACCGCCAGATATTCATGATGAATTTGAGGCCGTTTCGCACTCTATCGTGGTCTGCCCTTTATCACCAAAAGTTCTGTATCCAATGAACGATCGACATCCTTTACAGAACTTCGCGAAGTATTCATAGATGAATAGGACGGTATAGAGAAAATCGGGGTTCAGGGTTATTAGGGGCCTCTCTATGTTACCAACCTGTTTTTATTTAATTTTATCAAAGTCTGTATTTGAGGTCCTTGAGAAAATTCGTAAGAGTTGATTTCGAGACTTTTGTTATGAATTACGATATCAAAATGATTAAGTACTACCAGTAGCCTGGACATATTTCTGTGATAAACCTTTCTTTCTAGGACAGTTAGTAACAGACCATGTAGTTTTCAGCCTTTCAATATACAACACTGATCATTATGGTACAGTAATCCATCAAACTATTTGAATCTAAATTAGATATTCTGCATTGACAATTTTTCCACGCGTTTTTAAAAGAACAGTTTCCTGTAAGAAGTAAGTAGTGACCAAAGCGTCGTGCATGGCACACATGAATCGCTATGTCAAAACTGACATGAAACCATTTATTCGACGAATGCCACACACCTCCAGCACCCTTACCGTACTTTGCCTTTGACCTCATTGAACACACGTAGTTTAGTTCGTTCAATAAATTGCATGAAACTTTCTACCTTACGGAGTTGAATGAGTGGACTTGGTAATGCGCTAATATTTCGTTTATCTGTTTCGAAAGACTGCTAGCCATCGAAGAACTCACTTAAAAGTTTCATTACATTTAAATGCAAACGGTGTGATCATAAAGCAGTGAACGATTCTTTCACTAGAAAGTTGAAGCAAACCAAGAGCCGCAGGTTTGAAATGATAAATACGATATACGCAGGATGGTGGCCTTATTTCCAATGAAAGTAACTAATAAGGAATTCTAAGATACGAATGAATTCATTCTATCAGATTGTGCGAAGATGATATCGAAAGGGATTGGATATATTCGATTATTTTCACAAATATTTTCCTTAGCATTTCCAAGCGTCAAGACAAATTGTTGACTGAATGCCAAATATTCGTTATTTATGCAGCGACAGACGAAATTTAAGATGCTCGATTTATACTTTCTTGAATTGAATGAATGCTCAAAATAAATGCATACAATGTCTTTTCCATATTTTATTACAAGGTATGAGAGCTACGGTGTCAATAAATATTTCGAATGAATGGCATTGAGGGGCAGCTGCGACATGGACAAGTGGACCGGACACTTTGAAATGTTCCTTTAAATTTGGCAAGGAACTGACATATACGCGTGCTACTACTAAAAGCAGATGTATATTTGGTAAAAAATCTTAATTAATAATTAGAAAAACATTTATAGTCTTATAAAAGGAGGGTTGAATATTGACCTATGCAATAAAACTATCAAAATATTTACCTGATTCGACGCTCTGAATTCCTCAATTGTTCGAGCTTTCAATAATGCTTTCACCAATCGAACAATTAGAGGTGGACTAATGAAATTTGTTTCAACGTTTAATACTCTCAATGTTTTGCTTTTTTCGATTGCTTCTGCCAACAAGAGAGCCATTTTATCTGTTAGGCCAACATTTGTGAGTGATAGAACTTCCAAATGTTCATTTCCGGGCAGTGATTCAAATAATTGTTCAAATTGTTTATCCGCAATATTCTGTGAAAAGAAGAACATTTTTAAAAAATTAAATAGTTTACTTGAAAATGTCTAAACATCTTTTACAGTTCTTTGATGTTTGCAAGGACCGGAAATTATTGTTTTGTGTAGATAACTTTTTGAGATTTGCGTAGAATGTCCATCAAGTTTTAATTGAAAATTTCAGAAGCGATGGATCATGGACAAACTGCTCTATAGACTTTGGCCATGATTATTAATTTTTGTTGGATAGATAAATTTGTCCACAAATTTTGGATTAAAATTTATTGAGGACTTCGAAATATTCAAATATTGTACTCACCTTAATATTATTCAAGTTCAATTCAATTAACTTGGCGTCATCTTCCTTAATTCTCTTAATTGAAGCTTCAACGTCTGTGTTGTTCGGGGGGTCAACAGGGTATATTTTTTGTGTTGATGATTTTGTGATTCCGTCCCAGCCAAGCCCGACGGGTTGGCCTTTGTTCAACAAGGAGGCATGATACTGATCTTGATTCATCATTGAGTGGAAACCAAGAATAGCTGTCGAGTAAATAAAATGAAAAATTTTCAAAATCGCTGACAGCGAAAAGATAGGAAACTGCCCGATACTAACCAGCTAAATCAATAATTTCTTCCTGCGAAGCATCAGTCAAGGCTTGTTCATATTCCTCGCCCAAATCGATTGCGATTTGTTCTTCGACTTCCTTCTCCTTCTCCTCTTTTGGTGGCGGTACCCATTTTTTGCCTCTGATTGTACCCTTGACGTACGGCTCGAATTCAGGTTGATCCGGCTCCTCTATTGCTTGTTTGTTTATATGTTCAATTAATTTCTTTCGATTCAACGGTCCTGTAGGCTGTTTATCACATTGATAGGAGTGCCGTTGATCAGGAGGTAGAAATTGGTCCTGGAATAGCCAAAAGATTCGAATTAAGTATTTGAATTATAAAATTTTTAAATAAGATAAGAACAAATATCCCGTCCGGAAGCTATTTTGATTTATGCTATAAAAAGTAACTTCATGACTTCTAATCATGGTCAACTCTGATATGAACCCAAATTCTGCTAACTATGAACTTTAAATATATTGGGTTGGGGTAACAGTAATGTCGCATTTGTGATCGAATTTTAATGCTTTATTTAACATACTTAGAATTATCCGATTTAAGTCAAATATGCGCCGTTTTGTTCGCGAACTTTTAGAAGGCAACTCCATTGTCCCCCCCCTATAAAGCCCCCTCCTTATTTGCGAAAAACTCAGACAGCCAGTTTTCGCAAGCCTCTTTTGAGGCCAACTTAGGAGCACCAAGAGCGTTTTGCATGGACCGGAAGAGATGGTAATCACTTGGTGCCAGGTCCGAACTATATGGTGGGTGCAATAGGACATCCCATTCGAGCTCTCGTAGCTTCTGGCGGGTCATTAAAGATGTGTGAGGCCGAGCGTTGTCCTGGTGGAACAGAACACCATTCCTGTTGACCAATCCTGGCCGCTTCTGGTCAATCGCCTGCTTCAAACGGTCGAGTTGCTCACAGCAGAGGACTGAATTGAAGGTCTGACCATAGTTGAGCAGCTCATAGTGGATGACTCCCTTCCAATCCCACCAAACACACAGCAAAACCTTCCTGGCCCTCAATCCGAGCTTGGCGATGGTTTGGGCCAGCTCGCCGCGCTTCGACCACGAGCTTTCTCGCTTGAGATTTTCGTACGTGATCCACTTTTCATCACCAGTCACCATCCGCTTCAAAAACGGGTCGAATTCGTTCCATTTCAGCAGTGCATCGCAGGCGTTCATTCGGTCCAAGAGATTTTTTTCCATCAACTCGTGTGGCAAACATCCAGCTTTTTTTGGAATCCAATCTTCTGCAAATGGTTCCAATCGGTTTTATGGTCCTTTCCCAGTTCCTGGCCAATCGAGCGAATGCTCACATGCCTGTCTACTTGGATGATTTCAACGATTTTATCGGTTTCTACGACGATTGGCCTACCAATACGGGGCATATCTTCGACATCCACTACACCAGAACGAAATCGATCGAACCAACGCTGTGCTGTGCGAATCGTTACAGTATCGGACCCATAAACTTCACAATTTTTTTGGCTGCCTTCGTTGCATTTTTACCTCTCAGGGGGGTGGGACTATAAGGAGCATATTAATTTGCATATGCATGACCTTACTTTATTGTCTTACCGTAGCTGACCGCACACCTGGTTTCGATAAGTACTAACCCTCAGGGATTCATGACGAGTGAACCGCGGGTGACCAGAATATGTCGGGGCAAACCAGGAATCCCCAGAACCACCGACACTTCTCTACCGAAGCCGACGTAAACCTGGCTATGTCCAAGGGGTAATCATGGTTTATACCAAGAACCAGTTTCTTCAGATCCTGTTCGAATAGTGTGCATTGGACCGGTATTAAGAGACTGTTTTTCCCGGAGCGAACGCTGATCCGTTTGTGAGTTCCGGGATCAGCTAAGCGAAGGTTAGGCCTCAGGGAACCTTCTCTTCGCACATACCTGTCTGACTATTCCGGTTCGATTCTTTGCACATAATGCGATGGTATAAATTTTCTGAAGACAAGAAAAACTAAGGAGCAACTCCAAGAGGAGAAAGAGCTGGCTGCGTTTGAGCCCGTGATGATTATGTGTCGCACATTGGAGCACCCAGGAAAGAAAGTATAAATGGCTTAAACACCCGGCGAAATTCCAGAGTGCACACATCAAGGTAAAAGAAAGGTTTGGAAAGTGATGCGACTTTCGGCTTGGAGCCGACAACTCCAATACTACAGTGTTTCTTTTCCAAAAAAAAAACTGAAAGAGAGATTTGAAACGGGGCAGATAACTTTGGATTTAAATCAACTCCCTTTTCCAAAGCTGAATAGGAATGGTTTATTTGGAAATACGCTGCTATTTTGAAGTGCATATAGTCTGCCACTTTATTTCAGAGAAACACCAACGGCCCAAAGAACCGCATATAGTCCGTTGCAGAGCGAACTGGGAAAAAGCAAAAGTATGAAGACGCCCCTAAAGAAGACATCATCCAAATAGCATCTACAGTACAAAAAAAGTCGAAGAAGAATTGGAAGAAGCAGGCTCCGTGCCGACAAAAAACCAAATTAAAGGCGGATACGAATGGCAGAGCAATAAAAGAAGAGCGAAAGAATCGAAGGACTAGATCACCAGATCGACGAAGGAAAAAACCTTTGTGAAATTCGAAGAGAGTGGAACGGAAATGTCTTCCAGTCGCAAGGAGAATGCTTCCAAAATCCTCTTAGATGCGATAACAACCGACAAAATCTATGTTCTGTGAGGCGATCAAGGACTAGTTTAAAGCCTATGTGCTCTTTGAAAATCCGACAGGAGTGTGGATCTCAAAAGACAATCAATATACGGATAGCCATCACGAGAGCAGAAACTCGCTATTATGAAAGCTGCCGAACAATGGATATGAATATTGGCAGCCTCCATAAAATGTTACAGGTGTTTGGGCTATGAGCACCCATCTACAACCTGTCGGGGATCTGGAAGAAAGACAGCAGATAAATGAGGCAGGTAAGCACAAACAAAGACTTGCTCTGAAAATGAGAGTTTTTTAAGAAACTAGTGCGTTATGATATGCATCTTTCAAATCAACACGCACCGGAATGCAACCACTCACAAATCGCTAGCGCAGTTGACAGCGGGGGTAAAAGCTGACCTAACACTAATCAGAGAACAATACTGAAACAAAAACCCTGCTTCATGGCCGAAGGGATGGACGGATCTTAGCTATGGCAGATTTTAATGCATGCCTCATCTAGACTATAGGGAAATGAATCCTAGGGATGGCGTTGAGGGCGGGGCTGGTAGTCTTAAATATTTGATATATGCCAATGCTCCGGCGTCTAGGATGGAAATGAGGCATTTGGATCGGTTGAAGGATGTGTTCTGGAAGATTTATCGGCAGGCAACAATTAAAATTGCGAGAATGTTCTACGTTACTCCTCCACGTATACCTACCCGTAGCTCTCTCCTCGCATGGGAAGTGGGGAAAGCTTTTGGGACAGACAGAGCCATGCTGGATAATATTTCGGAAAGTGGAGAGACTTCAACTGATGTCGTTATAAATTCAGTTACAAACCTGATAACGACAGCCTGGGCAACTTTCATATCTTGGAGAGCAGCCCAGCGTGACAAGCCCTCTATATGCTTGTGGAGCTATGGAGGAATACTTCAAGCTCAGCAGTTTTGCACACTGTTCAAATAACTGGAAAGTATGCACCAGTATGGCAGAGTACAGTTTAACTAAAAGGAGACTCTGTAGCGCGATAAATAAAGACAAATCTCGCTGCTGACAGGACCTAGCCAAGGAACATGCGAATATTCGTGGCCCTGAAGAGGGCGAAAGCACCCCAGCCGAGGTACACAAATTAGGGTTCCATCATTAGCACGCTTGCTAGGAGAAGAGTCTGAGCTGTTATTCGCATAGCGACCATCCATTGAAACAGTTGGGAACGTGTTCAAAAAGCTTCTCAGGAGTAAACTTGCTGGAGTGGTACGTGCTGCCAGGGAATGTTCCCAAAGGCAATTCGGTTTGAGTGTAAACGGATCCACAGTAGATACTGGCATGGAGGTCGAAGAGGTAGTATTCCCCATAACGCCATATATTAGGAATACCTTCGGTTCCTTAAGATGGGCGGACATGCCGACTCGAAGATGAGCCTTTCTCAAAAATCAAAACAGCCGCGGACAAAACTGCGGCGAAGATTTAAGTCGGCTAATAGCAAATGTGTCCTGCTTCTAGCTGGAAATGCCTTGACCATGAGCGCGATGCACACTGTTCTGTTCTAAGGGGGAGAGGCTTTTAGAAAAGTGTATTGGAAGCGCCTTGTGAAAGCGGTGGTACGGAGAACTTTGCGTGTTACATCTATCTACAGTACTATCGTACTATCGGAAGGACCGCCGTTGCATATCCTACCAAGGAACAGAAAGTGGTTGTTCGTGGGGAACGGGTGGCAACTACCTTGTGAAAACTACGAAACAGCAAGAATACATCTGAGGTTGAGATATCAGACATCAGAACGAAAAAGGTCTCAGTGGCGAAAGAGCCAAATGATATCTACGTTATTTGAAATAAGGGATGGACGGTTGAAAAGTTTCTAAAATTCATGATTACTCCACACACGGCTGTGCAGAGTGTTCAGAAGCAAAGCGGAAAGCAAAGGAAAATTAATCATTATTAAGGTGGACTGCCAATCTCGGGAAGCAACAAAAAAGAACTATGTATTAACTACAGATTTCGTAATATCCAGATACCCATGCATATGGAGGAGGATCCAAGTGAAAATCGACCCAAAGCTGAATCATGAAGATTGAGGAGGTCAAAAAACGATTAAGGAAATATACCTGCTACTTATTGACGAGGAGAAGCTGAGTAATCTCCGCTCCTAAGGCTCAAGGCGATAGGTCACAGACAAGTGTCATATCAGCAAACGAGGACGATACTCTAACATTGAAAAAGAGCTTCAATAATTAAATGAACCCAATGGCTAGCAATGAGTATGAGCCCAGGTAAACACACGCCATGAAAAGGCTGCATCTATTGTAATTGCAACGGCTTACTCAGGTGGGGGGTAGTGAAGCAGATCTGTGGCCTGCAACAAAGAAATACAATTTGGGAGCACTCTTTTGAAAAATCAGGAAGCCGCACCATTCCTAAATTCAGTTGTCACATCTGACTACTTCCCAAGGATCCACACCTGACCCCACTGGAACGAGTCGTTAGACTGATGACGTGCTGCAAAAGAAGCAATGCCAAGGCGCATGAGATACCAACCGGAGAGATGAGTACCCTCTTGAAATTATCCTCAGTAACAAGTTAGAAACAAAAATGTAGAAAATGCACCAGGAAATACCATTCGTAATTAACACCAGGAAAGAGTGGTGACAGACTTCACCAGAGCCATTATTGAAGCGTACGAGGCTAACTGCCCGGTTTAGATAGTCGCCTCATTAAAAGGACGTACCCTGGCCCGTAAGGGTAAAAAAACACACTGGGATTTTTTTTTGTTGGCAATAATTTTTGAACGCTGTCACGTAAGATCTCGGCGACTTCAGCCAAAAGTCTCGTACGCACTGTTTAGAAAAAGAGCGGTGAATTTTGTCTCCAAGCGGATGGACTGTTTTCTCCATTTTCGAGACTGCTAGTAAATATACCTCACAGAAATGACTTTCTTATATAATTTTGCTACGTAACTCTTAAAGGTGTTTTTTTTTTTTAGTTCTGATGGGCACCGCCATCATTACTTTTTGAATAGCTCTCGTTTATGTGCGATATTTTAGAAAATTGTCTGTATGGAACTTAGGATGTATGGAACCTAGGATGCGTAGGACAAGAATAACAAAAACAGCGACTCTTGTCGCCTTTATTCATTAATTAAGGTTTGCCCTTTTCAAAATATTTAGTCTGCTTCTCATTTATTTTTATTTATTTCCATATAGGGTTCATGATAAGGTCCTTGCCTAGTTTAGCCCCTGTTCGGACTTGGCATACATTGGCAGTCATACATTTCAAATGAGAAGGGCCCCGCTGATCTTGTTTTTGTCCCTAATCGTTTTCCTATACTTTTCTACTATACTATATTACCTACTCGAGGAGGGCGATCAGACCCGAGTCTGCAAGGAACTCATCTGAAGTGGCTCTGCCACGAAGCCTCACCGGAGGTTATCTGGTACCATGTGAACCGGGATGGCCCTCTGAGAGCATATGCTCTCGGCCCGGTTATTTGCGGTTGGCCCCCTAGTGGGAGTTTCATGGTGGTTGTGGTTATCCCTACATTGCGGGAAGAACTCCTCGGAGCTCGAGCGCGGAGTTGCGCTGTACAACTCGAGTGCCGTACTCCTTAGTTGCGGCAGAGGTGTTAGATAGGCCTCGCATCCACTGGTATGAATGCTGAGCCTGCACTCAGTATAAACCAGCACCGCTGTGCTTGTATGGCGGGGCTCTGATTGTGGTCCCAAAATCAATCCGTGTCCGAAGAGGACCGTGGGATTATGCCTTCACGGCAGGTACTCACGTTAAACCACCAGGACTTTCACTTTTATACTATACTACCGAATACTTATTTATTCTGTATTCATTCCATTATTTCGTCTATAGAGAAATTTACAAAAAACTCAACAGTAATACTTACATCAGGATCTACTTCTTTTGCTAATATATTTATTTCCTCTGGTGATAATTGAGCTAATAGAGCATCAACGTCAATCTCGTCATATTCACTTAAATCCTTGCCATATAATTTGGCAGGTGTTGTCATAGTAGTTGTTTTCGTGGTAGACGAAGTCTGGAATCAAAAAGAAAAGTAAATTAGATAAATATTGCCTTCATATGACTAATAAAGCATAATTTATTCAAACAAAGTCAAGTACATCTTGAGCGTGATTAAGATAGCAGGAATATATGTATGTCGTGTAAAATAGTAAGGTAAAGTTAGCAGAATATATAAAAGATACCTCCGATCAGTAAACAATACAATGGGTAATGAAATTAATACTTTATGTGTACAATTTAACATGAAAAGGTAACATTATACGATCTCGTGCGTTAAAAACACGACATTACCTAGGGAGCTTCCATTGCTTCTACGTTAAAGGGGTTAGTGCGAGTACATTACGCAACACACGCCGTCGAGTCACACCTTAATTTTCCTGTTGTTTTCTTCCAGCACTAGCATATCAATATTTACCTGTACTCTACCAAGGCAATGAGTACATATCTATAATCTGACTTTCCATAGTAGAGTGGAACAGTAAACGATGAAGTTCATTTTCTGTTCGTGACATAGACACAAAAGCTGGAATAATTTATGATTTTCAATCGCTTTTCCACTTACTAATATCTGGTGACTTTCGCCAAGTGTAATAGTGGGAAATTCATTCCATAATATGGGACGAAATAGTAGAACTAATAATCGATTTTACGTGTTCATATGCTTATATTATAGAATCAGACAGAACATGAAAGCCAATGGGGGGTTACCAAAAAAAAAATTTGTAATTTTGATCGGCTATTGTGGTCTCAGATTTCCAGCTTCGGGGACAAAACCCTCTAATGTTTTCACTATGTCGAAGTGCATTTTTTTAAGTCATTGTTTCCAAGCAAAGGGATTTGATCACCATTATCATCAACGACCGATATCCGGTCTATGTCTGTCTTAACAAGGAACTCCAGACATCCCGGTTTTGCGCAGAGGTCACCAATTCGATATCCCTAAAAGCTGTCTAGCGTCCTGAACTACGCCATCATTCTATCTCAGGCAGGATGTGCCTCGTCTTCTTTTTCTACCATAGATATTGCCCTTATAGACTTTTCGGGTGGGATCATCCTCATCCATACGGATTAAGTGCCCCGCCCACTATAACCTATTGAGCCGGATTTTATCCGTAACCTGACGATCATGGTATCGCTCATAGATTTCGTTGTTATGTAGGCTTCCTTTGATTGGGAGACTTAGCAATTGTCAAGATATGTCTAGTGGATTTGGTTAGACGATAGATATGGGACTTTTTACTCCTCGAATAAAACATAATAATAATAAAAAAACAACACTCTCTGGAGTCTGATACGCTACTTGCCAACCTATTTGATCCTGGAAAAATTTGCCTCGAAAGAATTGTCTGTGTGTTTTCTAGCTTTTATTTTTTTAGTATTGGCAGTAGGTGCATCTATTGTTTTCTGACATTATCCACCTTTAGATTCCATCCATCTAGTTACTTTCTTTTGTGATTGTCACAGCTCTACTTGTTGTTAGTTTAAGTTTTCCAGCTAACCGCATATTATTTTGCTGACCTATTTCAACAAATTCAGTGTGGTCACTGGCTTTTAGTGCTTGCATTTAAGGACCCTAGGTTGTCTCCATAATCCGCCGTTTACACTAATCTATACTCTAGGACTTCAATCAGATTTATTGATATTTTTCGCACCACCTACTTACAAAAAAACCAAGGCGATGCGATCTAAATATTTTAAAATTTCTTCCTGTGATTTTGAGATTCTAAACTGTTTGAAACTTTTGTTGTGATTCCAAAGTTTAAATGGATAGAAAAAAATCTATTTTGAAAATTATTGCATTTCCACGTATACAGTTTTCTCGAACCAGTTGTTCCCTTCTTCCGAGGGAGACGAGGAAACAATTGATTAGCCGAGAAACAAGGCGTTCCTTATCAGATAACGGGCATGTTGATTCGGTGCCTAGAAGAGCTGAGAGCAATGCAACTTGAAGCAGAAATGCAAGGAACTACTGATGAGATGACTATGAGAAAAGCTGATAAGCTGATAATTCAAACAATATCCAGGCCCAGAGTAAAAATTAAGGGATTCCCGGAGTGAAATTTGTGTGAGTTAGGGGTAAAAATTATTATGAGGGCTCCTCTAATACCCCCTTTTCGCCATAGAAATTTCTATGCCAGGCTCCTAAGAACGTCCGGCTCCAGGGCAAATTCCCCCTTTTGACCTCCCTCTTGTCAGGCGTGACAGTGACAAGAAGATATAGCTTAAGTTATGGCAAAGTATACAGTCTTTGAAGTGTTTCCTATGGAACGAATAGTACGGTATTATATTGAGTTTAATTGAGGCTCCCCCCCCTCCCTCCCCATTCAAAAGAGGAGGAGCGGAAAACCTTGCACCAGAACTTGGTCAAGTGAGGTATCAAATGAAAAGGCTTGACTAATACTTTTCGAAATTTACAACTAACACAACTATTAATATAAGTTAAAAAAATGAGAAATTCTGACACGAAGTGGAAAAGTTTTCGATCTCAAAGCCTATCCGACCAAAATAATATTAAAAAATTGTAATGACGTAACCTATGGCATACAACATCTAGGCCTAAAAGAAAACCCCGTTCCTACCCCAAAGTTAACAAAACATGGAAATATTTTACAATATTCTAAGGAAACCCCCCGTAGGTACGAAATTTAGGATGAATATGTAGTGAATCATTAGATAATTATGTGCATACACGCGCCGCACACCAGTTGAGATATCATTTCGGATTCAACAACACAGTTAAAGAGCTTGAAAGTTGCGTATCGATAAAAAATGGAATTAACAAGAGAACATTTTCGCGCGATGACTTATTATGATTTTCGGCGCGGATTATCAAGGCTTTTCGACTTTTGACGATGAAGTCCAATCCTTAGTCACTATAAAAAACACAATTATCTAATCGCTTACAACCAAATATCAAAAGGTAAAGAAAACTTTCCGAAGACCATAGTTATAAGACTTTCGGTGCTCCACAGAGTTTCTAACCATTCATGGACCAAGTGCTACCTGGTCTAGAGGACTTTTACTTATATTATCATCGACAACGTATTCGTGACAACCGAAAACATAGAGGGACAAATAAAACATCGAAAGATTATTTTGGCCAAATATACTTCCGAAAATAAAGAAATCGAATCTGAGTTAGTGAATCAGTGAGAATGACATTAGACCACCCAAAGCTAAAGTATGAGCCATCCGCAGCATTGAACAAGTCGGAATACCGGAAGCTCGCACTTCGGGTATAAAGGTTTTGTGTTCATCTTATGTGAGAAACTTCAACGCACATTTTTCTGTCCGTATATAGCTACAAATCCAACATAATCCTTCATATTTTTCCAAACTACGAGACATACGTACATATTACAGCCATAGATATCACGCTCACCCTAAACAAACAAACTGCCTATTACCGAATACTATACACATATATGCACGTATATAAATTGATCGTACCCATATTTCCGATTTACTTCTTATATCTATCTGAATTAGGCACTACCCGCAAAGTTGATTAGCACGCATATATTATATACCTACATACACACATGTCTGGCTGACAAATAACTAAAAAATTAAAACAAAATAATTCTCTGCGACCCAATTGTTAAGAACTCATTTGGTTGTGGTATTGACGAATTGATATGTGCTGATGACGTCATGCAGGTTGTAGAGTGCACGAAATTCACAAAAAATTGTAAAGTTTCACCCCCTATAACTTTGTTAATAATAGTTGCATTTTCTTCAAACTTGACCAAACTGTGCATTATGTTCTTCATTACACGCACGCCAAATTTTGTACTTCTGGGATGAACATAAGGGGGGTGCCGGGTAAATTTCTAAAATGTGGAAATATACTATTATTAACTTTATTTGTGCAGATATCGGAACCGGATATATTTTGAGGCCTAGATTTCGTAGAGATGCACCACTGTGATTTTTTTCAGATTTTTCGGCTGGATAGGTTCTGAGAACGAGACCTGTTACACTTTTTGTGGGTCATATTTTGAACCCTCACTCCCCTATGTTTCACCCAACATCAAATATTGAAGCAGATTCGAAAAGTACTAATTGAGACCTTTCATTTGATACCCTACACGGCTACATTCTGTGAAAAAAAAATTTGGACCCTCCATTCACATGTATGGGGAGCCCCCCCTTAAACTTAACACAAGATGGCGCCACTTACTGCATGTAAAGGGATCACCAGATTACATACTGTCACCAATTTTCGTGATAATCGGTCTAATCGTTTCCGAATAAATCGGGTGTGACAGACAGACAGACAGACAGACAGACAGACAGACAGACAGACAGACGGACAGACGGACAGACAGACACCGTCTCGATTCTAATAAGGTTTTGTTTCACACAAAACCTTAAAAATCGAAAATAGGGAATGAGCTTCACCGATTTTTCGATATGCCAAATTTTTACCTCCTTCGAAAATAGGAACTACCCAAAATCCACTCAACCAATACTTCAGCGGTGGATCAAAAATTCACAAGAAAAACATCCATTGCATGACTGAAAGCAGCGAAGCTTTTGAAAAATGCAAAAGCGAACTCGTATACGTAGCAACCCTAACACGTATCGTACAGAAGTTTGTATAGCTTAACATGAGCACAGGCTCAGGAAGCATCGGTGCTTTACAAGCTTTAAATTTGAAGCAAATGGACATCATACTTTTAAACTAGCTATGAAAACAAATCATACTAAGTCCAATTAATGTCAGCAATTATGTTTAGTTTAAGAACTCTGAGAGAAATGAGAAAATACCAACTGTAACAATTAGATCACAGAAAACCACATCTCCGTAACATACTCTCCAACAAAAACTAAAAAAGCTGATCATTAGGTAATGAACCTACGACACCACCCCAATAAAATTCATTTAGTGGGCAAAGTCCAAATCATCGATTACGCACTGTAATTAGCCGAACCCGCCAAGCGGTCACCAAGGTTAAGCGTTATTGAGACTGGTTAGTACTTAAATAGGGGACCAAATGAATGTTTCATTTTGAATTTTCCGTGCTATACACAAAAAAAAAAAATAGTTACGTGCAATTTCCAGTTTCTTGGCTTGTTTTGATCGGCTAGTGAACATTCAAACTAGCGGGTGCTATCTACTACTATTCTAGAGTGTTAGATGACTCACAAGTTAATTTTAGTTATGGTTTTCTGTTCGCCTGGTGGCTTAGCTATCCCATTTACAAATATTAGCCCGAGTTTAGTCTGAGGCCTCCAGTCTTCTTCTTTCTTTATTTTCTCACTGCCATGTCAATATAATAACTCCTGAGACTATGAAAAAATTACATAAAATTCATCTAAACTTTACTGAAATATCTTCCTTCCTTAAACTCAATCGTAGCACTGCTTTTGATGCTCCCATGGGCAGGTCCGGTTAAAATATTAAATTACTTTCCAATAAAGAATTAAATATAGGAAATCTGATTGTTTGGAAACAATTCAGTACAACCATAAACAGATTCAATTCAGATCAACTTTCATCATCCACTGTACGTCAACAAAGGGATCACTTTTAAAACACAGGCTTGAATAAACGCTGGGGAGTCATAAAGAGAGTTGGAAGAAAAAAGTTAAAAGAAGTTCAAGACAGGTTTTCGTGACAAAGAACTCAAATTGTAAATTTACAATGAAGCAGAAGCCAAGTTTAATTAACGTCTCAATAGGTTTACATCAGCATGAGAATCAAAAGAAAAAAGGTATGGTATTGTGTGGATAAATATAAAAGATGCATCTAATAAATTAACATAATCACACTCTAAAATTTTGTAATATGTGGAGAGAACAAAGCCTCATCACTTTTACTTTTAACTTTATTTGAAAATTATACGTGAGAAACTGGCAAACAATCAATTTTGTGAGTCAAAAGTGGTTAACAACTTGAAACTGCTCAAACAATATTTCTTTGGATCGCAGATAATTGCATGGATAATACATGAAATGCGTTTCTTTTGCTTTAACAGCCAATTCAAATGGAAAGTACCCAGAAAAATTAAATCATTAAAGCTCTCGCATAGGAAATTGATGACCTGCAAAGTTGCTACCCGTGTTTCATATGAGAGCCTAGGGCACTAGGGAAGCCAGTGATTTCGAAATTATGAGGCACCTTCGAAAATATGATACAATTGTATAAATTTTGAATGAATATTAATAACCATTTGAACGAATTGAAAAGATCATCACCCACCGTTATTACAAAATTATTCTGAATGCAATAATTATTGGACACGCTTATTATGGTGTTTAATTGGTAGTGCAGGGGGCAAGGTTAACTCAACTAACGATATGTGTTCAGAGTTTTTTTGAAAATGTACATAAATGATTTAGAAATTTCGTTTAATGGATTATTTAAAATGTGCGTATGCGTAAGTGGTGTGTGTATTTTGATAATCAAACCTCAAATAGAGAGCGCAACATCTGCAATTATTAATTAGCCACGAAGGTTGTTCATAGCTTGAGGAAGGTTATATCATGTATTTTCAAAATTGATGTTACATATATTTACAAAAAAAGATACGGTAGTGAAATCTGATTTTGAAATTTCCTATTTTTCGGAGTTTACATTGTTTGCCGCAGGGACTTTGATAATAATACTAGCATGTGTTCAACTATCTAATTATGCCGAAGGTGTGTGCAGCTGCCTCTATGAATGAAAAACAATTCAAAACAAATTTTTATCTTTTGTTTTTCAAATATTTCAATTTTTGAACCATTTATATAATGGTAAAAAGTGACACCAGACAAAAAATATCCTCAATTCAAGCTCCGGTGTTATAGATAAATTACTTAGAAATATACCGTTTGAAGAAGTGAAATTAATGAACTGACAATAATTAAAAGAATGCTCACCCAATCATCGAATATGATAGATCCGATTCATGCATTTGTGTGAAAACTCTTCCAACAATTTCAAGAAAGGGTTAGTTAAAGTTCATTCTCCAGGTCAAAAGTCTCCAACAGAATTGAAAAATTATGAGGTCTCAGGTCGGGAAGAGTGTCTTAAGATTTGCGAGACTCAAAGCACAAATTTCAAGAAACCTCTACTCCAACTTACATTGCTGACCAAAAATTTACTCAAAGATGATAATTTCAACCTGGCATGACTTTATTAATATTATGATTTCCACCAAACATTCTAGTATCGTGTCCCATATTCTAGTTTATACTGCTGTGGTTTCATGTCGCTGAAACGAGCTTAAGAGAAATTTCTAGATTTACAAAATATAGAGTGGTAATTTGAGAGCCCCTTGACTCCACCCGAATCAAGCCTATGACCGAGAAAAATGGAAAACCCAATCTACACACAGAGTTTTTTGAGGTCTCGATGTCATATAGAGGCATTTCATTGACTTCTCTTTGGATTTTCCAAGTGAATAGTTTCTGTGAGTTGGCACTTAATTTAAGTGTGAATTTCCTCAATATCCTTTTTACAATTAATGTCGAAACCAAGATTCGTTTCCGAAAGTTAATATTCTTGCTTAGTAGCAAGAACATTCATTTGATGTACATAACTAGAATAATAGTCGATGGCGCAACATCCCAACTTGAAATATTAGCCCTGGAGCCTGTTAAAGCAATCCATTCCTAAACTATAGCAATATACTATGAGACAATGCGGTCAGCATTTCGGTCGCCTGAGATTCAAGGTATTGAACTTAAGGACGCCTGGACACGATAACTCTTAACCATGTTTGAAGGAATATCCAATCAAGAATATTCTGACCAAATGGAACTCAAACCTTTTTAAATAAAAAAACCTTTTTAAATAAATAAATAAAATAAATAAATAATAAATAAATAAAAAAACCATTTTAAATAAACATAAATCACATCCAAGTTGATCAGAAGAAGACCAAATGATGACAGCTTTCATATTTTTCGAAAATGATAAAGGTGGAGGAAGCAAAAAGAACAACGTGGAATAAAGCCTGGCCCAACTGGTGAAATCCTTCAGAGCAATGGGAATGTATCTTTTCCCGTTTGTTTTGTTTTTTAATGTTTTGAGTAAAACAACATTTTTTGTGTGTTGAAATCGGTTTGCTATCTGTCTGTCTATCTGAATTTTTTTCGGAAACGATGACCCAAATTTGGTGGGAAAGTGGGAACTGTAAACGCTCATACATACAGTGTATTCTAAGTGGAATTTAAGGGGGATCCCGACACATGCGAAGAAGGCGGTACGAATTTTTTTCACCAAATATAGCCATGTGGGGTATCAAATGAGAAGCCTCGATTAGTACTTTTTAAAATTACTTGTTTACTTGAAATAATAAAACTTGTTGTTTCTTTTTCGTTGGTGTGGGTATTTATTCTTGCAAATACCGATATTTCGGGAACCACTTGTTCCCTTCATCAGTGCAAACAAGTTGCAACTTGTTTGCACTGTATTGTATTTTGTACTTCTGGGATGAACATAAGAGGGGGTTCCGGGTAAATTTCTAAAATGTGGAAATATACTATTATTAACTTTATTTGTGCAGATATCGGAACCGGATATATTTTGAGGCCTAGATTTCGTAGAGATGCACCACTGTGATTTTTTTCAGATTTTTCAGTTGGATAGGTTCTGAGAACGAGACCTGTTACACTTTTTGTGGGTCATATTTTGAACCCTCACCCCCCTATGTTTCATCTAATATCAAATATTGAACGAGATTCGAAAAGTACTAATTGAGACCTTTCATTTGATACCCCACATGGCTCCATTCTGTGAAAAAAAAATTTGCACCCTCCATTCATATGTATGGGGAGCCCCCCCTTAAACTTAACACAAGATGGCGCCACTTACTGCATGTAAAGGGATCACCAGATTACATACTCTCACCAATTTTCGTGACAATCGGTCAAGTCGTTTCCGAATAAATCGGGTGTGACAGACAGACAGACAGACAGACAGACGGACAGACGGACAGACAGACACCGTCTCGATTCTAATAAGGTTTTGTTTCACACAAAACCTTAAAAAGGCAAATCGTTCAAAAAATATCGAATATGGGTGCCTCTGTCTCGTTCAAATTTACGTGCATGGTTACCTATGGATGAAATGTCAAAACATATACTTGGAATATTGAAATTTGGGAAAATAATACTAAACAATACCCCAAACGAAGTAAAGATTAGGCCGGTTTTTTAAATACGGGGCCGTCGAAAAATTGGGTATTAAAACAGCAAGCATGTTGGGCCCTCCTCAATGAAAGGAGACACTATGTCTTTCTGGAATACATAATTTCTTCATACTGCCATGTCATTGATGAAGGCCGAACAATTAACGCGGATGGATCATTTACATCTTGGACACGGATGAACGATATGGCATCTTGAAGAAACTATGTATTCCCGGATGTATGCCCCACACAAGGCAAGGAAGACTGACAATTTGCTTCGCAACAATCTAGTATACTACTGGACTCCAGATCCGCCGCTAGGTTCTAACCTAGAAGAATTCAATCCTTTGGACTGCCACTTGTGAGGCGTAAGCGAAGCAAATATCAATGCAAAACTACATATGTAATACTAAGGGCCCTGAAGGCTATCAGTGTCAACGTCGTTTCGGACGATGTTGTGGACGATGACTGAGATGCGAAATTTGGCTTTACCGCTCTGCATGATTTCTTTACTTAACGAAACTTTCTTATAATCTCGTGGAGCTCTCCTTTTTTTCTTCCAATATCGCCCAATAATTCCTTATTTTGGCTTAGAAACGATCCACTTTTGAAACTTAAGGCTATCGATAATGTAAAGCAGCTTTTTCATATAGGAAACTTATGGGTGGGGGGTAGACTTGTCATATTCTCATCCTTACTAATTTATGGTTCTTCTGGTACTATATCTAATTCGTTCATCATCCTAAGTGCCCAAGTAAGACAATACATTGCAGATATTGTTTCTGCTACCACCTACCTAACTTTTTCATTAATGATAGTCATTTGCAGTTTACATTCTCGAATATCGATGCTTTTCGATATGTTGAAATGTGTAATTGCAGGACTTCTTCAGATTCCAAAGAGAAGCTGTGGTCGTAAATTGCTTGCACAAAAAATGTTGCTCCGGCGACTGGCACATCCCCACTTCCAAAGAGGAGTAACATAAAGAGGATAGCCTAGGGTATTATAAAGACTGCAGACATCTGGTTAGTGGTTCAATCTGGCAATTACTAACAAGCAGTTTTGGCACATACTTTTGACAACATTATAGGATATTATGCCTCTTTGCAACTTATTCAAACTCCAAATCCAAAGTAGTAGTTTGTACATTTGAAATTGCAAAATTGACCACTTTCTCCATTTTGTTACCATGCAACAGTAAAAAATAATAATTCTAGGTAACGCAATAGCGATGCTCACACAAAGTAAGAATCTTTTTCAATGTTTCTTTCCAGATTGCCTGAAAAACGAAAATCATCAACGCCAGCAACAGGTCTTTTTTCAATAAATATACCAGATCTATGCGCACAGAGATAAGGTTTCCGGAGTTCAAACTTCTCCATCCCCTTCCAATATTGTGCCCTCTTGAATAATGATTTCAAAAAGATATAAATAAAATTCTATAAACAAAATTTTCCTCGTTTATAAAATAAATGAGGAATCATTTTTAAAAATTTATTAGAAAAATATCAAAAGATTTATTGATATTCGGGTATCTTTATCTACATAAGATGACATGTTTTGAAGCACCTAAAATTTTTTTAAAAAATTATTCAGAGACAAAATGGCAGCGTTGCAGCTTTCGGAAAACCACCACCCTTTGTTTTTTGATGTTACTGGGCAAACTGCCACAGGTAACAATTTTGTTCGTAGAATAAAAAATGACGAATTTTATATAATATGGATCGAAATTTAAGGAAAGACATCAATTTTTCGTGGCTTTAAAGAAAAACCATCGAAAATTGGTTATAAAATTGACAAATATTAATTTTTGAAAAAAACATTTTCGAAATAATTAAAACTTGCCTTTTCTTTTCGCTAGTAATATTTATGAACCCTTGCAAATGCCAATAGTTTTGGAACCACTTGTTCCCTTCAGCAGAGCTACAAGTCTAGAGAGTCTCAGAGAGATTTGTAGCACTGATGAAGGGAACAACTGCTTCCCGAAATATCGGTATTTGCAAGGTTAATAAATCAGCTTTAATTATTTCTAATAATTTAATCGCAAGAAACACGGCGAAATTACGCCTACAAAAACCATTATCATTTGACAAACTTATTTTTAAGCTACACTAAAAATTTTAATCCAATCGCAAAAAAAATTCAGGGTTTAGTTCGACCGAAAACATGTTTAAATTTGCAAATGGTATAGTTTATGTCCCAGAAATGAAAATTAGTATTGCTTTGAATCCTTTTTAGTAGACATTGTTGCTTCAGTTGAATTGCCGGGTTTCACAATGAAGTGGAATTAATTACGATTTTGATGAAACAAATTGCCGTCAGGTGGCACTGACGTTATCGGTTAATAGAATACAAACAGCCTTAAGATATTATTTCAGTTTTAAAAATCATTGCGCTTGAAGAGGGAAAAAATAGAAAAGTGGAAGTGAGTCAATGCATTTAGACAATCGTAGTGGGGCAGACACTGTAAATAAATGAACCGCAGAACGGCGGTTTGAAAAATTTCGGTTAGGTGACATAACCCTTCAAAGTGAGCAACCTCGACAACCAGGACCATCGATGGATAACGACAAGCTAGTAAATCTGAATCTGTGCATCTAAGACATTACAGACAAATTTAGTGTGCACTGTTAGACAGTTTTCTGACATTTTCAATAGCTTGAAAAGGCGAAGAAGCTTAATAAGTGGGCTCTGTATGAAATTGCTGAGCTAAACATGGTGCTTCGAATAAAAATTTGCAGTTCCCTTGCTCTCCCGCAACAGAAAAGATCCCTTCCTACACAGAATAGTAACATGTAATCAAAATTGGGTATTGTACGACGATTGTCGCAGGTCAGTACAAGGGCTAGGTGCAGCATGATAAAACCCTTAACACATAAGTACTGTGGCCAATTCGATGTATGGAAAATTGCGTATTCAATGATCTGAATTGATACTAATTTATAAAAACTCATGACCTCATATATCCAGAATAAATCCACAAAAAATAACCGAGTTGCATTATGAGACTGTGCTTCATCCACCATATTTACCCAACCTTTCGCCAACCGACTACCACTTTCTAAAACATTTAGATCGCTTTTTGGCGGAAACACAATTTAGTAATGAAACAAACTGAAAAGACTCGTACTTCGGTTTGTGAACGACTATGTTCAGATTTTTGAACTACTTATTTATGGTCTTATAATAATATTTTTACACAATTTTTGGGTAGTTTAGAGGGTATTTAAACTAATAAAAAAAAACATTTAAAAAAGTCACAAGAGTAATGTCATCTTGTGACTTTTTTAGGAAAGTTTCTACTCTTATGTTATAAATTTCCGCAGATCCATGTTAATTTCTGAATTTCAAATTTTCACTGATGTCATTTTCAATTTTGGATTGACTTCATCATAATATTTATATATTTTCACTAAAGTCACATGTGTATTTTCCTAAAAATCTGCATTTGGAAACCAAATGTACTAGTATTCACGAATGATCTAATGAAATACAAGTTCTACTATTTTTGTGAATGTGTATAAACAGATACAAATTTGAAACCTAAAAATACATGATACATATTGCAGAATAAATTGATTACACTATCAGCCACGACCTGCTTTCGCTATTTATCAGTTTTCAGTAATTTACTTGAAATGTGAATCATATCACAGAAATTATTTTAATAATTAATAAGATTAACAATTGTGAGTCATTTTCTTTGACCCAGCCCACCTAAGATAAGACTCTACTTATTAAGTAACATTGATAAATGTATGGCGACCGAAAGCATTTTGTTTGTTTTTGTTCGCTGCAGTCCAGGAATGAGTATTACATGATTGATTACCTCAATTTACATTCAATACAATTTTTATAAAAAGTAAGGGTTTTAATCGAATGCGTGTATGTTAGAAAATCCCGTATACAATCACTGCAAATAGCATTGCTTTATCTAATTTGAAAACCTAAAGTAGAATTACAAATAGTTTCAAAGAAAAAAAATATTTCGGAATGACTTGTATGAACAATTATTTTCAGAATTGAATGACGTTGCTATTTAAAGTTTTAGTTATTTTCAATGATGCAAAACAAAACAGAAAGGGAGTAATGTAGAAAATAATGTTATCTTTTTGTTATCATGTATAATTCTGTATATAACATGATAAAATTCATGTTAGTGAACAGCCTGCGTTTAGTTGTGAGTAACGTTATTCCTTAGAAAACAACTTTGCATTGACTTTTCCAACTCGATATGTCTATGCATAAAGTGCTTTGTTATAGCAATAACCCCTGGAAAACTCTTTATTGTTATGGTAAAGACATCTGCTCGCATAGTTACTTTAAACCCTATTTTCGGTTTTATAGGGTAAAATTACGCTTGATAAAAATTTGAACTTTTCTTTTTACATATTTTCTAAAAAAGACCATATGCAAATAACACTGATATCTCGGTACTCAGTTCTGAGTTGTTCTCCATCCTTTAAAAAAAACACTGGACCATTAGGAAGAGCTCTATGATAATTACCATCCAATTTTGGAAGGAATATAATTAAATAACAGATCAAGATCGTGCATTATTTTTTTATTCTAAACTCATCAAAATTCATTCAAATTCACCGTTCTGCGAGCAACAGATATGAAACAATCTAATGCAGTTGAGCCATTAGGGAGGTCCGTGCCAACAAACCAAAGGAGGACGACGAGACCTAAGTTTGCAAGCGACTTTAAAGTGGCTCTTGCAGCGGAGCCTCACATATCTGACAACACGAAACCCGAGTGGCCTTCTCAGAGTATATGCGCCAGGAGAATTTCTGAAGTATGTGATTTCAACCCAGTTATTTGCGGTTGGTCCCCTTGTGGGAGTTTCATGATGGTTGTGGTTACGCCCGTATGTATTGCAAGTAGACTTCCATGTGAGCTCAATGCATGGAGTTGCGCTTTCCAACTCGGGGGCCAATACAAACCTCTTGGTGGTAGAGGTATTAGGTAAATCTCGCATCATAAACGCTGCGCGAGGGTCTGATTGTGTCCGCGAAATCAATCTGCGTCCGAAGAGGACCATGGATTTATACTAGCACGGCAAATTCTCAAATTAAACCTTCAGGATTTTTAAGTACACCTTCTGAGATTGATATTTCGTGACTCAACAGAAGCTTCCCGGGTTTCGGTAGTCCTCCAGTTTGAGGGTTTGTCGATGGCGTGACAAACGGAGGCCAAGGGTCGATTTGACGGATTACGCCTAAGAAGACCACGACCAAACCACTGGGTTTTCCAAAAAAGTTGACTGATGGTTTCTTCCAGGGCAGAGGCAACTCATCAAATGCTCACCTCTGCCTTGGGAGCAGCGTGACCGAAAGTACCTACAGATGGTAATCGGTCCATTTATATATAATCGCAAACACGTCATGAGTACGAATTATATTGAAGTGAAAGATGCTGTTCGCATCCACTTGATGACGGACCGGACTCCTTGGGAAACAACCTACTTCCTCCCTTGTGGTCCACGGACTACATGAAGAGGTGTTTAGCTATTTTATCTGAATAGAACTTAGTTAAGGAAATTTGATTTTAGGTTTTATGTGTCTAATCGTTTCCCGTGTTACCAAAAATTTAATCGTTGCACGTACAACGGTGAAATACCTACGCATGCTGATAAACACGAGGAGCAGCTTCTTCGCACACATTGGCAACATCGCAGACAGGGCAGTGGCTAGAATGTTTGCGATTTGTCAGCTGATGTCCAATATCGGAAGTTCCTTATCTAGTAAGCGTCGTTTACTCATAAGTGCGGTTCAGTCCGTCCTTTACAATTTCGAAGTATGGGCTCTCTGAACAGCGGGGGACTTTGTGAGTTGATTCCAATCGTTTTCCATGCCGCTATGCTGCTGAGCGGAGGTTTATATAGAAAAAACGAGAGAGTTAGGAAAGCCGTCGCTTGTGAAGAGAGAGCCCGTACCCTTTGCGCATGGCAGCAATCATGACAAAGGTAAAGGATAAATGGGCCACGCATCTCATCAAAGACATGTATGCATGGTTCAATCAAAAGCACGGTAAAGTTATCTATTACGTAACCCAACTTCCCAATGAACACGGACCTTTTCAGTCTTACATTTATTGCAAGCATGTTATGAATGGTCTCTGTCATCTGTTTTCTCTGCAAAAGGTGGGAGCACCATGGCCATCTTCTTTGATGGAAGGGTGTCAAGTGTTTTCAGGTACCATAATTGAGGCTATGATGCATGTATATGGAACAAAATGGCACGTTATAGTCAATGCATTCTTGAGGCCGATGTTTTAGTCAGTAGTTTGTCTGAAACAATGCGCAATCTCCCTACCCAAAAAAAGAAGTTCATGTGAACGAAGGCGTGTTTTTCCGAACTTGATGTTTTCTACAATATAAAAACTCGCAGGTAAAATGTTTATTTTAAGAGAATACAAGAATCCAAATCCAAATCCAAACGTCACGACGATCCAACCGAGTATAGCGTACTTTAAGATGTAATCGAAGCGCAGTGTTTTTGGCAAATTTTATCATGAAGGGTATTGTGAAAAGCTAGGAGTCACTTTTACCCTGAGCAGGGCCGTAGAGAGAAAATCGGAGCCCGGGGTGAAAATTATGCGGACCCTTCCATTTTCTCTTTAGCTCTTGCTTTTTCCTTGTGTTTCTCCATTTTGGTCACTCTCCTTTCCTCAGACCCGAGTAGCCTAAAAATTTACCATATACGTCTGGCGTTTGACATTATTTTCTCCTGGACTATACTGTCATTTTTTTAAGGAATTTACTTGTACTGCAGGAGATGATTACAATATAATACACCGCTTACAACCATCCCCACTTATGGACTTAAAATGACGATCTAATTCTTAACACCAATGAAAAAATAATTCCTGGATTTTGCGAACAAGAAAAGTAAAAGGATAACTGTGAATATTAGTCGTTGCTGAATACCTCCCAATTTGATTCCCGCATTCCTCACATCCAGCTGGTCATATTCATATTCCTTCACAGATCAGTAAAGTGAAAATCTTTCAGGACATCAACTACCCATTGCAATCATTACCCGCTTCAGCACGATTTCCATAGTGGTTAAAAGTTATGTGAGCCAGTAAAATAAGGACCCCCCTCCCTCGAAGATTTAGCGCTTTTAGATACGGACACGTGCTTGTGCCACCTATATAATGCTGGGAAGATCTCCTCTAGAGTGGATGTTTCATACAAATTGGTAAACGTGTAGGGCCTTGTCTTAAAAGCCTCATTAAATTTACCTTGCTGCGCTTAGTATTTAGTACCTCCCAACTTTAGAGAGGGACCATGACTGCCATGTCCTTCTCTTGCTGAGTGAATGATGAGGACTCCCTCACTTCGCTACACAACTAACTGTGGGTTTCTTTGGGCCATCGCTATTAATTTTCTCTTCAAGGAGTCGTACCTACTGCCAAGGTTAGAAAATTCATGATTCAGTCACTACCAGTCAAACTACCTCTCAATCGTGACATGTGCCAAAGATTAAAATATTTTTGGTAACGTCCTACAACAAGAGAACCTGACAGCATTGACCTGCGGCAAATATTACATTTCTGGTTTCCATTGCATTGATAGAACATGAAGAACGTGGTAAGCTGCACAAAAAGTTTGAAGATTCAGGACTGCAGGCAATTTTGATCGAGGACAGCACTTTGAATAAACAGCAAATGGTAAATATGTTACCGAGGTCAATTTCACTATTTCACGGCGTTTAAAACCGATGGAAGAAATCCTAAATTGGGAAAATTGGTATCCCATCAATTGACTGAGAGGCAAATGGAGAACAGGACGAACATACTAGAAATTCTGGTCGAGCTATGCAACTTGACCTAAGATTTGGTTGACAAATGGCCAGAATAGGCAACAAGGCACACATGGGTTATGCTCCAGTTGTAGCTCGTGACCGCGGCGATTTCTGTCCCATTTGATTGTGAGCGTTTTGAATCACATTTGGAGTGGAACGGCATCCCGGACTGAACTGTCATGGCATGTTAAAAATATGTTTAACAAACTCAATTAATTGCAGCAGGAAATGTCCAGTTGAGATGCTCTAATATTACAATAACTTCTACGATTTCATCTCTTCAACATATTTTCCACTGACAAGAGAACTGTCAATTAACAGCAACCGAATAGCGCGCCCTGAATGGAAGCGGAAGCCCATCAAAAATCAGTTGGCAGTTCTTGGCTGGAAAGTGTTATACCAATCGCCACATACACCCGACATGGGTCCCTCCTTTCAATAGGGTATGCACTTGCGAATCAGCGCTTTAAAAGTTATGAGAAAATCGAAAATTGGTTTGATGAATGGTTTGAACTCAAGGAAAAAAATTTTTTGGAGCGGTATCCATCAATTTTCGAAAAGATAGGAAAACTGTGTGACTGAATGTGGAAAATATTTTGAATAAGAACGTTTTCGCTTTTTTGTCCAACAAGTCTTTCATTTTCATACAAAAGAACTCCTGATACCACCCCTTGTATGGAATAGTAAATGATATAATTTATTTTGGAATTGTATCTAATTGGAGATAACACCTATCTTGCAAACCCATTATTAATTAATCTTAAAGATATTTCATATACATTCACTTTAGTGTTTACTGAAAAAATTGTCAGTCAGAAGCAGTTATGTAACTACAGGATATATCCATTATAATATGTAAATTTTTAATTTAATTACAGCTAATAGCGTCGTAAGGACATAATATATTAGCGCTTGGGGCTACGACTGCAACCGATTGAGGTGCAACTTTATAAACGAAATTAATGCAAGTGATATTGGCATTCCAAGGAGCTTGCTCTGAAAGCAGACAACGTAAACAAGCTTTAATTAACAAAATCAAGTAATTTATATTGATGTTCAAGAATCTAGTGCGAAGCGGAATTAATCGTATATAAATAGCTGTTTGGTTCCATTTAGTTAACTAAGATATTAATATTTTACTACAACTACTCTGAACAGGTTTGCCATTCCCAACTGTGGACTTTTTCTTAAAGTCTAGCAATCAGCCAACTATGGCATTTAGACAGTTATCGAGAAGATTTTCGCTTGATTTTCCTTTTTCTTTCACTCAAAACACTACCTGTACTCTCTTTTTAAATCTTTTTTTTTTGCATCCATTCACAGCAACTCGTGCGTAATGGACTAGTATGAATGCAAGTACAACATATCCATCGAAACATAAATGCCGGCATAACCTTTTTTAATCAAAGTTATCCACTTATTTTTACCTTATGACGGCAACATAAAAATGTTTTATCTGATATTTATTTATCTGCTGTTTATAGATACTTCCACGATTTCATTTTACCTACCGCACTTTACACCTTTTGCCATCATGAATTATGAAAGAAGATGCATTAAATGTTGGCTTGTAAAAAATGAGTGCGTACGAAGGTATTTTAATGCACTTTACGCACCTTGCGAACAAGTACCTGGATACCGTTGAATTGAGATTTCTACTGGGGTCTGGATTTTATTTAACATGAAGTGGTTGACAAGAAAGAATTTCTCTTTTTATGTAAACCGACCTAATGTTGGTTGTCACGATATTACAATTCTGAGAAATTTATCGGAGAAGCTTCATTTGGAACTTTCAGTGGAAGCTATCTTTGTATACAACCTAAAAGAAATCTAGATTGTCGTGAACATCCAATATAGGAACAGTAGGTACAGATGTTTATGGTTGTTTTGTTATGCTTTTATCGTAATAATCTATGATACAAGATAAAAACTCATGAATACTTTTCTATTATTATGAGTAAACATCATCATTAACACACCCCTCTCGTGCCACTAGTGAAATCTGCTTGCAAGGTAAACACAGAAGAGCGAAAACTGTCGTTTCGTTACTAAACTATGAATATTAACAAACCACCACTTCCTATGGCATAGATATGGAGATGAAAAATAATGATCAATTTCTGGCATTACCCAAAGCTGCCATAATTCGAAGGATCTGGCGAACATTATATTGAAGTACAAAGTAAAAGAATCGAAGCAATTATTACATGGATAATTGATGAATTTAGTACGTTCACTTTAATGACATTGGTTTTGAGTTTAGTGATTAAATTATCATTTCATTCTTCTTCTTTCCATGTTTGTGAGAATCGGGACGACAGCAGTTTCAAGTAACAATGAAACTTCGGTTTAAGGATTATGGTTGGAGATGGTCCTCAGGAAAGGGTTATAAAAAATATGTTTTCGCTGAAGGTTCCCAACGAAAAATATGAAATGTTACACCAAAAGAGATTAATATATTCAACCAGGTGAAGCATAGACTTCCTACCGAAATCTTTGGTCGATTAGCAGCGTAGAAATGTAAATTCCGAAAAAGATCATCTTCAAATAAATACCTGCAGCTCTGCTGCCCTATGCCTTATCTTGAGCCTTGAGCCAGGACGAGGAGTGATGAGCTTACAATCCTTCATCGACACTGTACTGTAATGGAATGAAGAGCCTCAAATTGAATTGATACTTCGGAAATGACTGCGCAAACGAGCAACTATGTTCTTGGATCCTGAAATCTGATGTTATTGAAATTTTGATTCAATAGGCCTGCAACTGTCAGTTGTCGAAGAAGCGAAATTAATTGGCCGCGAGAGTACCCTCATGAAGTCGCACACAATTGTCATAAGAAAGAAGCTATCACGAAACGATTGTTTGAAATCGCCTACATAGTGGAGGACGATTTCAAACCAAATACAATCGAGCTAAATTTTTTAACGTCTGGCTGAGAAATGTCAACGTCCCAACAGAAGAGAATAACGGCCAAGCTAAAGGTAATTTCTACGATAGTCTGGATATAACTTGCAATTCACTACCACTCAATTATACCGAAATTATTTTTGGTGACTTTAACGTAATAGCTGCAAATGAGAAATCATTCCCAAATGGTATTGCTTTCAACTAATCCAGAAAAAAAAAATCCTCTAGAATCTTTGATATTAGGTCTATCAAGTGGCGAACTGCGAGTCTGACTACTACAAAGACATACAAAATAGAAACCAGTCCAATTCCAAAATTCCAGATACAAAACCTGCAAAACGAAAGAGTAGCCGGAGAGTACAAAGCGGAGTTGGAAGAACAGACGTAGATGACATCTTAATAAGAACGAAGACCGTCCTCATAGCGAAAGAATTAGATTAGGCGTGAATCCTGACGTAGAAGACCGGGAATGCCAGAAAGCATTAAAAAAAGAAATGAAACGTGTAGACAGTTCATCAGATGAAAAGCACGACAAAAGAGAATTACGACAACTGCGGACTACCAGTAAATATTGTAAAAAGGTAAAAAATGACAAACTGGTGAAAATTGACTAAGTAATAAAATACAGTGCTTGAGACCCGGCTTCCAAATAAAAACGACACTTTGTAAAAGGAAACCACAAAGAAACACAGGAGCTGGGCGACCAAACCTTCCACCGACAACTCACCCCCGAGAAAGAGTAAGATTAGTATACGGACAACATATTGATCCTCCAACACTGAGAGACTTAATACCCACCAGCTTAAATTAAATCAGATTCCTCTTCGAAAATAGCACACCAAATAATACCATAAAACAGTTTTTTTTTTTTAATTTTTTATTTTCACTTCATTTCAACATATTCGTGGACGACCTAGACCTAGGACTGCTAGGGCTCGGGGTGGACAGCGACGCGCAGGAAAGCGCCATGTCGGAGGAGGAGGGTGACACTCCGACAGTGGAGAAGAGCTCCAAACAATAACGGAGCCAATGGCCAGCACTAGGATAGCCCAGATAAACCTCCACCATGCGAGAGCTGCATCTGCAGTGATTGCAAGGGCAAATTCCAAGGAGAACATTGGAATAGTGCTGGCTCAGGAGCCCTGGGTGTACCGGGGGCAGATTCGCGGTCTGCAAGGAGGAGACATGCAGGTAATTTGGGACTCGTCTTGTGAAAAACCAAGAGCTTGCATAATTCTCAAACGTAATCTAAAATACATATGTCTTTCAGAGTTCTTAACCGGGGACCTTGTGGCTATCCAAGTCTCATTGGAAGCCGGGAGGAGCACTCGAAAGGTAGTGGTAGCATCGGGATACTTCCCAGGAGACGAGAGCCGGGCTCCACCGGAACAAGTCGCAAAGCTGACGGAGTATTGCGAGGAGAGGGCGTTACCACTTCTTCTCGGCTGCGATGCCAACGCCCACCACGTAGTGTGGGGAAGCAGTGACACTAATCGTAGAGGTGAGTACCTTCTCGAATTTATTCTTAGTAATAAGTTAGAAATATACAACGTAGGGAACACTCCAACATTTGTGACCAGCACCAGACAAGAGGTACTAGATATAACTCTAGGAAATACCCTAATGAACGGGATGGTCAGGAATTGGAGGGTGTCGGATGAACCCTCAATGTCTGATCACAGGATAATCAGATTCGACATTGAGGGTAACTCCGAAATAAAAAGAATAATAAGGAATCCCAAGAGAACGGATTGGGAATCCTACACAATGCACCTGAGCAACAACATTGCCCACCTTCAAGGGAGCGGTGACATCAGGAGCGAATTAGCATTAGAAACGGTGGTGGAAGACCTCAACACAATCGTCATTGACGCATATGAGGCCAGCTGTCCGGCCAAGACAGTCAAGTCATCAAGGGATGTACCATGGTGGAACAGAAACTTAGCCAGAATGAGAACGGAGGTACGAAAACTCTTTAACCGGGCAAAACGAACCGGGGACTGGCGGAGGTATAAAAATGCACTGACTGCGTATAGCAACGCCATCAGGGAAGCGAAACGGAACAGCTTTAGGGAATTCTGTGAAGGGATTGAACAGATCACAGAAGCAACTAGGCTGTACAAGGCTGTAGCCAAAGACGGGAGAATATCCTCTGTCTGCTTGAAAAAGGAAGATGGGACATTCACCGAGAATGAGGAGGACAGAGTACACCTGCTTCTCAGAACTCATTTCCCGGGGTCCTACCCCTCGGCGGCAGGCGACAATAATCTGCCTGACACCCCAACAACGAATAAAAGGGGAAGGAAAGAGAGCTGGAAACTAGCAAAAGAGGTATGCTCAGAAGCTAGGCTAAGATGGGCAGTGGGAACCTTTCAACCAATGAAATCTCCCGGAGCAGATGGCATTTTCCCTGTACTTATCCAGAGGGGCCTAGGAATTATCCTAGAGTCTCTTCTGAGGGTGGTAAGGGGGAGCATAGCACTGGGTTACATACCAAGGGCATGGAGACGGGCAAAAGTGGTCTTTATTCCGAAGGCGGGTAAAAAGGATCCTTTTCACCCTAAATCTTTCAGACCAATCTGCCTAACATCGTTCGTACTCAAAACGGTGGAGAAGGTCATAGACAACTATATTAGAACTAACGTTCTAAAGCGTAATCCCTTACATCACTGTCAACACGCTTACCGGGCAGGAAGGTCAACTGAAACTGCTCTGTATCAGCTGACAGAGGTACTACGGGACGCCATTGAAACAAAAGAAATTGCACTGTGCGCGTTTTTGGATATCGAGGGAGCATTCGACAACACATCGCACACAGAGATACAGGATGCCCTGAGCCGCAAAGGAGTGGGAAACACCCTGGCACTCTGGATGGGCAAAATGCTAGAAAGCAGACAAATAGAGGTACAAACAGGTACAAATTCTATTATCATGAACACCACTCAAGGCTGTCCACAGGGCGGAGTACTATCGCCGCTGATGTGGAGTATGGTAGTGGATGAACTCCTGGACGTGTTAACTAATACTGGAATACAAGTCCAGGGCTACGCGGACGACATTGTTCTAATCTGTAGGGGCAAATATGAAGATACCCTATGTGATAGAATCCAAACTGGATTAAGGGTTACTAGTGCCTGGTGCAGGAAGGTGGGACTGCGGATCAACCCAACCAAAACCACCATAGTACCATTCACTAGGAGGCGTAAGCTGGATCACCTGAAAGCCATAACATTACATGATATGGAGGTGAAACGAGAAACAGAGGTCAAATACTTGGGAATCACGCTAGACCAAAAATTACTCTGGAAGACACATGTCGGAAACACTTGTCGGAAAGCCACGAGGGCTCTGATGACTTGCAGATCCATAGCAGGAAAAAAATGGGGTTGTAGCCCGAAGATACTACTTTGGATATATACTGCAATAGTAAGACCAATGATTACCTATGGAGCGGTAATCTGGGCAGCACACAAGCCAGGGAATTACATAAGCTCCAAAGGCTGGCTTGCGTGTGTATCAGTGGGGCAATGAGGACATGCCCAACGGCATCCCTGGAGGTCCTTCTGGGATTAACCCCTCTCCATCTGCACATACAGATGCAGGCAAGGAGATCAATATTCAGGATGGCCGGTAGCATGAGTGAGGTGGGGAGCTGCCTAAATCGAAGGAAGATTGATATCCTTTCTAGGCGGTATCCCGAATTACTGATACCGAGGGACAACATGACAACGAGGTTTCACTTCGATAAGAAGTTTGAAACACGTTGGAGTAACAAGACAAACTGGGAAAGCGTGGCTGTGACATACGGCTTAAACCAGCAACTGATTACTTGGTACACTGACGGATCCCTCACAGCAGAGGGAGCGGGTGCCGGTGTCATTGGTCCAAGGAAAATGTACTTTGAGCCAATGGGCAGGTACACTAGCATATTCCAGGCGGAAATTTACGCCATAGACAAATGTGCCTCCTTTAATCTGCAAAGGAACTACAGGGGGCAGAACATAGCTATTCTCACCGATAGCCAAGCAGCGATCAAGGCACTTAGGTCCAACCAGGTGAACTCTAAACTGGTATGGGAATGCCTTGAGAGACTGAATACACTCGGCTCGTCCAACAAGGTCTGGATACTTTGGGTTCCAGGCCATGCTGGGCTGGAAGGCAATGAGGCAGCGGATGAACTAGCCAAGAAGGGAGCAGGGATGCCTTTATACGGACCAGAACCCTTCTGTGGAATCGGAAACGGTTTCATGGCTATGAATCTAAGAAACGAAGAGAAGCGGTTGAGGGAACTATATTGGGCGGGCCTACCAGGGATGGAGCAGTCCAGGGTGCTTATTGGGGGATACGAACCCATGCGCACAAAGGATTGCTTAAACTTCACCAAAAAGAACCTCCGAATCATAGTGGGAATTCTCACTGGTCATTGTTGGCTGAACTACCACCTAGGGAAGCTAGGGATATCTACGGACACTGCCTGCAGGTTCTGTGAGGAGGAGGACGAAACCTCTATGCACGTCCTGGGACAGTGTCCAGCACTTGTGCAAAGTAGGTCGGTACATCTGGGAGAACACTTAATACCAGATGCAAAGCTGAAACTTCTGGAAGTGGGGAACATACTAAAGTTCCTAACGGTTACTGGCCTGCTTGAGATACTATGATCAACAGGTACACTATAACCAGTAAAAGGGGCACAATAGTTCTTCAAGGACGCGGTGCGACTTTCCCTTAACAAAATAATAATAATAACATATTCGTGCTGAAACAGGGAATAAATGGCTTTCGAAATACGAAATTTGCGAATGTTCAAAAAATCTTAATAGAAACAAGTCGGCAAACCGGAAGCAAGATGCTTCAGGTATGAAAGGTTTTGTGTATTTCTTTTATGAAGATATTTGAGTGTGCATTTGTCCCATTAGCATGTAGCACGTAAAATATGCATATATTACGTGAAAATAGCCACTTTCAAGTGATATTGTCATTCATAGTGTTGAATTTGCAGAGAAGCGACAGTTTTGACCTAGTATAGCTTTGCTAGTAATAGTGCGATTTTTAATTTGGCAGGATCATGCTCTATATTGTAGCCTACATTACTGCAAAATTTTGTGATTCTAGGGTGAACTTAAGGGGGGTTTTCCTGTCAATTACCATTATAGTAATGTACTATTATTAACTTTATTTGAATAGATATCAGTATGAAGGGTATTTCGGAGCCTAGGCACCATACAGGGGCAGCCCCCTGATTTTTTTCAGATTTTTCGGTTTGGCAGTTTCTGAGAATGGGTTCGTTAAAAAAATGACCACTTTCAACCCCCTGCACTCCCCACCTTTTCAACAAAAGTCAAAACTAAGACCGGTTTCGAAAAGTACTAACCGGGACCTTTAATTTGATACCCTACATGACTATATTTGATGAAAAAAAAATGTACACCCTCCTTTTGCATGTAAGGGACCCCCTCTTAAATTCGTTGTAAAAGGATGTAACTCACTATATGCGTGAGTGTTCACAGTTCCCACCTTTCTACCAAATTTGGTGTCAATCGCTATAACCGTCTCCGAGCAAAATGCGTGTGACGGACAGACAGACAGACAGTAAACCGATTTTAATAATTTAATTTTTGGCGAGCCCTTAATTAATAATCTACAAGCCAATTGCAATAGCCAGGGCTGCTGCCTTTGATAAGTACTGCCTATTACCGTTAATAAATAAATTTAAGTCGATCCATGTAAACAGAAGAGGTAATAAAAAATATAAAATAATTTTTTCTTCGTTTCATTGGTAATCGTGGGACCCCTAGGCTCGTCATTTACTTGATGTCAGACCGGACCAATTGAGGAGTGACATTCTACCACTGGACTACTTTTTTTTGGACTAACACTGAATTAAACAAAATACAAATGAATACGGTTTCATCCAGGTATAGGAAACAGATGGTGAATTTCCTCTGAGCTTAACGAAACCGTAATCGTCTGAATCACAATTAAGTAGCATAGATAGTTGTTTACAGCCGTGACGTCCTGTGCCTCTGTATAAAAGATTTTTTTCAACGATTGGCCTAGTCCAGCCAATCCAACCTTAGCAGCAGACTGGATGGTGAATAAGCGACAAAATTAGTGTCCCTTTTAAAATATTTTAGTATATAGTTCTTGTTGAATGATTTTCTTATTCATTTATAGCTTATTATATTCCATCAAAAATTGTCCATTTGACTAAGTAATTTTACTTTATGTAACTAATAAAATTATTATGATTTTAAGTAATCTAAGAACTCTTATGACAAAAATCGAATTTGATTTAAATCGTGATTTTAATAAAAAAAAGATCACTTGATATAAATGAAACAATTAAATCAATTAACCATGCTATTGTCCATTGACATCTGTAAATCCAGTATTATTCTCTTAAGGGAAAGTCACACAAGAAAACTTAGTCCATTTTTCAAAAAATCTTTGAATTTTACAAGCGTTTATGAGTTAAGACATGAAAAGGCTCATATTAGTGGTTTAACAGATGACCAGGTAACAAGTTCCTTTTTCTGACATGCTTTTTATAAAGCACAATATTTATTTTTCGATCTTTATGACATGAGTCTTTCCCCATCAGACCTGCACATCTAAAAGGGCCGAAAATGTCATACTATAATACCTGGAACTGTCAAAGCATTCGATAAAGAGTCATGTTCAGGACAGTTTTTTAAAACAGGAATTTGGCACTTTGCATATATGATATCTGCAAACAATTTAAATGATACTTAAGTGGTCAAAATCTATATAAAAGATTTCTATAGCATCCTTCAAAAGTAATTTGTGTTTGTGATTGTGTGGAAAGCAGAAAAAAGCATTGGTTTTCTGGATTGGCAACGGCAATCGCCGAATATAAATCCCATAGAAGATTAAGGTTAAGCTTGGAGGAAAAATGAGATCTGAACTTCCAAGCAATTATTTCGTTAAAGTTTTATATAAAGATCGTTCGTGTCTAGATTATTCTAAAGAATTATTAAAAAATGCTCCTCGGGGCAAGTCTAATCAATTATTGATAATAGAGGTGATTCAAAACTCTACTACATGTATAAAGATGTACTGGTTAAATATTTCTGTGACCATGAGGCGAAAGAGGTTTAGATATAGTCGGTATTCTATGATAACCTCCTCTAAAGAATTACTTTTCCATGATGTCTCGCAATTATATGTACGTTTCAGAATGAAAACATATATTTCATGCCTAAAAACCTTCGTACAATCAAAGTAATCTACTCCTCAATTTATTTCCTGAAGCTCTATTAGTGGTTTCGCTTCACATCAGCGATTTATACATAATTGGACCAGTTAACAAAATAGTACTTATTAGCCTTGAAATTGTAAACAAAGAGTGTGAGTTTCACCGACTATATTATAATTTAGACTTCTATTCAATTATTCAATTTAAGAAATGAATGTAGGAAAACCGCTACAATCTTTTAATAGCAAAGATATGTAGGCCCACGTTTCTATCAACTTCAAGTTTCACTGAAAAGTTCTCCCGGCCATATGTCTACGCAAAAACATGGATATATTATAAATGACTTATCTCTAACGCATAATTATACATTCCAACGTGAATTATCTGAATCTTTGTTTCACTTGTTGACTCGTATTTTTCAGGAAATTAAATTTATTGCCGCCGAGTAAAAAGTTGATTGAAAGCCAGTTCAATACACCTGTTGGATGTTTTATCGAGGTAAATAGACCATAAAAATCCAATTCTATGAAATCTATCTAATTTCAATAGAATATGTAGGCTGCGTTACACTCATACTTGAGTATCTAGAAACAAAGAGCGGCTTCGCAATTTTCCTGTACAGAATTTGCATATTTCAGTCAATGAGCCAAATGATTAGCTTGCATTGCCGGACTGTTATGTACATATGTAAATCTTTTCTTTCATATTTGTATTAATTTTCATTTTTCCTCTTCATGTGTTTCTCAGTTTTTGGTTTCATCACACTGTGTGCATATTTTTGCGAATGTTTCACATGTTCCAATATGAAAGCTCGTTGCGCAATTTTCCTCCATTTCAAGTAGTTTTCATTTTTGCGGAAAGTCAAGAGAGCACTCTGAAGTTCCCACTTTTCCTTATAGGCAAATGCAAGTTAGAAATTTTTTACGATCATACAAGGGTACATGCTTATGTATGAATTGTATTTACGCATCATACACCATATAATGTACATATGGTTTGAATTTTTGCTTGGATAATTGAGCAAACTCACTACCAGTCAGTTGGTCAGACATTATTCAATTAAATTTATTGCCATGGTTGAAGATTTTATAGCATTCATTAATGAAGTAGAAATAGCATGCCCCAGACTGGAGAATTCAGGTTTAGTAATAGAACTTAGTTAAGGGAGAGGTGCGACTTTGGAAATAACTTTCTATGTTCAGAAAAATTCTTCTTTGACGAACCCGATGCTGGTGTAGAGGCGGAATGAATAAAATATTACTTAATACTTAAGGAAAGTTTGGCATAATTACTTAAAGTTCAAAGGACTTATTAGAATCTAATCGAAGGGTGGTGAGAATTGAAGCAATGCCGCAAACAATATATGAATAACAAGTTTGAATGCATATCAATGTTAATTTGACCTGTTCAATGCCAATCACCCATACCTTATGTGGGTATATTTTTTTCTGGTATGCTGGCTATACACTCGATGTGTGAGTAGACACATCACCATTCATATCTTCCCCTGATATCACCGTCAAGTGCAGCAGTACATTACCACTACCGAGAGCGATCCAAACATCACAAGATCCCTTAACATCATAACAACACCGCATCACCACCCATTAAAGAAATGATGATATTACTCTTGTGATATGTAATGTTTTGCAATTTTCGTGCCGATGTGATATCACATTACAAAACATCACTAAACAACACCGACCTTCCAAGTACAAGTAGTAGTGGCATCCGCTGTCTCACAATTGGTTCAAAAGGAGACAGGATGTCGTAAAGATGTCCAGATACTAGCGCAATTTATAATAAACTCTGACATATTTTTACTTTTATATACCCTCCCACAGATATCGCCGGGGGCACCCCGCATAGTGACTACCATGCACCAAGTCCACTTATTTCGAAGGTAAATAAGCTTTACGAATATCCGTTGTCCTTTCTATAGACTATCTAAGAGATTTGGGTTTACAGCCAAGTAGACGGATCCAGTCCCGACATCCAATTATATTCCAGAATTCAAATTCTGAATCGGTCCCATTGCTAACGAATGGCTTGAATTGAAACAATTTCTTCTTCTTCTTCTTTTGGGATATTGCTATTCAATATCTTCTAGCTTGATAATAAGCCTTTGTTTCTCTTGGGGTTGTTGTTTGTGATGTGGCTACATTGAGAGATAACGAAAGCAGGAATTGATCCAGCAGTTGAATTAATAAGAACAAACTGGTTGGGAGTAATGCTTCAAGGTGGTTTAGTTATACAGTAGACAATCCTCTGGTATCACTGAGTAGTGGGTCGTCCAATTTTCAATTTAACTGATCTGAAGTGAGCCACCTAATCGTATTGAGATTCATTAATAGTTTCTTATGACTATGACCTTTATTTCCGCATTGATCATGACTTGCGATAATATAGTAAGCGATGGGTGTGCCTAGGTATAGCTAGATATTCTTTAGGCGTAGAAAGCCTTATGCGTCGCTCAAAGCCATTTTCAGGATATTAGGCGATGACACCTTTGATTGCGATGCGATCAGCTTTTTGGAACGAATGGTAGCCACTATTTCAAATGAAAGGAGAAAGGATCTTCCTTTTTTGGTTGCAATTTGCTTTATTTAAACAAATACCATACTTCAGAAATCAAATGTTCTTCAGTGTTTATTTCTTTCTTCCTTCGGTATACCGCATCATGAAACAGCCTGCAGATGGCCACAAATTTTACAGGAGTCCCCTCACAAACGAATGCTTCTCAACGATGAAGACGGGCGACTTAGGAAGGTAGAGGGAGTATTTCACATGGTTCTGAACCGTTTAGTATCCGATGAAGCAACACATTTGATTACTCCTCCAAACAGAAGGGATGTCATCTTTAATGCACTTAAGTAGGGTACAATCGCTGAACGTGCGAGTCTCGATGCGGAAGTATTGCTTGCAGCTTTTCTAGCTTCTGCAGAGGTGCTATATCATAATTGGAGGGGTGTATGAGGGCTTTCTACCGTCACAAAGATAATAGCTGAAATATTCCTGGAACACATCAATGAATATTTTGAAAGCTTGATCAGAGAGCGGGTCAATTTCCGCTTTGGTTCTGCACAGACGACAATAACACCTTGTGTTGGATCACTATGGGGTGGAGAATTCAGATTATCGCTTCATCCACTCTTCATCAATTTCAAAGAAGGTTTCGGCAGCGTCCAATAGGGAGTGTAATTGGCATGATATACACAGGAGGGACAGAAACTAATAACTATTGTCACAGTAACACATGACTGACGCACGTACTAAACGTATTATATCGAGGAATATCGCAAAGGAATGCCAATCATTCGAAGTCCAGTGTTCCATTATGAATTTCATTCCGAGACTATTCACCTCATTATCGGTGCACCCATAATGCTTTGTCGCAAAGGAATTGCGGGTTTCTATCGATCATGGCGCATAACATTATATTACACGATAGATTAACAGCGATAAATCTGAGGTTGCTCCGCGAAAAAGTACTTTCTGGCCTACTATATGGGAGCAGCATAGGGGCAGTGACCACCACTGTTACTTGAAAGCTGTAAGCCTTCGTTAATACCGGTCTCCGCCATATTATCGGGATCCTCTGGCCCGACATAATTTCAAACGAAGAACTACATCAGTCTACGGAGCAGATACTTGTAGACGTGTTGATTAGAAGGTGGAAGTAGCACAGGACAGGTTATGCACCAAGAAGGGTTAGATTCAAAAAAAATGCTCCACATAATACTTAATCTATCCTCAATTGGGCCTGAACGTAATGTTAGCTTACCACAATACAAAGAAAGCAATTTCGATAAACAACATCATCACAATTGAAGGCTCCGAATTCGTGATTTGACAGAAGAATCAAAAGCAAAATATCAGAGTTGAGCACAATTTTATCATCTTTTCCTGTTTTTTAAGAAAGGAAAACACGAATGAAGGGAACAGCAGATTTCCAAAATTCTGTATTTATTTAATAAATTATTGCAATCGAAAAAAAAACTCTTCTTTAATTTCATTACTGGCCGCCAAACTACTCTAAAATGCCAGAAGTGATGGCGAAAAACTGGAGGAGCCGATTTCTCCTTTGAGACATTTTTTAACAGCAAAATCGTTAGCTATTGGCAGGAACAGGTGATATGATGATAGGCATTAAATCTACACTCTAAGATGGGCGCATAGGTTTCCCAACCAAATTACTGCAACTTCTGGTCGATAGTACCATATACCCCTGATGGAACACAATTTCTCTCTCTAAAGCTGGCCACTTCTGGCCGATTGCTTACTTCAGACGATCCAATTGTTGACAAGACGAATTAAAGGTTTCGCCTTAGGGGTGCAGCTTATAGCTTAAACACACAGCAAAAACTTCATGGCTGTTAATCCCGGATTGATCGCTGGTTGACCGCAATTCGACCACGATTTTTAACGGCTGATGTTGTAGTAAATGATCCACTTTCCACCAACAGTCAGCATGTGCTTCAGAAATGGGTCGATTTTGTTACGATTAGCAGTTGAGAATTCTGACCATATTTTTTTTGATATGTCGATCGCCAGAGAGTCAACCCGACTTATCTTGTGGTTGGATTTAAGCTTACATCTCTTATAAGGATACGTTGGTGTAAGAATTGAAGACAATGCTAATTGAGTTCGCTAATTGGGTACAGGAAGAAATTCGGATTTCTCTCAAAAAAATAATTTTTTCGGAGTAACCCTATGTAAAAAGAAGCAAAATTGTCACCACTGGAGCTATAAAAATCTACAAGTGTTCGACCAAGGCCCAATGCATACACAACATTTTGGTGTGGTTTTTGGAAGGGGACTCATTTTTCGAAATAGAGAAGAAGACACCTCTACGGTCAAAAAGTCCTCAGTGTAGAGCGACGTTAACCGGCTTTCTGTGGCTCGATAACATCGACATATTTAAGCTGCGATTCTAGCAAGACGGCACTACATATATGCTACCGCAACGCAACGCTCCAAGTTATGGAGGACACAAACAGAGTCATCAAAAATTGGACCGACTACCTGAGGCACTGCCAGCAAAGCTGAGGTGGTCATTTTAATAATGTGCTATTCCATAAGCAATGACATGAATGAAGCTCCAATAAAAAGCCGAAATTAATTGATTTCTCGCACGCTTCTGATTTTATTTGAATTTTTCTCCATCGTTCTTATCTGGTATTCCAGTACTGAGATCAGAGACAATATGTTAAAGCTATGAAAAATACGGCAAAAGCAGCTCTAGAAGAATAGATGAGACCAGACGACAATAGCCCTCAAAGACAACTGGTACGAATCGTTGAATAATATTCTCATAGTAATTAGCACTGCTACAGGAAAAGTGGTACGCATTAAAAGTTTGTTGTGTTTCAACTGCAAACCAAACCTGACAATATCGCACTATGCCAATTACTGAAAATACTTCCTCCATTTTGAGGAGGGGGGGTACGCATTTTACATAAATTTACTTGACTTATACAGTTTATCTTCCACTACTTTTTCAAGATTTGAAGATGAAATTTTTTTCAAAATCGTAAAGATTTTGAAGAGTTTTTCAAGCCATCCCTAGTGCTCTAAAATTGGTGGGATTAGCTCCAGAAAAGGATGAAAAAAGTAAACCAGCCATTTTTTGAAAGTTTTGTGTAAAACAAAACCTTATTAAAATCGGTTTACTGTCCCTCTGCCTGTCTATCACATGCATTTCTCTCAGAAACGATTGTAGCGATTCACACCGAATTTCGTGGAAAGGTGGGAACTGTGAACACTCATGCATATAGTGAATTACATAATTCTCAATTGAATTTAAGGAGGGTTCCCATACATGACAAAGGAGGGGTGTACTTTTTTTTAATCAAATATAGTTGTGTGGGGTATCAAATGAAAGGTCTCGATTAGTACTTTCCGAAGTCGGTCTTAATTTTGACATTTATTGGAAAGGTGGGCAGTGCGGAGGGTCGAATATGAACCGAAAATTCTGAAAAAAAATTAAGAGGTTGCCACCATATGGTGCCTAGGCTGTGAAATACCCCCCATAACGATATCTTTTCAAATAAAGCTAACAATAGTATATTATTATAATTTTTAGTAATTGGCTGCAAAACCCCCCTTAGATTCAACCACTAAATTTTTTAAGAATGAAAGGCATAACATAGAGCATGATCTTACCAAATTTCGTGGAAATTGCACAACTACTAATAAAGTTATAATAGGTCAGAATTGTCGCGTCAGTGAAAATTCAAGACTTTGAATCTCAATATCAACCGAAAGTGGATATTCTCACATAATATATGCATATGTTACGTGCTACGTACTAATGGGACAAATGTCTTTATCAAAGAAATACACAAACCCTTTCATACCTGAAGCGTTCAGCTTCCGGTTTACCGACTTTTTTCAATATTGGAAAACTAATACGAATAAATCAAAAATGCATTTCCCGAAAAGCATTACTGATTAGAAATAAGCTTTTCTTATTTTTTCTAGTGTCTTTGTTTATTAAAAGCTTAAATTCAATCCATTAAATCCGCGAATGCCTCCTTAAATAAATTCAAGTATCTCATTACAAAAATGCAATTCCATGTTAATGTTTCCTCTTCTAATCTTGAACATACGAACAGACAACGCTAAATAGTGTCACGGTCTTCAGCATGAAGTTTATTGAAAAAGATAAATGGCCAGTGATTCAAACTCTGACACACAAGTCGACACCCAGTGCTCTCTTTGGATTACTCATTTCAATTTATGCATTTATACTGTCTTACTGCACATAAATTATTTATACTTATGGATATTTATTTCCCAGTCATCACACGCTTGAAGACTACACAAAACAACTTTTCCAGCCGGCATAACCCTGAAAATTGTATCTTTTTTTGGTCGTGTATAAATTTGTAGAAAGTTTTTATGCAGTGGCAGCAGTTTTTAGTTTTTATTCGTAGATATCCATGGGTTCGATAGTTATTTGAAATGAGGAAGTCTAAAAATAACAATTTGAAAATTATCGGTCAAAGCACTTGCGAGTTTTTGTGGAGGGTTAGCATGGGCTGTGAACCGCGAACAGGAAAAGCTAACTGTGTCAGTTTTTGGTATATCTTATTAAAACAAAGGCTGGGCGGTGTTATTAATCATGATTTAACGGCCATTTGATTAACTTATGTTTAATCCTTCATACGTAAGCAATTATCGTCATTTGATGATAAGTTTATAAAAAACTGTTTCTTTGGAGGAGTTTCTATAGAAGAAAAGTGAATTAATGTGCATCTACTCTCACTTTCTAAGTCGGAACTTGCGCTGTTGGTGAAATTTGGCAATCCAACACTTTAGATTATACAAATTATGCAGGCGATAAAAGCTGATATCAATATTTAAATACTTTGGCGAAAATATACACAAGGAAGTGTAGCATCTGAAGGCATTTTTTATAAGAATATTCCTAAATTAATAATTGCAAAAATCATAACAAAACTTGTGCAGAGTTTGAAAGCTCCCGCGACAGTAGCATATTCAAGTAATAATAAGAACCATTTGATACAAGAGTTCGTAAACAAATTATGACCCTGGTATCTACCGCATTTGGAAGGCATTACATTCTTCTTCTAAAAGCATACTCTTATCTCCTTGACCTATCGACAATAGTAATCAAGGAATTCGCTCTTCGCAGTTAACCTTGAATTATATTGAAAACACGCTTCGCAATTTTCTACAGTCTTCTGCGAAATATGAGGAGGCGTCCCCATAACTCATCCACGTACGGATTTGAGCAATTTACTATTGACTTTTCACATCACCGTTTGTACTTTGTGGACTCTTGTATTATGGATGATGTCAGCAGTTAATTTAAGGTGAACCTGCTTCATCTTAAAATTGAATATTGAGAGATCTGGATTCTGTGCGCAATTTTTTGCACTGATTTTGAGTATACCAAATTAAATTAAATTAGATACGGCCGCATAATTCAGCGAATGCTGGAATAACCAACTCAATGTTAAAATATAGGCCGGTGCCATAACTAGATATCCAAGTACTCTCCGCAGAACAAGTGATTTGATCCGCTTAAGAAAGAGAAGCCAAGAAATATGCTGGCAACCCAACAAGTTCTAGTTTCTTTAACGTCAAATCAAATTACCGTGAAATACAGATTTTGGAACATAAAGAGGCATTTGTGAATGTGCATTCGTTTATTTCCATACCACATCGAGAAAGTGGTTTGTTGAATAAGTCTGAAGCCATAGTACTGCACTTGCACATTATCTTCATACATAACACAAAAATTGAAACGATTACTCTTGGTAGTAGCGTCTTTGAAATGGAAATCTTTTCACTTTTTCTTAGGTTCAAGGCTGAGTGTTTTAATTCTCATCAGAATTTGAAGAGTTCCTCTCCTCTGTGGAGTGTAGGGCATCCACAGAATCTTCTCGTTGTTATTCGTATTTTTTCAACTATTTAATTTCAATGAGACTGTGCTTTAGTTTTTCTATGCAAACCATAGACTTACAATAGTGAGACAAGCACAAGCACGGACAGAAACATCCATAGTGATGCGGACCCTTACCTGGGAGGGGGGTTGGTTAAACCTCAACTCAACATGCCGCCTAAGTTGTTGGACTGAGACGAACCATTTGAATTGCTAAAATATCATCACTTAACTTACAAGATGTAATGACCCGATAACAGTTGCATGAATAACGACGTAGTGACTGAATCCCCAAAAATGCAGAAACGTTATAGTTAACATTCCAATTACAACGTTGCGAAGTAAGCCAAAGGCATGAAGAAAAGAAAAGAGGCGACGAAACTGCGGGTGAAACGAAACAATCACAACATTATGACCGTGAAGTCTTCAATTTTTCGAATAATAACCCCCTTGAAAGTACTGGAAGTTCGCTCTTTGTATGACGCGCTCGTGATTCACCGGAATCTGCATGTGTTTTTGGCTATTGAACCTGATCACTGAAAAAGAAGACGAGGCAGACCCTGCCTAAGATGGAGCGATGGTGTAGGTCAGGACCCCAGACAGCTTTTAGGGAATCGAATTGGTAGACCTTGGCGCAAAACTGGGATGCCTGGAGTTCCTTATTAAGGCAGGCCTAGACCGGATACCGGTTGTTGCACCGTTGATGATGATGAACCTCATCACTAACCATTTTCAGCTTGCGAAAAAAACGCAAGGCGCAGAGAACGAGGTAAAGAGTTTATGGCGAATCGTAGACATGTTGGGTTTTGCCAAAAAAAGTCTGATTTATATATGAGTGGGTAAGTTATCGTGCTGAACTGCCATCTGTCTACAAGTCTGGCCACCTGAGTCTCACGAAGGCGAAACAGAATCTCTTGTTAGTACTCATTCATGATAGTAGTACCGTGTATAGCTTAGTCGTGGTAAATCATGCCACAGGACTAAAAAGGACAAAGCCTGATTTTGACATAGTTCCGAACCTACTTTATTAAACCTGGGCGGTGTTCTTATAATGAAAAAATTAAGCTAACAGCTCATTACCGTAAAAAGAATTCACTGTTATGGAACCAGGAAAGTATCTTTGAACCGGAAGGATTCTAGGCCAACAACTTCGGCACCACAAAATTGCTTATTCTTTGGACACTTGGTATGTTCACTCACTGAATAGACCCGAAACTTTACGAGAGCTTCTAAATAAAATTTGAGAATATGAAATCAACATCCTGGCAATTTAAGAAGCGAAATGGCCCGGATGCAAGATCGACGATATACATTCGCACACAGCGGAATGGAATCAGACAGCAGAGACCAAAAGGCAGGCTGAAACAACGGTGGCTTGATACCTTGATACAGCCCCGAGATTGCACCCAGATCAGGCATTCCATAGAGCCAAATGGCGAAACCGTTCACGACGAGCCGACTCCGCTTGTGACGGGCTAAAGAAAAAGAAGAACAAATCAGGACGAATAAAGGTAAGTAACAAATCCCAATACTCAATTACTAAAAATAATGAAAGGCAAAGATATTCTCAGGAAAAATAAGCCAGGCCGGTCGATTAGGAGTGAAAAGAAACTTCCCGCCGGGCCTAGGGTTCTCTTGGAGCCCAGAAAAGAGGAGCTTTAACAAAAGTAGATCTGTTATGCGATTTTAAAGAGGTCTGCATGATTTTAACCCTGGGCTCTGATTTCTTTATGACCTTGACTCATTCCAACGCAAAAATGTATATCGCCGGACTGATCATTAGAACGAATGGCCAACGTGCGAGTATCTAATAGGGTGTAAGAGGATAAAATCGTAGGAAGCGAACCAGTGAGAAGGTGCCTCAAACGACAGGAAGACTTGATGGACATAATCAGCAAAAATTCACTGAAATTTTTTAAACGTAATATGCAGTCGAGGAGTCTGGAGGCGGTACATCCTGTGGGCCAATTGCCGATGTGGCCAGCCGCATCATCGAAGAAAAAGATGATACAAACACCTGTGACCTCAAGCCCAGCCTGCCTGTTATCAGCATATCTTGCACAAATGAGAATCGTTACTTAAAGCCAATGAATTGGTAGGGAGATGGAAACAACCGATACCAATACATCAAGAAGATAAATGCTTTTATTGCTGAAAAGTTTGTGGAATGGAATTCATCAGGAATAACAATTGGACCAGTCGAAATGTCCAAAAGTAGATATGAAGAAGTTTCCTGACTACCTTTTCCCGTAGGATAAACCGCTTCGTGTCTTCATTTTCCAGGAATTTAATCCCTGGGCCTATATTGTTCCTAATGCTGGAATTAAATGATTACACTCTTGGGGATTCCAAAATGAACACCTTTTGTATGCTGAGGTTTTTTGAAACCATCATTCCGACTTCTAAACGTGACTTATAACACTTCTATATTCTGTTGTCTCAATGAGCCTGAGTAACCCGTTGGTCCTATTAGTTCATCATGAGGTGAAAAGAGAAGAGTAGCTCTAAGCTTCTCCGTTTTTGTTGTGTTCAACAACTTTAATCCCTATTAAAACCTAGACTTTAAGTTGTTGCCGGATAGACTCTTGTGCTTCAAATTTGATTTTTAAGGTCCTCGCGTTACCATTTTAGATAGCGCTGCATCTAAAGATGAACAGGCGATAAAAGAATTCAATCTTAATTTTCTGTTGGAAAAACCCTTTTCTCTTGACATCAGTTACGTTTTCCGAGTGTCTCTAATTTTATATTTCGCTTACCTCTACACTTCAGTGTTAGTTTGATTGGTTCTAATCAACGATTGTATGTTTTCCTCCTATTAGTGAGTTGAGTGATCTTCGTCTTTGAGGTTCGGACAAATAGGCACACTGACGTCAGTTTATTGATTTTAAGGGTTCATTATACAGGATTAAAGACAAAAATGCGATATTCGGCTTTCGCGAGGAGCCAGAATAAATAGGTTTCATTTTATGAAATCCAGCCGGTAAAACGGACGTTGAACCATTGAGTTTTCGAAGATCTGAATGAAGTAATTCAAAGACTAAAGTTCAGTTCAGCGAAGTTTGAGGTTTGGGGATGTTAAGAGTTTCTTGTCTCGATTTTCGACTGCACGAAAGGTTGCGTGAAAGCCGTTTTTTAAAAAAGAACGCAACAAAATTCGAACTTGAAGCAAAGCAAATATTTAACAAAACGCACTTCACAATTGTCTAGCCCTAAACAGGCATATCAAGTGAAGGCAAGTATTACTGTTCCAGAGAGAGCCATACAGTCATATAGTTGGCCAGGCTATCTGTAAATTTTGAAAAGGTCTGATTTGTGAGAATTTGGCCTCGGTACAATTCGATAATGATAATACATGAGGTTAAGCCCTTTCTCCCACAATCTTTGACCAAACATAGAATGCCAAAATCAGTTTTCTTAAATAAGATCTCGCAAGAGCGTCAATTGCTTTTTCAGTTTGAACGTATTGTTCTGATATTAGGAACCACCAAGAGTGGGCATGTAATCTATGAAAATTTAATTAATTTTTTAGTGCTGCTTTAACGAATTCCATATAAGCGGTTAACGAGCCCTACAATACCACAATAAGCAACGTAAAATTAGGTTCGCTGATATGTCTTCTTCAGCAGGTACAGGTACAGATATTGTGGTCACCTATCAAAAAGAAATGGCCCGTTTCAGATAATCTGGGGTAACAAATTCCGCAACAAAAGTAAGGAAAAATTTATTTTGAATTATCAGTAAAACCAATAGAATTTAATACTTAAAAAAAAAAATTTTTCAGTGAAAATGGTGGGAACGAAGCAAGATTGAGGCGAATTTAACGGTTTGAACAGAGCTATATTCTATGAAAAATTACACCCCACTTTTCCCACGTATTGGGATCTCCCCCCCGCCCTACAACTCAACACCTACTGTATGTAAGTTTCGTGATCATTGGTTCAGTCGTTTCCGATTAAATCGAGTGTGACAGACAGACAGACAGACATTGACTAGATTCTAATAAAGTTTTGTTTTACATAAAAAACAGGTGTGTTTGCGAAATTGCCTAAAATTGTCGTTAATGATCTTTTATTTTGTTGTGTGACAAAATGTTTACAGTAATTTGAAATAACTTTTTCTGCTCCACAAAACTGGTGTTTTTTGTAAGTTTTTTGATAATTTTTCGACTACGGCTGTTGTTTTTCGCCTTTCATCGAGGCCAGAATGAAATGAAGCAATTCAGCTGAGGATAGGTGAAACCATATAGTACTGCTGCAGAACAACAACCGGTATCCGTTCTAGACCTGCCTTAGTAAAGAACTCCACACATCGGCTTTACGCCAAGGTCCACCAATTCGGTGTCCCTAAAAACTGTCTGGTGTCCTGGCCTACACCATCGCTCCATCTCAGGCAGGGTTTATCACGTCTTCTTTTTCTAACATAGATATTGCCCTTGTAGACTTTCGGGGCAGGATCATAGTCATCCATATGGGTTGGGTGACCCGCCTATCGCAACCTGTCGAGCCGGATCCACAACCAGACGGTCGTGGTATCGCTCATAACTTTTGTCGTTATGTAGGTTACGGAATCCTCCATCCTCATGTAAGGGATCCAAATTCTTTGGAGGTTCTAATCTCGAATGCGGCCAAGAGTTCCTTGGTATAGGCCAATGATGTTCTGGGCGTATGGGGTTATCCGGCCCAGCAAGATAGCGGAGAATATCTTATAGATGGTACTCAGTAACATGATAGCTCTAAAATTCCTGCACTGCGTGATATCCCCCTTTTTATGTATAGGACAGATAACGCTTCGTTGTCAATCGTCAGACATTGTTTCGCTATACCACACTTTGAGCCTCAGCTGATGAACCGCTTGGTGTAGTTGGTCCCCTCCATATTTAACCAATTCGGCTGTAATTCCATCGGCTCCTGTCAACTTATGGTTTTTAAACCGATGGATTGCACGGACTCGACCGTCAACTCGTCGATATTTTGGTTGTTGAGCAGTTCATCAAAATACTCAAACCATGGAATCAAGGTGTATAAGGCTTCATCCTGGTTACGGTTGGTAAAACTTCCGAGCCTGGTGCGATTGCTCTCTATACCTTTCGAGTGCACAGATTTGTTGGTTCTCCCAGGCTTCCTTTTTCTGTCTGTGAAGTTGCTTCTCCGCTCGATGGAGTTCGTGATAAGTCTCTGTGCGTGCCCGCGTTCTTTGAGAATGCAACATTACTTGGTATGCAACATCCTTCCGTTCCGTTGCTAGCTTACATTCATCGTCGAATTAGTGATTCCAAATTTTCTTGCGGCTGGGGCCAAATATGTTTGTAGCCGTATCAATGATAACGCCCTTCAAGTGATTATGAAGATCATTTGTTGATGCTTCATCTCCAGGATATCTGTTAATTGCGGTTATTTTGAAATCCATTTCTCTCTTATAGGTATTAAGGAGGGCTGTGTTGTGAATGCGTTCCGAATTATGATTGTAAATATGACCAAAAAATCAAATTTGATTTGAATTTTGATTTTTATAAACAAAAATCCTCGAATATTAATCAATTAACGCTACTACAAAGGCTCGTATTTCCAAAGACTTTAGGAAGATGCAGAAACACTTATCGAAAGGGAAAAGTGGCAACAGCATTTAACTAGGTAGAATGAAATAAGTGGGAAGAAACACATTTTCCATGAAGGGATATAGAATAAGCTTGAAATTGGCAGACCAAAGCGATGTTTGAAGCCAGAATAGTCTAGAGTTGCAGCTTCGTAAGGCGTTCGGCTCATGCGAATTTCCCCTCGCTATCCGAAATCAGTTAGACAAGAATTCAGCACTCCCACCATCACTACGAGGAAAGGGTTTCGCGATGAGCAAAACAAGAATTTGGAATTGTGTAAAGAACTGTGAGGACATTGAGGATGATGTCCGCTCTCGACGTACGCAATTCAAAAATGGACTACACTTCAAACAAATAAACAAAATTATTCTAGGAACTCGACGAAATACTATTATATCAGATAGATTGCTGACAATACCAACATTTGGCTCAATGCAAGCATTTCCTTCAAAAGTTCTTCATGTCCCATATGTGACATTAAGTTTACGTCTAAATTGCTGGATTGTGATCAGATATTTAGACCTATGTACCCTAAACGATCAGCATTTCATAAGTTTAGTGTCAGTCAAAATGAGCAAATCGGGACAACCTGGTGGTGTAGGGGAGGTCTATGGCAACGGCTGATGAATTGATGATGATTTAAAACTTTAAATAAAATCTGCCAATCCGGCTAAACTAATGATAAGCTGAGTGTAGTGCAGTTGTCATTCTGATGTTAATTGAAACATGACTTCCCAATGGTTCGGATGTTGAAATGCATGCAAAAAATGTGGTTTTTCGTCGTCTTGTTTACCAAACTCACCAGTCCATCAGTTTTTGATCAGCAAATTTTTTTTCTAATACGGATATGTCAATCGATCAAGGTAAAATTGTTCCAATGAAAACTATAATGATTCTCATTGTTTTGTTTGATTTTAATGGCAAAGTGCATCATGAGTTTCTATCGTATTGCATGGTCAATAAGGAGGAAATAGAAAAATTCGTAGTTTTTTATAACAAATGGGACCTCTTTCTCTGTGAAGTTCATTAGTCAAAAGATGAGGTAGTGCGATAGCTTGCGATGAAAATTATTTTCAAGTGAAGTTTGCCTGTCTTATTATTAATTTGTTAAGTGAAGGTCGCACCGAGTCCTTGAAGAACTATTGTGCCCCCTTTACTGGTTGTAGTATACCTATTGATAATAGTATATCAAGCAGGCCTATAAACGTTAGAAACTTTAGTATGTTCCCTATTTCCAGTTCTTTCAGCTTTGCATCTGGTATTAAGTGTTCTCCCAGATGCCTCGACCTACTTTGCACAAGTGCCGGACACTGTCCCAGGACGTGTATAGAGGTTTCGTCATCCTCCTCACAAAACCTGCAGGCAATCTCCGTAGATATCCCTAGCTTCCCTAGGTGATAGTTCAGCCGAAAATGTCCAGTGAGAATTCTCACTATGATTCGGAGGTCCATTTTGGTGAGGTCTAAGCAATTCTCTGTGCGTATGGATTCGTATCCCCCAATAAGCACCCTGGACTGCTCCATCCCTGGTAGGCCCGCTCAGTATAGTGCCCTCAACCGTTCCCCTGCATTTATTAGATTCATAGTCATGAAACCGTTTCCGATTCCCCAGAAGGGTTCTGGCCCGCGTAAAGGTGTCCCTGCTCCCTTCTTGGCTAGTTCGTCCGCTGCCTCGTTGCCTTCCAACCCCGCATGGCCTGGAACACATTCGCATACCAGTTTAGAGTTCACCTGGTTGGACCTAAGTGCCTTGATCGCTGCTTGGCTATCGGTGAGAATAGCTATGTTTTGCCCCTTATAATTCCTTTGTAGATTAAAAGAGGCACATTTGTCTATAGCGTATATTTCCGCTTGGAAAATACTAGTGTACCTGCCCATTGGCTTAAAGTACATTTTCCTTGCACCAATGACACTGTGTTTCAAACTTCTTATCGAAGTGAAACCTCGTCATGAAATCCCTCGGTATCAGTAATTCCGGATACCGCCTAGAAACAATATCAATTATCCTTCGATTGAACCTCCCCGCCTCACTCATACTACCGGCCATCCTGAATATTGCCGTCCTTGCCTGCATCTATATGTTCAGATGGAGAGGGGTTAATCCCAGAAAGAACTCCAGGGATGCCGTTGGACATGTCCTCATTGTCCCACTGATACACACGCAAGCCAGCCTTTGGAGCTTATGTAATTCGCTGGCTTGTGTGCTGAGTTTGATTCTTTCTGCCCAGATTACCGCTCCATAGGTAATCGTTAGCCTTACTATTGCAGTAAATATCCAAAGTAGTATCTTGAGGCTGCAACCCCATTTTTTTCCTGCTCTGGACCGACAAGTCATCAGAGCCCTCGTGGCTTTCCGACATGTGTCTTCCAGGGTAATTTTTGGTCTAACATAATTCCCAAATATTTGACCTCTGTTTCTCGTTTCACCTCCAAATCATGTAATGTTATCGCTCTCAGGTGATCAAGCTTACGCTTCCTAGTGAATGATACTATGGTGGTTTTGGTTTAATCAAATATGCTAAATTTTTGCGGATGGATGAATATGGTTACCTGACAAAAAGTCCAACATAGTTGGAATCGAGAAAGCGGAAATATTGGGGACTTAACAAAATAATGAACAAAATGAGCATACTTCTACCAAACATTTCATATCCCCCAAGATTATCGGAATTAAGCGCTATTATCTACGATAAACCCATTGTCCAAAAATAAATCTTCTTCATACAGAAAATATTCGACCTAACATACAGACTCACTTCCAGATCTAGCACATTGCAACCCATGACTTCTAATCGTCTATTGAACTCAGCGCAGCTCATTACCCACTATTCCAACTTCCTCTAATTGAGAATCTCCAATGACTGTGTGCACCTACTCGGGCTCCACTAGGGGCACTCCATTGCCTATTATTGATTACTGTGCCCGTGGCCTCAATTAGGCAAGCAATCAAGTTTTTTATTATCGCATTTGTGGCCGGTCTGGCGGCTCAGATGACTATTGCATTGATAGAAAGGGCGGCAACAAACCACTCGTGACGTTAGAAGATTGCTAAATATTCACTCTTGTTCCTCAGCTACGGAGGAAATCGATTTTTTTCCCATTCTATTGAGTGTTTCGTCATGGAAATCGTGAATTATAGAAGTTTGTTGACTCCACATATTGCTCTGTGAAGCTATGACATAATCGAGCTTCGCTTGTTGTTGGTTTGACACTATGCTAATGAAATTTCGAGGTTATGGTCAAATGTCAAAATCACTGAACGGAGGTGGTAGTTTTCGCACTAAACTGCAACCACGGAAGTCAGATGAGTAAGTATTGGGAGAGATAATTATAGTAAACGTATGAGGTCTTCACGAACAGTTGGTGGATGAAAATCATTGCAAACAAACCTCCATTTCCTTTCCAATTGAGATTAGGGTATCCTTCACACACAAGAATCCGATGACGTCACTCCTATTCTCAACACAAGAATCCGCGCACTAAGCCCCTTTTTTTGTTGTGGTTTCCTTGCAATCTGGGATCACGGAGGAAAATTCGGGTTTGGCTTTTCAAAGAATTCTTCTATTAAATCCGAGAGTAATCACTGCCACAAAACACTAATAACACGGATAAACTGCACCTAAGCCGAACGATTATAAAGCCAATAACCTTAAGATTGGACGCCGACTGAAAACCTCACCCGAATACGATTCACGGAATCAACACTAAATTCCAACTCAAAGAGCACCGTCGCCGAAACCTCAATGGGAAAACTCGTAGACCCTTTTGAAAAAAAGTCGTAAGTAATCAAATATGACTCGCTTCCAAGCTGTCATTGATGTTGAGGGAGGGATGTAAATTGCACAAGTGGAAGAGAGATAAATGTATCGAATGGGAGGGGAAGTGCTATTCGAAGTGGAAATTATTTTCCTTATCCGGGAATCACCTGTAGCGTGAAAGAGATAGACGTATTCAGTACAGTCATAGACATGCCAATTTTAGCAGTGTAGGCAGCCGCTTCTGGGTAGGGGATGAGATTTGCATAAACACAGTTATAGTGACAATGAACGCAGCAGTCTGTCAAAATGTTGACAGCAATCTGAGGACGATTGCTGAGAGTTTTATTTAATGCAAGAAGTCCTGACTGATAGAGCTCTACTTGCAAGCAAAGTCGATGCATCGATTATTCCAGATTTTGCTTACAAATTATTGTTTTATTAGTTTAGAAATTTAACTAACTGGCTTACTATTTGCACAGCATTAATTGTGATGATAATGAAACTGAAGCATAATAATAAGATAGATTTTATGAATGCTCTATACTCCACATAAGAGTGAACATGATTCGTAAGCAGGGAGACCAAATCTAACTAGCAAATATCATATATAATGCTTATCTCTAAGCCAAAGACACCTAGAAATGTACGCCCCTAACATAAGACTAAATATTTTGGTCGACAAAATGTATCTAAATGACAAGAGATTTTACTCGCATCAGTGTACATAAACTGGGGAAGATACCAGGGGAAACTGCTGAACAGAGTAAGCAATAGTTACGACGTTTTCTGATTAGAAACTTTCATTCGGTGCACACTGAGCTACTCAATCTCATTGGCGTACATCGAAGCTCCCCATACTCCGTAGGGGGCACTCAACGACTGCAACAAAGTCCATATAATTAAATTTTTACTATGTCGAAAATGGCCTGCAGCAGTTAAATCTGGCTTCAAAACATCTCCTACAAGTAAACTTCGCTCCACAAACTGGTATCTCCCCAACACTTCGCATGTCTTCCATCTACAAAACCACATTCAAGACGACAATATTATCTTCTGGAATAATCGACAAAAAATTATTTTCATCTTAATTCGCAATTAAGATTATAGACAACGACCAGCAGATCCGCGAAAGAACCGTTACATCATTATAAAAAGCACTATGGCGTGTAAGATTCGAGCACGAAAAAAAACGTACAAAAGAAAGGAAAAGAAATTTCGTTAACAATTGCACTGCAGGTAACCAAGTAACGTGGTAGACCTGGTCGTGGTACAGGTAAGACGGTTACGTGTCTCGCCTACTGCCTTCTTAGTTGACCGAGAGATGAAAGATTGAAGATTGAAGGAGAAGCAGAGGAATACTCGTATAAACCGTGATTTGTTTGTGGGCAGCTTCCGCTGGCCAGAAAACAAAAACATTTTGATTTGGTTTGAAGAGGGTAATTACATAGAAATTTAAAAGAGATTAATCCCAAACAGCATGGGAAGGTGAACTGAGTTAATAAATGAAGTTGGTGATAAATCTGCGCATTTCTACAATGAGAAAATGTTTCAGAAGGACTCATTCGTTTACAACAATGGGTCATTCGTTCCAGCGGTCTGTTCTTTATGAATATTCTACTGGGCAGGAATTAAGGAAGTATCAATCAAAGTTAGAATGGTCGCCAAAACCGAACAAAGCTAGAAACAATCGATGAGAAGTTACTCAATGGCAATAGAAAAGGCTGCCCCATAATAGAAGCTAGAACTTCGTTTAAAAGAATTCGAAAGTAATGTAGTCCGCACCTTTTCTAGAAAGTGCAATTAGAACGGCCCTACTTTTTCGAAAAATAAAATAGGTAGAGCCATAGAAAGAAAATCCGGGCCAGGGGTGGAAATTATGCGGAAAATTCAGACTGGACGCAGATGGGCCCCCTATTATCTCATGATGATTTCCTACCGTAGTTTTTTGAGGCCTCCAATGCAGATTTTATTAAAAAATCATCCATCCATACCCTCAGGCTTTTACAATGTGGACTCTAAAAACTGAAAATGTGCGACCTTAAGCCCTACTTTCACGGAAGTTGATCATCAGGTCTAAAAGATATATATAAAGAGTAGGTAAGGTAACTCGACCATGCTAAGTCATATCCGATCTAACTTAGTAGTTGTTTCCATAGCATACCAACCAGAAAAGTGGGTTATATGCTGGTAAATGAAATGAATGACATGTCGTGAAGCAGTAGGGCATCCTCCGCCAAATGAGCAGTGATGTCATCAGAATATAGTTAAATTTGTCCAATCTATCTATATCTATAGTTAAATTTGTCCAATCTATCAATTAAGAATAGTGCGATCGCCGGTAAGATAGGGGGACTTGCAAGAGCCTTCCATAAGAAACTTATCGGAATTGCATTGCGACGCAGATCGTCTGGTAGCTCACGCGGTCAATGTGGTGTCAGAATTGACTTCTCTGAAATACCATTGGAGAAACGGAGCGATTTGGTGATTGACTAAATTCTTATTTATAGCCTTCCAGAAAAATTTTTTGAGGTTTTTTCATAACCATCACACTGGCACGATAATTTTCGGGGTAGGCGTTAGCCTTTCAATCTTGTTACTCGTGAGTTCAAATCGCAGTCGTCATGGACGTCTGTCTTTGTCTTCCTTGTGTGAGGTTTGCACAGCGTTAAGTGTAATGATAATGAAACTGCAGAACAGTATCATCATAGCCTGTTTGGATGCCGTACACTCTACTAAGAAGTGACCAGGAAACACTAATATAGAAGCCGGAATACCGGAAGCTGGGCGCTCCGGATATAAAGGTTTTCTGTTTATCTTGTCTGAGATATTTCCTATTCACGTTTTTCCATTCATGTGTACCGAAAAAATCAAAATATTCCTTGATATATACAGTTGGTGGCGAATTTATTAGAGCCACTTTGGAAAAAATCGTAATTTCAGTATATATGCAAGGAAAGGTAACAAACAAGTTATTTATATTGTCAAACAGTATTGAGTAGGCATTTGAAATATATTGAAAATAATCCAAAACCGCTAAAAATAAAATAAAAATTAATATTTAGTTAAGTCGTCTATTCCTGGAATCATAAAACTTACTCTTCATGGCATACTTTCAATGCATTTAATACACTTTATTTTTATTTCATCACTTCTATGCTTAACCACCATAAGGGCCTCTGTCAACTGTATCTTATTCATTATATTCTTCTTGGAAATTTTGTGTTTTCCATTATTCCGAAAGGCTTTTAATGGGGTTAAGTTCCCGTAAATTACTAGGTCGATCAAAAGCTATTGTTTGGCTTTTTTCTCAAAAGTCTCCTCTTTTTTGGCCTTTGGCATGGAACAAATTCGTAGACAAATATAAAGTTGCCATTTGATAACCATTCGTCCTGTCTCATCGCCTTTTGGACAACTTGTAGGTGCTCTGTATTTTCGTTACCAATCATTGACCAGACTATAATACTGAATGGATGCTTGACCCGTTTTACAATGCAATAATCTCGAGAAGTACAAACTGCCTTCATCCAGATTGAGCACGCGGCGCGAGATCTTGGGCTGCACATCAATGAAGGCAAGACAAAATTTATGGTGCCAAGGTCAGCACCAAAAATCAACCAACCAACAACATCAAGCCGCACTGGTCAGACGGGAAGAATAAAGATAGGAGATTACAACTTTGAGACCGTTGATAATTTCACCTATCTAGGCTCGAAAATCACAACCGATAACAGCTACGATAATAAAATCCGCACTCGGTTGTTGGCAGCCAACAGAGGCTTTTTCAGCTTACAAAAACTGTTCCGCTCGAAACGTCTCACCATAGAGTCAAAGCTCTTACTGTACAAGACAATGATCTTGCGTCCTTGTTAAGTGCATTCGTGATAACGCTAAAATTACTGTCAATCAAGTTAGGCTTGACGAGTATGGGTGCTATCGTCATGATAAATCCGGTGCTGGTTATTTATAGGGAAACATTATGAGAAACGTCACACTCTCTGAATTACTCCCCCCAATATAGAGCCCCGTACAAAAATGTCTGGTATGTATTGTGTCAAAATATTTTGTGCCTGAAAAACCAATACGCTGGATTTTGCTTATCTGCCGTGGTCCAAAGGGTAAAGTTTGAAATCTTTCAGAGAGATAAGACTACTTTGCGTCTCCTTGTTGACCTAGAATACATCTTCTGATCGCTCTTTTTCGCTCTTATGATAGACATTACACGGGGAACATTCAACGTCCAGTGTCCTAAAAACACTTCAGGCAGATGTTATTTTCGAGGTACCTCAGCACAAAGATAATATTGATCAATTTGGTTAAACAACAACAAATTCTAACAACCGACTCCAATTACCCTCTGGTCAACAAACGCCTTAAATCTAAATTCGACACCAGAACGGCTCGTCTTTGTGTACTACATGTTTTTGTTTTCTACGCGGCCACCAAAGGCGGCCAATGTCGCCTAGCGGTTACGAAGGCGATGATATTGCGCTGGATGAGTGGTATAACAAACTAATATCACCCCACCTTCGACAGTGTGGCAATGATATCTGCGATGGTAGGTAAAATTGGCCAGAATATTCAAGTCAACAGGAAACTACCTCAATAAAGATAGGAATAGCATGGCTTGACACTGTAGACGGTGATTTGATAACTTCTAAACCATACACTGACCAACTTTTCGAAACCCATCCAGATAAGGTGACTCAATCACTAAATGGGACAAAGGTTAAAGAAGAAGAGCAACTTCAGGTATTTCAATAAGAATAGGTCTGTTATGTCCAAAAAGAATGCCAAAAACCCTAGCTAACTTCGAAAACTGGAACTGGAAACTCTAAAGATCGTCGTAAATGAGGCGAGCGCGGCGCTCTAGAGATCCAACATCGCGACAATGTCCGAAGAGAAGCATAACGATGTTGGTGCCGTATAACGCATCACGAAAGAGCTTGCAGCAGGTTATAAGTCCTTCGATGGTCGTATAAGGGATGTCGTCGGTAGAATTCTCATCCAAGATGATGATCAGTTTAAGCAACACGAATTTCAATCATGTAGCACCTGGAAAAATTCCGCCTCTCGTGGATTAAATGTCAAGCTTCCTTAAAATGCTTCGGACAGCTTATCCATTGATGCATTCAAGCTGAGTGAAACGGTCCTCACATAAAACTGATATTAACAGTCCCTGCTATTCCTGCTGAGCAGTTACCTCTATTTCTTTCAAAATCCCAGAAACCTGGGAAAACGACAAATGAAACTGATCGCTAAAATAAGCTTAAGAAAAACCTTAAAAATCTGATCGACAAAGAACAGATTCTTTTTCATTCTGGATGGGTTTGTAAGGTTTCAAAATCCGAAACGAAGTCTGCCAGAGTTGGGTTCTATCATCCAAAACTTTTCTTTTTCTAACCGACGATATCATTCACGTTGCCTTGGACTATTTTAATCTCGTAATCTTATATATCAGCAACACTAGGGTTATAATTCCCATGGGTCATGGAACTCTTCCTATCTAGATTAAAGTACAGAATATCGAAAGCGTTGAATAATCTATACATCTGGGTAGGGTTGTACCTGCTAAAGGGTGGCACCAAACTAGATGTTGCTCGACACATTAACAGCGCAAAAATATCACATCCCAGCCCAGCACAATTGCTCTCTCTCTCAGGTAAAAAGACCGAAGATAATTTGATCAGAAGGCGGAAATGGCGTTGGATAATTCACATATGAAAACAGGACGACAACTCCATTAGGAGCTGATGAATCGACGACTTTTGCGAATGAGACTAGAGAGCTTAAAAATTTCACATTCAAAACACTGTTTTAAAGCATCTTCGTTCTAAATCTCGGGAAGCCGTACAGTTGTATATAAAGAGTAGGGAAATCTCTAACATCTTTCCCACATTGGCTGTAAATATTATAGTAAAACTCACCATCCCAATTTACTCGAAGTGATAGGTAGGGGAGCAGGGTGCTGTTAGCGAAGCAATTAAGGTTTCCACATTCAACTTCTGGATGACTCGACGGCAAAAGTCGTTGAATATACAAATCTCTGGCATTACCAAGGATGGTCAAGTGCGTTTGCATTTACATTTTTTTATGTCGGGCGAATTTAAGCAGCTTTTAGTTTTAGTCCTGCTACAGTTGGCTTGATATGATGTCACTGTTGGAATGACTTCGAAAGCTTTGTCGCACGCGTTTCCTGCTGCCCACAGAATGGTATAAATCTCCGCCTGGAAGGTGTTGATGTTAATTCTGGAAGGTTGGTCAAGATACTTAAGCGGATTTCCCCGAAAAATATCCGAACCCAGTCATCAATTGTACCAAAGGACCTCAGTTTGACAGTTTAATAGTTTTAAAGACAAATCTAGAAATTATATGATTCATCGGGATCAAATCCGCTTGTTGCTTTTCCAGGGATCGGCCACTGCTTCAAATGTCACTAGTACTAAGTCTGTATACGGTAGTTCCTCATTGCTTTTGCTCCCTGAATGGTAGGGTAAATTTAGGATAGCTTTGAACCAGTGATACCTAGGCAACCAAGTTTTCCGCTGTTAGCAAATGTATTTCTTCAATAAATCATGATGATCTAATGTCTCCACTCCCATATGCGACATCCCAAAGGACGTTGGTCATTTCTAGCCTAGATTAAAAACGGTCAACTTGTTCCACTCCATAAATGAGAAAAGATCAGGAACCGCACGGCGAAAGCTGTGAAAATAATCATGATTCATAGAAATGCATGAAGAGTCAGCTCCCAAAATCTCACGTGATGCAGCCTTTCAGCCACCAGTCGACAAGGGGAATTTGAATACTTACTTCATGACGAAAAAGCATATAACTCAAAAGTTAGAGATGAAATCAAATGCATGTATTGAAAACTGATGTCATCTCTATCCGGTAAACCAAAAATGAAATTTCGAACCAGAATAGATTATCTTCCACAGGTTGTCCCGATCATCAAATACAGAGTTCCTTGCTTGAGTTTAGTCCTCTCTCGTTGTTCAGAAACACATATCTAGTATTTTGGAAACTAATTGTCCCCTTCTTCGGGGTGTTCTTTTCTGAGAGAGCTACGTATAAATACAACAGTCAAATAGTGAAAGTCCCTGACATAGTATAGTAAGGTACAGTAAATTCACTCGAAATAAACTAGTTTGACACATTATATAATAACTTTGGTAATAATAATATGATTCCCTTACTTCCAAAATCAACCCATCTGTTATGCTTTGTGTTGCTACAAAATTTTGCAATCTTAGGACAATTTGAGGGGCTTTTCAGGATACGAGTAACTCGAACCTAAATAATATACTTTTATTAATTTTATTTGAATGAAGATCGGTATGAGATGCATGCATTTGAGACCAAAATCTTACAAAGTCTTCTGATCACGATTTTTTTCGGATATTTCGGTTTGTGAAAATGAGCCCTGCATCACGCCGAATTTGTACTTCATAACTCCTTAGTCCTTCACTTTACAATCGATGGCAAATCTGAGACCAATTTCGTAAAGTACTGAGATCTTTCATCCATCGGAGAAAAAAAAATCCAGTAAGCCTTAGGGAAATAGTGGGCAGGATTGTTTTGAAAAAGTTGAGTTGCGAGCACCACAATTTACTTGCCCGCATTTTCTCCCCAACACAGTGACTACGGTCTCTGATTCGTGGAAGAGTCGCTGATCCCTCACACTGCTCCTTTGTATTGAGGAGTCGAATCAACGACCGCACGGCGAAATTAACTACAACTTGACACAATCTCTAACCGATTTTGGTCGAATGATTTTTCTTTTTGTCGGGGGACTTAGAGCACGTTATTTTATTGTCTGTGATCTTGCTCATAGGAGAAGCTTGCTCGACTTTCTGAAAGTCAGCTTAAGTCCGCATAGCATTGTCAAAAAGCACTAAGTTGGAAGGTTTGGTCGCTGTCACTCTGTCACACTGTCCTTCTTCCGTAATAATGCCATAAAAAATAAGAGACTGACAGGCAATAAATCAATCTTGATAAGGCTTCTGGGCTTGTTGGGTCATACCACCTATCTTCGTTTGAAAAAATCATGTTCACTTCCAAAAGCGATTTTGATATAACTCAGAGGAAAACCAAGGGTTATAGCCGAATAATCCATCCAGGACAAAGCAACATCTCCTCTACAAACAGAAATGGAAATTTGCAATATACGGTCCACATATAAGGACATGGACGCTTATCAGGCATGTTTTTCGAATACCAGAAATAGGGAGAATACTGGTTGTGAACGCTTAATCACTTGCCCATAGGCAGGTTTCCATCCTAGTGGATTGAGACTGACGTCATGATACTAATTATCTGACAGCGGGAAGGGTTCCACTCCACTGACCTTTCGAGAGAGGAAATGCAATGTTTCTGATGATTCTGTTTATTCTTTTCAGAAGCAACCTTGAGTGGGCATAGCCCATTGCATCACAGGGCAGCGATGTAGACGCCGGAAGCTAAGTTGAAGGGAACACAACGAACGTATCATATGAATAGGGAGGCGACTGTGCTAAGGGAAGCAAGAGCTAGTACGCCAACTACACGAAATCCTTCCGGAACGGTCCTGAGTATGGGGTGCTAGATGAAAGCTAAAAGTGGTAGGTAACTTCGAACTGAGCAGGATTAAAACGAACATTGCATACAGGCAAATTGACAAAAATGACGCCGAGTTGTGTGCTGCGTTGTTGTCATTTGACTAAGGACCAGCAGTCGAATTTCATAGAAACCGAAAACAAATTTGTAAAATTTAGTATCTGCTTGTGTTGCAATTGTATCCATATTCCGACGCAAATTCAAATTTTCCCCCAAAGACCGATAAATCAACTCACACATGTGTACGCACGTATTATGGTGCAATAATATTCTGAAATCATTTCAAGGCAAGAGTGGCAATCTCTTGAAAGGTTGCAAGTTTATCGACCGTGAATAAAATCATCTACATAAGACCGCGTCTTTCCACCTTTACCAACCAAATTAATTGCATTTGACTTGTACGTCGCAAGCATTTCAAAGTCATCCGTGGATTCCGTACGATTCGTTCAGTGTTTAATTCAAAACACGCTTTAGGATAATTAGAGCTAATTTAGTGGAATAGATTATTCGAAACAGACGACTTGAGCCGCCTAAGTGATTGAAGGGGTTTCTGCAATGTGCAATACACCTTGGCGTTCCATATGCGGCTCAGAGTGCTTGCAGTCAATCGCATCGTTCCGAAACGCTTTATGTAAACCAATTAAACCGCCGCTGCGTTGTTGCAGTGATGAAAAGTTGAACACCCGCCATAACATATTTTTTCCCTGCCGTGCACCTGCCCAATGTTAATTTGCAACGCGATTACCTGTTGATCTGCAGATTAGAAACGTGCAGAAGATGGGGCTGAGAGGGCTCAGATATATTCAGAATTTTTAGTGCGGGATGCTGACCAGATGCGTTCCTTCTATCATAGATTTCGCAGAAGCAGCATGACCACGCGTCAAGGTAATCATTTGTACCATCAGTCAGCGATTCTATTAGTATCCCGCTGTAGATCATCGCGGCCATCACCATAATTTCCCTCTCTCTAACCTTGTGGGAAAGCTTTTTCCGCAGAATGAGAATAACGGAAAGATCATAGATCTTAGATAATTTTTGAGTGTGTTTACATGATCCCTGTCTGATTGAAAGAAGAAAATACTAGGAAATCCCACTTAGTTGCTGCCACACCATAAAACATATGTTGGTCTCTCTGCTGTGTGGGACGGACCGAGTGAAAACATATGTGAGTCGAAAATACCCCCTTTGCAAATTTTTATAGAAAGTTTTCCTATGTATTCGGCCCTCCTAGCAAACGATCGAACAAAGTACGGACCATCCGCATCACTCGGATTTTCTCTTAATTTCACTCTCCCCGTCCAATTTCGAACCCCGAAAAAATTAATTTCTCCCCTAGTATCCATCACAGCCCCTCATTTCTCTTCTCGATTATTGTTAAAAATGTTTTTTACCGCATTTTGCGCGCATGTTAATTCGCGCATCCCAGCATTTTGGCAAACTCCCAAAGGTCTATACTTGGAGATCATCGGCCACGTTCATTTCTCAACGAAATTATTTATAATCTGGGATCGAGGTCTGGTCTGGTGTGCGTTAAGTGTGAAGGGGAGCGGACAAATAGCATGATTCTATGTCGACGTATTCTGTTCCGTATTCGGAGGACTGTTCGACATATTATTCGCATTGAAGAGATCCTACAAATTTTGGGGAAAAATCACGAGTATATTTGCCTTTTCTAATAGGCGCAAAATCAAAACAACAACAATAAAAGCGAAGATGAAAACTCGGATTAGGTGGTTGGTCCATGTGACTCATTCACTTATTGATGATACTACAGGTGGAATTTCGACTTAATTCCAATTTTCAGAGGCTTCCCCCCACGTGTAGGCTATTTTTGTCTGTAGTAAAGACGTCATGTAACACAATGTTTTATGATGAGTTATAAAAAAATTTATGGGTTTGGGATATTTGAAGTATTTATAAGCCTTCACGCGTCCTTCAGAGATTTATCCGACTGACTTTATTTCTTAATACTTGGTGAAAAGCGCATACAATGCAATGAAGTAGAAATTGCAAGACAAACCTCTTAGTAAAATATGCAGAATGTTGGAAGCCTGCATTTAAATTTGAAATGAAAGATTGCAATAGATTGCAACAGCATCACGGAAAATTTTGAAAATTGGTGAGTAGAAGTATGTTGACGATGAGGGCAGATACTTTACAAGGTTTCAAGGGTGTTTGTTCGCACATTTCTCAGCATTGATCAACATCTTGTAAGTCAAGCTAACCTCATCCAACCTAAAGTGAATAGTATAATAGTGCATTTATCTATCTGTTTATTTACTGTAAGTTTATAGCAGGGAAGAAATGGGGATGAACCCTGAAACTCCTCTTCTCCTTCTTCTTCAGCCTTTGTCGCGTTCACAAGCGGGGTCAGCTCGCTTTGATCGATTGCGCCATTTTGCTCTATCGAAGGCTTGATCTGGATTTAGTCGCGAGGCTTTCAAATTACCATCCAGCATAACAAACCACCATTGTTTCGACCGACCATTTGGTCGTTACACATCGATTTCGATGCTCAGAACAATCTGATCAATTGAATTCTCGTTAGCGCGAATTATGTAAGCATACCATGGAAGACGTCTATTTCACAATTTTTCCACGATTGGTGCAACCCTATATCGATCGAGGATATCCTCATTTTGGATGTGTCACGTCACTAGTCCAGCGCAACATATTCGTCTCCATTACCGTGAGGCATTGTTCATTGTCATAGTTGGCCAACACTCAGAGCTATAGAGGACGACAAGGCTGGATTTGGGATGTTCTTTGATGCATCGGTCACAAAGAACGTCAATTGGGAACGCCATTTCATCCAGATTGAGTTAATGCGTGAGAAAATTTCATAACACAGTTCACCACTGGTCGCTGAGCTTACAGATGAGCTCGTGTGGCATACGGTCAAATGCTTTGTTTAGATCCAGAAATGTAATGTAAAACAAGTCGGGAAACCGGAAGCTGAACGCTTCAGGCATGAAAAGTTTTGTGTATTTCTTTTATAAAGACATTTGAGTGTGAATTTGTCCCATTAGTGCATAACATAACACGTAATATACGCATATATTACGTGAGATTATCCACTTTCCGGTGATTTGACATAATAAAAAGTAATTGTGCGAAACTTGGTAGGATCAAGCTCTAAATTTATAGCCTATATTGCTGCAAAATTTCGTGGTGTTGGGATGAGTTTAAGGGGGGTCTGCAGCCCCCCACACTCCTCGCCTTTCCAACAAATATAAAAACCAAGACAAGCTTCGGAAAGTATTAACCGAGACTTTTCATCTGATACCCCACATGACTATATTCGGTGAAAAAAAATTACATCCCCCCTTTTGCATGTATGGGGACCTCCCCTTAAATTTGATGTAACAGGATGAAACTTACTGTATGCGTGAACGTTCAAAGTTCCCATCTTTTTACCAAATTTGGTGTCAATCGTTTCAACAGTCTCCGAGAAAAATGCTTGTGACGGACAGACAAAGAGACAGACAGTAAACCGATTTCAATAAGGTTTTGTTTTACACAGAACCTTAAAAAGCGATGCTCCTGACGGAGTCTCTCCCGAAACTACTATGCTGGAGGTATGTAACGGTTACGGCGGTAATTTGGGCAGACAGAACCAAACTCGACAAAGCAGCAAAGGAGTTACCCAAATTTCAAAGACTGACGTGTGTGTGCATGACTGGGGGGGGGGGGGGGGGCGAGAATATATCCAAGTGCATCCCTGGAGGTCCTTCTGTGGTTGACTCCCCTTCGCCGTCACATACAGGTGCAGGCAAGGAGGAATATCTTCAAAATTTCCAGGGGTGTCAGCGAGATGCCTAACTTGAAAGAAGGTTGACTTCCTTGCTGGGCTACGTTCCGAAGTAGCGAAAGTAGTATGACAACGAAGTTTTATTTCAACAAGAAATTTAAAATTGGATGGAACAACAGGGCGGATTGGAAGAGCTAAGTAGTGATATATTTCTAAGCTAGCAACTGATTAACTGGTACACTGACAAGTCGAGCAAGAAGTAGTCATTGACCTAAGGAAAATGTACGACTATATCTAAAGCGGAAATATTGTGATTCTAATCGATAGCCAAGCGTCTATCAACACACTCAAGCCCAACCAAATGAACTGAAGGTTGTTATAAGTTTGCTCGATAATTTGAATACGCTTGGCTTAATAAAGTCTGGATACTTTGTGTTCCAGGAAGGCAATGGAGAAGCGAATGAGTTCCTCAGGGAAGGAGCAGAAAAGCCGCTGAATGGATCAGAATCGTATAGAGTCAGGAAGACATCCATAGCCGTGATGGTTAAAAAAGAGGAGAAACGATTGAGGGAACTATACTGTCTGAACATTTAAGGGTCCCGGATTCTCCTAAGATAATATGAACCAAAGCGCTCATGGGATTGCTTAAACCTTACAAGAGGAGACTCATGACGTTGATGGAAATACTCACAAATCAATGGGGGCTAAACTACCCCCTGAATAAGTTAGGGATATTCGTCTAACAATGACAGCGATTCTGTAAGGCGAGCCTCCAGACATTGCCTGACATTTGTGCAAAGTATGGCATTGCACCTAGAAAAATAGAAGGCTAAAACTTCCCTAGATACATAATACATAAAAATAATACATCTATTATGCACGAGGAGTTTATATTATCATCCACAACTATTCTGAAAAGTTATCAACTACGTCTGGATGAGAAAAAGGGGTACTTTTGAATTTTAACGACAAATTAAAGGTTGACTGAAGAGTCTCCATGACGATTTTGCGCTGTTAGGAGAAGGTAAGCTATCGGAATAATTGAAATAATAAATTCAGGGATCAGTATGTGCAAGCTTGGAGATAATAGTGCCTTCAATGAGAGAGACGGGAGTGAATGGTAGGACACACTTTTTTGTTAATCTCCTAAATGCTTAATCCTCGCAAGATATGGAAGAGGGGAGCAAACTGCCCCGAAACCGTAAGTTTTCCTATCTACGACGCTGCAACCTAGCATGAAGGAATTAACCTCGTTTTATGGCTCTTTGAAATATTTCCCAAACGTGTTGAAGAGAGAATAAAACTTCTGTGGGCAAATAGTCGAAAAGTATTAAGGCAGCTCCCGTACTGGACGATTATAAATAGTAGGCCAAATCATAAATATTTTCTAATCAAACCAACGTGACAAACATCGTGAATTCAGGAAAAGCATATAACAACAGTTTAGGTTAGGTTAGGTTTTTGAGCTCCTTGCAAATTATTTAGAGCTATCGAAACTTTGACGATCTGTACATTTGGGGTTACTATAGACGGGCGCAATTATCCACCCAATGGACATATCCTGTCTACCATACCTACGCCACATTGCTGCTTACTAGGATAGGTACGCTCTGAAAAGGCCAAACTATTGTATAAAAATTTTGTAAAGGACTTTTTTACCCTTGAAAGGCCTGCCTCGAAGTCTGCAGCTACGAGAAGTATGAGTTTAACCAAAGAATTAAAACATAAGTCAAAGTATTCAACTAGAAAGGCCAAGTTGACTGGGAAAATTTAAAAAATCGAAACTATCCAATCCAAGGATGGAGAACTTTTGAACAGATTATTTTAATTATCTGAGGTGTTTAGAATTTGTACCAAGAAGACTGGACACGAGAAATTCATATTCTGTCGCATTGCTTAAATTTGTATGATGGAAGGAAAGCATAGCACATATTAGTACGGTGTATGTTATGCAGTGCATTGGTGTGTGGCACGTGGTTGCAAGTACATGGCCGGGAGCAAAACTATTTATCACATGGAATGAGAAAACACGCACGTAAGAAAACCATCTAGGCGCAATCGACACACCAATACAAGAACCGCAAGGGCCACGAGCCAGTTAGCTACGTCTTAATCAATCACAAATATGCAATAAAATTCGGAAAATTTTTAATAAGCTGGACTGCGATACTACTAACTTTATTTGAGTAGTTATCGGAATGGGATGTACTTTGAGGTTTCTATTTCATATAGATGCTATATTATGATTTTTTTTACAGATTTTTTGGTTTTTCAGTTTCTGGAAATGACTTCTGCCTCACTTTAACTTTGCCCTTTTTCTAACCTTACTTTCCTATTTTGGAACCAATATCAAAATTAGTGTTTGTTTGAGAAAGAACTTGTCAAGACATTATTTTCATATAATATTCCGGATACGGAAGAAAAACCTTCCTTTAAATTACACATAAAAGTGAAAATAATAAGTGATTTTAATAAGGTTTTGTTTTGCACTAAACCTTGACAACAGACGTTTCCTTATATTACAGCCAGTAAATGCTAAGGTAGGGGGAGAGTCCGTAGTTTCTGCCTCATAGAAACATCTGACATCTGGAGAACGATGAAGGAGAGAATGCAATCCGCCATAGATTTCCTTTCCTCGATCGTGGTTCTGCGTTCACGAGTATTTAGTTTCGTGCGCGGTCGAGCTGGAAATTTTATCCTTACTTTTTAGCCTCTGTTCTAATATTATTTGGAATTTTCCTCCAATTATTTTTATAAATTTAAGGTTCGCCTCGGTGTCATCACCAAACGCAATATATATTAAGACAAATGTGAGGGGCTGAACTGTTCAAAGGACCACATTCATAAGCTTGCCTAGCGTAAAGACAGGACACTTCAGTTAAACTAAGACCTAATTGCTAAGGGACCTTTATGGTAAATTTTCACTGCTGTTCAAGTAGCTAGTCTATATGGTTATTTTGGCCATCTTTGAAGATACGCATATTACCTGAATGTGGCTTAAATGCTTAGAAATATTTTTTTGCAATAATGGTGTAAATTTTCTCCATTTCCCTTTCTAAAGAATATAATATCCAAAATGCTAGGAAATAATATGCAAGAGATAAAAAAAATTTGTTTTTGCTATTGGTAAAGAAATTTTCAAAATTGAAATACGAAAAAAAAATGTTGGTTTACCCTAATAAATTGGCCAGTAATTTATTGTTTTAATTATATTTTCGTTTTCAACGAAATTGGAAGTGAATTTATCTTCAACTCTACCCGAAATCGTTGAAAAATTAAAACAAATTGGAAAATGTTGCTTTGATTACTCAGCCGCTACTCAGTATGAATACTTCACAACATTACAAATGGATGAAGTGTCTCCAAACAATCTTTTCTAATACAAAATTCTATGCGTAGATATCACGGCTTTGAACGTGCGTGAATTGCAATTTCTAACGTATTTTTTTTTTCATTTTGCATGTTCAAGTTGAAAGTGTACATAAATAACAATTGCTGCCAACAAGTTGAAAGAAAGGCACCGTAAGTACGAGTGAAGTGAACACATAAAACATTTACATTGAACGAATCGTGTTTTGGTTGCAAACATGAAATGCGAATTTGTTTTCAACCTTTCTTGGATCTTTTCCTTCTATTTCTTCCGTGAACTGAAGAAAATGGATGTTTCAGATAAAACGTATTTGAAAGAAAGTGATATTTGCTCCAGTTTACAGCCTATTCAATGAGATTTTCAATTATTGGTAAAGTGCACATTCTATGGGAATGTTAAATCATTAGATGAATGACGGAGTATCTTTTTGAGTAGAACAGGAACAATGAAAATCGCTTTGTTTGCTATTTTTTTTTGGAGTTTGAGAGTAAGAATGTAGTACACTTTAAAATAGGAGCACATGCGTGATAATAACATGATTTGCAAATTATTATGGCACACAGTCTTTTGCAGAAATAATAAACAAATAATAAGGAAAAAAAGAGTATAGAAAAGATAATACTCAGTTTGATATTCATAAACTAGCGATTTAAAAATAAAAATGCAAAAGTCCTCAAAGGCCTAAAATTTGTATTGACCAAATATCATTCTTCAAATGTAAAAGAGTTTTATGACCCTTTAAACTGCAATACCACCCAAAAAGTTCTCGAAATTATCATCTTGTGGCCCTTTTACTCACCGGATATAAGTTTGCTTTTTTAAAGCTTTTGTTGAAGACAAAATTTTATTAAAATCCATGGCCATGTGGGTATCAAATGAAAGGTCTCGATTAGTACTTTTCAAAACAGGTATTAGTTTTAACATTGATTACAAAGGCGGAGGAGGAGTGCGGAGGCTCGAAAGGGTCAATTACTTGAAGGAGCCATTCCCAGAAACTACTCAACCGAAAAATCGAAAAAAAACATGAAGGCCCATGCACTTGGTACCTAAGCCCCAAAATAATATCTATTTTTAAAGTTGAAGTTCATCCAAGATCCGCGTAATTTTGCACTAAGGTAGACTTTAGTAGAGAGCATTATACTGGGAAGTTTGGTGGAAATCCTACTATTATTATCAAACATAGTAAGTCAAAATTATCCTTTTACATCAAATTGTTACCCCCTACGAGATATTTTATCTCGAGCACCACATAGAATTGAATATCGGATATATTCAACGTAATGAGCTGTGTATAATTAAAACCATGGTGAACCTAGATGTTCTTATAAAATATCAACAAAACCGTTCACACCTGAAGCGCCGAGTTTCCGGTTTCCAACTTGTTTCGAAGGATTCCCCTATTTTTTACTGAGATACTTTCGAAATTTCAGAGCCATAGGCATTCATCGGTCAGCTGAGGTACATTTTGATTTACTCTAGGCCTTGCTGAGAAACTTAAACTTCCTTTCTACGCTAGGTATTTTTAGTTCGACCCCATCGGGGGCAGTGAATGTTAGTGTGTGGTTATACCAGCAGTGGGGTTGCCGTCCTTTTTAAAGTCGTAAAGTCCATATGTTCACATAGTTTTTCACTCGATGGCGACAGGTGTTAGTGAAGACATCCATAACCTCAGTGATCATTAAGCTATCCAGAATAGAGCAGACAAGAAATTGGTTGAACGTTCAAGATATTCTATAACCAAATGTTCGAAAAAGTGCATAACGAATCCAGAAGTGCCTCCAATTTTTCGGGATGGATCAAAAGTAGTCGAGGTTTTAATCAAATTAGATGGTTCCTAATATCTACCAATACCGATCATACAATTCTTTCTGGAGAGGCTGTTATCCTATGATTCGGATTGTAAGCCCACGAAGTTCCGTTCTTAGCCCTCTTCTGTAGATAATAATGTGTAACGAAATACCGACAAAACACTGAAGGTGTGATCGTCATGAATTTCCCAAATGATATTGAAGTTGCAATCGTCACACAATATATTGCTGACCTTGAACTCGCCTAATCGCTCACTTTACAAGGATAAAGGGCATCCATAAAGACCAGTATAGGAAACGAAACCTAGAAGTCACGGTTAACCAGGAACTAGACTTCAAGTGACATTTTCAGAGTCGAGAGTTAGCGACACAAGTATCACCAGTGAGCACATTCCTTACGAGAATATCACTAAGTATAGATGGCCCAATGAAATGTCATCGCCTCCTCATTTCAGGAGTGATTAGCCCAATCTTGCTTTATACGCCGTCTTCTGGTCCTTGTCATTCGAGAAAACGCACACTGAAAACAAAAGATGGAGTTGCAGGTGGTGTATTGCGATCAAGACGAAGCAAAGTTGGTAAACGAGGGTCGATAGCTCTATAACACAATATATGAAATTGACGAATTCCATACCTATTGTTGGCAAGTCACACGGATTATTACCTTTTCTGGGGTGGTAGAAGAGGAGGGGTAAAACTTTACACGGCCATGAGAGAATTCGGTATCCCGACGAAATTAATAAGACTGACTAGGCTGACCCTGACCAATGTGCGAGGCCAGATAAAAGCATCATCATCAAGAGGTACGATCCTCTTCAAGTCCACCCAACTACTGGCCTATGCTGACGATATCGACATCATGGGAAGAACCACCCGAGACGTATAAACTGCGTTCATCCAGATCGAGCAGGCGGCACGAGATCTTGGGCTGCACATCAATGAAGGCAAGACAAAATATATGGTGGCAACGTCAGCAACGAAGACGAATCAACCAACAACATCAAACCGCACTGGTCAAACACGAAGAAGAATAAGGATAGGAGAATACAACTTTGAGACCGTTGACAATTTCTCCTATCTAGGGTCGAAAATCACAACCGATAGCAGCTAGGATGATGAAATCCGCGCACGGTTGTTGTCAGCCAACAAAGCCTATTTCAGCTTACAAAGACTGTTCCGCTCGAAACGTCCCACTATAGGGTCAAAGCTTTTACTGTACAAGACTATGATATTGCCAGTCCTCATGTATTCCTCGGAAACTTGGATTCTTAGCAAGAAAAATTGCGAACTCTTGGCCGCGTTCGAGAGAAGAATCCTCCGAAGAATTTTTGGCCCCTACATGAGGATAGACGATTCCGTAGCCTACACAATGACGAAATCTATGAGCGATACCATGACCGTCCGGTTGTGAATAAAATCCAGCTCAATAGGTTACGGTGGGCGGGTCACTTAATCCGTATGGATGAGGATGATCCCACCCGGAAAGTCTATAAGGGCAATATCTATGGTAGAAAAAAAAAGACGAGGTAGACCCTGCCTAAGATGGAGCGATGGTGTAGGTCAGGACGCCAGACAGCTTTTAGGGATATCGAATTGGTGGATCTCGGCGCAAAACCGGGATGTCTGGAGTTCCTTATTAAGGCAGGCCTAGACCGGATACCGGTTGTTGCGCCGTTGATGATGATGATGAGAAGAGGAGGTGGGGTGATTTACCAAAAGGATGCTAGACACACAGAAATATTCCATTGGTTCCAGAGTGAAAAATGAAAGAAGTTAGTGTATCACAAACTGCTATTGCAAATCATAGGAATTTCGGTGTACCGGTGCATTCTCCACAACAAGAGTATCGAGAGCCCCCCTTTGTTTGCTTTCTCAAACTTGGGCAAGAATTAGTGTGCAACAGATAAGGCATTCTAGGATTACGTGAAGAATAAAGTTGGCACTATGAAGAGAACTTCCCTTCCTTTTAAAGCACTGTATTTATTCACTTTGATAAGGCTTCCGAAACCATACATGCCGTCATTACCCGGGATCGGGGTTCAGATAAGGTGTTGGCTAAGAAATTTCAGTTCAGAATGAGGACCATCTCAATACCGCACTGCTTCGCATTAATGTTGATTCCCAATGCAAAGAAAAAGACGGCTTTCTGTGAGAAACTGACCCCAGTCGAGAAAAGAATTTTTTGAAAGTGAAAATCCACTTGTGGAGGGTAATTTGAATGTCAAGGTGGCATTTGATAACACTCCTCTCGGGCATATGATGAATAAACATGGTCTTTGGATCGAAACAGCAACAATGAGAGGTTTGTATACTTTTGCAATTTCCACCGCGTCGATGTTGATGATGCATTGCTCCAGCATAGATTTTACTACAAAATCAGCTGGATTTCGAATAATTTAGTTGTATGTTGTGACCGCTGCACTGACTGGCCACACCTTTAAAGCCCGCCATTCGCATACAGTTCGGTCTATCAGTTAAGCCTGAATAGTTCGCATTTGACTGGTAGCCGTAACGTGGTTTGTCCGTTTTAACTATTCAGCGGATGGTGATTGGAGGAAAAATGATTCGGCTAACCGGCCAGACCTGTTTGTTTAGATGTGAATGAGGATTTCCTGTTTGTTTAGGCTGTGAGTGAGATTTTTATGGGGATCTTTGTTGCTAACGAACATTTTTGATATATGCTCATGCACAAAATAATTTCAAATTTGCATCTTAATCCCTTTCATGTTCAGAATTGAACTAACGATGTTACGGCTTGTCGATACGTGACTGGTACTTTCAGTTCAACTGGCGGTTGGGTGCATGGCGGGCTCATTCGTCCTAACTGACAGGTCAAACTGAACGTGGATGGCGGGCTTAAGCAAAGTAAAGTCACCGGAATTGATTCCCCCCCTATAATTTCGAAAATTCCTTGGAATTTGATATCTTTCAGCGGAATAATGGGGTGGTTGATAGCGGTGAAGACCCGCCCCGCCCTAGGTGCGATAACTTGAGGCGCGTTTGAGGGCTTCATTCTACTGGAAAAAAAAAATACTACAATGATTATGGAATGCCGGCCTGATTTCCACCAATATACTCCGGATCATTGTAGAATATTATGCAAAGTCTGGATTATAGATTCTCCTCTCCTGCATAAATTTTAATTAATAATTAAAGCGATAAATGTTAGCGGATGTCCCGTGTTGCGTCGACATAAAGCGTCGCGAATACCATCTCTTCTCGCAACTGGGATGATCTTCATATTGTTTCGCCTGGAGGGGGAAGGGAAGTAAATACAACACGATATCATCGGTTGAAGGGTGGGGTAGGTTCCATGGCGAAATATGAATTGACACCCAGGATGAAGCATAAAACCTTATCTCCATCTCCACATGGTGATCGCTGAGAGTTCTTTATAAATGAAAAACTGCAGATGGAGAAGGATGAAGGCGAGTGTCTCGCGTCTCAAATTAGGAAAAATTATACCAATGCCCTCCAGGTAGGAGATTGGGTAAAGCTGACAACCCTACACGGAAAACCGAAGCTACGAAACCACGAAAGGAGCCTCGAACTGAATGGATTTTAGAACGACCAACCCGGTGACGAAAACGAACTAATGATTTTTGGTTTCCTACATAAGGATGGATGATTCACTAGCCTCTATAATGATGGAATTTATGAGCGATACCAGGACCGCCTGGGTGTGTATAAAATCCGGTTAAATAGGTTACGGTGGAGGGCTCACTTAATCCGTGTGTATGAGGATGATCCAGCCCGGAAAGTCTATAAGGGCAATATCTATGGTAAAAAAAGAAGACGAAGCAGACCCTACCTTAGATGGAGCAAATGCATAACATTGACTCTTAAGGCAACAGCCAATTTTGAAGACACTTTCGATTCGGATAATTTGAAATTAATTAGGACCACGTATTGCTGATATTTCTGATTATCCTCTGATAATGTTCAAACGAGGGACCCAAGGAGAATATCGTAGTGCAGAAGTTACAAAAAAATAGGTCCTGGTTACTTCTCTACAAAATTCAATTTGGTATATAATGAGATGTTCACTTATTCGTATCGAAGTAAACCACAATAATCAATTCTCCTCATTAAATGACGGCCTCTAAAAGGAATGAAATTTTCGTCAATAAGACCGACAATTTAATGAGAATTTCGGAATCCTAAGTTTAAAAAAATTGCAGCCGGTAATCAAATTAAACCCAGTGGCCGAACATGTATGATTTTAAAGGACACGTGAAATAAATCCACAAAACTCATTAGACATTGCCTGAGGTCCGCCATGGTAGCCTGTAATGAGCTGTCTTCGCCCTGGTCGAAGTTACAAGGCGTTTGTTTGTCAGTCCAAAAAAAAAAGAATAAAATTACATTGACAAGAGCAGTACATTAGTAATGAATATAAAATCTAAGAGCCTGAATTATCTGAGTAGTCTAACCATATGTTAAAGGATTCCTAAATAGGTACATATAATTTGGGACAAGAAGCTGCTTTAGCTATAGCAGCTACTTTCGTGCAGGCCAAAACTTCAAACAACAAATGTAGTTGCAAGAAGAGGATGGGCCTTAGAAGACATTAAATCAACCGTTGGAAGAATTTGGAAGTATCATTCGAAGTTTCATCTCTATAACATCCAGATGGTGCTGGTAGTAATGGTAGATGACCACAATTTACAAGAAAAGGGTCATTGAGATATTCAATAGTTTGAACAGTGTATTTTGGAGTGAAGAAGCACATTTGTAGTTGAAAGAATATATGAGTAAACGGAGTTGGGACTTGTAGTAATTCACCAAACCAAGAAAAGTCATCGGACACTGACACATAATAAGGGAAATAGTGGAATACTTTGTCCAAAAATTGAGTGGTCGGATTTCATTTATTCGTTTGGTTTTTGAAAGTACGAGAAGTACAATGGCAACAGTTATTTTATATTTAACTTCTTGCGTAGTTTCAGAAGGATTCTGACCCTTGCCACATTATAGAAGTCACTATTGGCAAACTTGGTGAGTTGTTTCGCCAAGAAATGATATCTCACTTATTGCGCAGCTTCCGCGATCATTCGACTTGATTCCCCCAGCCTTCTTTTGAGGAGATACTACGTGGAATATCGTTGAAAAATATTCCTCCTGAAGCGAACGGGGTTAAATCCGCTATCCTTCGATGTGTTATGTGCTGATACATTGAGCGAATAAGGATATAAGAATTTTCGCTAAAGATGTCGAAATAAAAGAAAGACAACAATATTGCTCCACACATATTCAAAGACAAATTATCTGAAAATGAGGGGATTCAACTGGCGCTTACAGGGGTCGTCCAATACAAACCTGACTAAATATTTGGTTTGGAGAGTGCAATTGGTAATCGCGTTTCTTCCCAAAAGCATCCTGAGAATGTGTCAATTGAGTGCTTCACGAGTTTTCATAGTAAATAGGCGCAATTTTTGTATCGATTTATCACACATAGGGCTGCCAAAATTTAAGCCGGTTGAATCTGGCTTAAGGGGATGTTCTTTATTTCATCTCCATATTTAACAGGTTTCTTTTTTAAAAAATTGGAAAATGCTTTCTAAATGTAGGGAAATTTGAAGAATCTGGATCGATTTGATATAATTGATGAGTATTATCTACTCGTACTTTTTGTAGTCAATTTGACACTTTAAAGATTGAACATTACGAAGGGTAACCCAATTCATGAATAAGTACTGATTTTTTTATTTCTTCAGTCAACAAGGTGTCACTAATACTTTGATATATTATTTAACTGAAATAGGAATAAAATGACTGACATAAAAGACGGGCAATAATTTTATAAAGTAATGAAAATTTAACCAAGATCCACGTGGAAGTAAGGTATCTTATGACAGAATTACATAAATAAATTCCATTTATTTTCAAATCGAATGAATCACGTACAGTAAGGAATGAGCATATACCCGTCAGTGGAACTTTCTATTCATAGGAAGCACTCAAAACGGTGCTGAGAAGTCAAACTGGTTGCTAGACAGCACATCAGCAAATTTGAATTGACACATTATATTACGCAAAAGGAATCCACCCCAAAAGTTCAAAATGTTGAAATGCGTAGAGATTCGTTCAAAGAGTGAGTCCTTCTCCCTTGAATTTTATTGAATCCTATTTTGCCAAATTTTTTCTAATGCCTCTTGTCGCCGAAAAGTTCTTCCTGTTATTGACAGATTTTATTTCTAAATTGGGCAGCCACCTTTCCGGAAAAAAAATTATCGTTCCATTGAGAGGTATTCTTTATAGTGAAAATGCGTGTGTATGCCAGCTTCTGTATGGATTTCATTATTTCATAATAAAACGTGAGAATTTCGGGAATTTAATGCAAACATTACATAATAAAGTTACATCTCACCACAACTGGTTTTTAAATATAGTTTATGTGTCGGTACTTAATCTATTTTAAAATTGGATAAACTATCCAGCAAAGTATTGGGTCTGGCGAGAATAATAAATTTCGATTTGCTGGTTAAGCCGAGGAGTCTATAAAAAGCACATGCATGTAATAAGGCGCATTACGAAACTTACTGCAAGTACATTTCGATACAAATCTATTTTTGTTCAGATTTTATAATATTATGGATTCCATTCGGTTTCATGTGCAGCCATTGTGAGGCGCCGGGAACTAATTCGGAATTTCTAGAAAAGCTTTCCTTATACAATGTTTACCAGAAGAGTCCATGCAAAATTGCGAGCAGAAAGTCCACTGAATTCTCTCTGGTTTCAATTAAAAAGAGGTTCATAAAGATGGATGTAATTTCTCGGCTTTTATGTTATATATTTCTTTATCCACTAATACTTTAAGCGTTCTAAATCACACAAAAAGTAACTTTAATTGAGGGACAAACTAGAAATGATCATATCACAAGGACTCTAGTTAAACGAAACCCCAAATCCTCTAGAGAACTAAGTGAAAATGCCAACAAGGATTAACAACCTGCGCCCAGTTTGGAAACAATCATTACATTATAAAGAGCCGACTTTAAAGGACATCCAAATTTAAATACATTATTTTGCAATTAACGATTTTATGCCTCGAATTTTGGGTTCTACGTTGTCAAGGACGAATAACCAGGGAACAATTATGAAGCGATAATGAAATTGTTATTTTTAATTAAAATTGTTGATGTTATGATTTAATAGTCCCAAGCTTAATTTTATTGCTTTAGGGTAAACGATTTAATTACTTTCCAAGGAAGAGTGGTATTTTGTATTTGCTTTCATTATTTAAGAGCTTCCAGATTAATATCAAAGATTTTGAACTTATCTCAGGGCTGAGCTTGAAACCATTAACTGGCGGTAGCGCTACCCAAGGAACGAAGGAAGATATCTTATTATGATGCATTTACAATTTCCCAGAAATTCAACTATCCATGATAATACTATAATCTCGCTTTACAAGGGAGGAAGGAAGAGCCATAATACGTAAGAAATATCTAGGCGATGGTATGGGACAAACGAAGTCAGTTTCATTATAACACTGTTCGCAAGGTGTAACATTAGTCGTTTTTTTACAGAAGGATCTTATTGCCAAATTCAGGCTCAGGCTTAGAACTGTTATGATACTTAAATACTTCAAGTTAGACTTTCAAAGCGAAATAGAAGGTTTTCTCTAAACTGTATTGAAAGTCAAAGAGGAGTATCTTCAAAGCAAGTCCTAGCTATACCGTGTAATTACTTAGGTGATGATTGATTTCAGGTTCAGGTGCTGACCCTCGCATCTGACAGGTAAAGTTTTTTTAAATGACACGTGAGGGATTGAAGTGTTCAAAGGACCCCCCACATTCCCAAGCCTAGGTACCAATGAGACAAGGAAGCCCGTGTCGCCGGAACACTTTGGTGGAACTTGAGTATTTGCGGGCAGACCTTCACGGTCGATTTCGCCAACTTTTTAGGTTTTTGGGATAGCTTTCTCCTTTAATCACATATATCATTACAACGAGCATAGAAATAAGAAAGAAAGATTTTCGTATCTTTCTAGTTTGCAATGAGCATAAGAAACGATTGGTACTTCGCATTAATGGAGGGAAGGATACTCCTCAGAAGCTTGAATGGTCATAGCATCTAGCAAGGCAGCCACCTATGAGGCTAGTCTCTATACAAACCCGAAAATGGCAAGCTTTTGAGGTACTTTGTGAAAGGAAAGGAGATAAAAGACCTATTCCACAAACTGGGATGCGAGCAATGCATACTAACGCCAACTTTATAGGGGAAAAATAGTCTATGAAAAAAGACTTACTTTATCTTGTTTTCAAATGAAAAGATATACGTACATATTACAGAGGGGGGGGGGGGGGGTGGGATGTATTTTGAGGCCTAGATTTCATTTAGATACACCACTGTGACTTTTTTCAGGTTTTTCGGTTGGATAGGTTTTGAGAACGTCATATTTTGACCCCTCACTCCTTTACGTTTCATCCGATACCAAATATGGGGCCAATTTCGAAAAGTACTAACTGAGCCCTTTCATTTGATACTCCACTTGGCCACATTCTGTGAAAAAACTTTTACAACCTCCTTTCGCATGTTTCACACAAAACCTTAAAAATGAAGTTGGCACCATAGCAGCCAGACTATCTTCCACAGGCTCCCATTTGTAAGACTCAAGGAATGCTGCGATCTTATATTGGCAGTAAATGCCACACAACTTGCATTTGAAAAAATAACCAGGTTGTCGCAATCTAAATAGATTGAAATCTACGAAATTTGATAAACCACGGAAAGTGAGTTCCCCTTTGCTGAAGGCCGAACTCCGGCTGAGCGAGAAGTTCCTCCTGTGTATTTCAGGAGACTCGAATATCGTTGATGATGTGGAAGCTGACCTATTCACAGCTAAACCTGCTTTGAAAAGTGTAGCAATAAGGATTCATGCAGTTCGATTGAGCAATCTTTTTCAAAGAAACCGAGTGTTCGTATTATCTTTTAAGAAGGAACATAAATTTTCTAATAGAGGTCCTAGCGGAACACAGTCCCTTAAACTATTTATATGCATGTTAGATATAAATCAAACTTCTGTGTCAGAATTTCTCCTCCTCCAGGCTTGTTTCTAGCATTCTTTTTAGGAAGGTTGATTTCATAATCCTGCATCATGAGAGCTTGACTGAACCCTTTTGACCTTATTCACACGGAGATGGAAACTGCATCATAAGGGCAAATAAGTAGGGAGGTATCATTGTTCGCCCTGAGGATGTCAATTAGCGTTGTCTTGCGCCGTTTTGATACCACAAACTGCTGACTGTTGTGTAAGAGCAAAGGGAGTACTGTGCAGGTGGCTCAGATCTTTAGAGCCAGCCCATAGTATTCAGGAAGGATAGCAGCTTTCCCACTCGCATTAAAAAGCATTTCCCCATGCTTGAGAAGGGGGGGGGGCGTGTAACATTTTAGTCATATGGAGTACTAACTAGCAGGTTTTAGTTATTACTTTCTGTTTCAAGGTATTATTTTGAATTAGTTGTTATCGGAGGAGAGTGTGGGATGAATAACCATTCTTGAAAACTGCCCAACCCAGAAACTAAAAGAAAGTCAACAACGTATCCTTATATAATTTCCAGGCCTCAGAATACACTACATACCGATTTCTCCTCAAATAAAGCTAATAATAGTATATTTTTGGGAAATGACTGGTATCATCAAATATTGCGGGAACATAGATCATAATATTAGGCATGATACTGGCAAGTTTGTTAGAAATCCTAATGCTATTAACCGAAACTTTACGACTTGTCTAGTCATCATATATGTGCGTAATAGGTATACTGTTGGTCCTAAATAAATTATATTTCAACAGATTTTACTCTGGAGAAGGGACATTTTTTTCACGAAAAATATGGGGGCCTTTGCCTTAATCATTATTTACTTTCATTATTGGTGACATGCCTCTTGTTCGGAGGACATGCGGAGGAGGAGTTCAATGGAGTAAGGAGGAATGGATGGATGGATGGAAAGATGTCTTTCTAAAACACATCAAGTACACTGATAATATCTTAAAGAGAGGCAAGTAAAGTCGAACTGAAGATAAACACCAATAAAGCCAACGTTCTTCGTCTGACGGTCATCGCACTTTTTCGATCTGCATTAATGTACAGAATATCGAAAATGGTAACCAATTTGTATATCTCGAAAGTGAGGTTTCCGCCGACGGTGGCACTGAATCGGATGTGGCTCGACAGTAGGTAGAAACATATGGCGCAGGACAGTGGAGGAGTAGTGCAAGCTTTTCGGAAGTCGACAAACCATGAATGATAGCACGTAGGCATGGTTGACCCAATATGTCCGTTCAGGGGTATATAGAAGAAGGTCGAGGATTCCGTATTATTAGCGATACCACGACCATACTAGAATTGTCCAATTCTGGCAACTATGTTTTGTAGTCGCTTTATCTTGTAATTTGAATCGCTTTTGTTCAATAGCAATGCTGAGAGCTGTGACTACTTTCTCTATAACGTGTATCTTGCCCTACTTATTTATGTTTTGAGTAGAATTTAGTTCAGGACTGACATACGCTTGAAGGTTATATGGCCAACAAAAAATATAAATAGATCGTCATTTCTAAGGGAAAAAGTGCAATAAGATGCATTTTCCAGTGCCTTTGCTTGGGAAAAATATTTGTTAAAAAAATATTCTCGGACTAGCTGAAGCCATTAGAGAGCTATGTTCCTCCTTATTTCTAAGTTACAGTGAATTGTAGGCGGGTAAACTACTCTTAGAGCATGAACACCGTACATTTACAATATTAAAGCAAAAAAAATGGGAAACCTTGTCCTAGCTGACCGAAGAGTGACCATCACCCATTTAGCTAACGTCACAGAAATCTCAGATGGCTACTTCCCAAGAATTGTTAGCATCGAACTTTCATCATCATCAACGGCGCAACAACCGGTATCCGGTCTAGGCCTGCCTTAATAAGGAGCTCCAGATAAGCCGGTTTTGCGCCGACGTCCACCAATTCGATATCCCCAAAAGCTGTCTGGCGTCCTGACCTACGCCATCGCTCCATCTCAGACAGGGTCTGCCTCGTCTTCTTGTTCTACCATAGATATTTCCCTTATAGACTTTCCGGGTGGGATCATCCCTATCCATACGGATTAAGCGACCCGCCCACCGTAACCTATTGAACCGGATTTTATCCACAACCGGACGGTCATGGTATCGCTCATAGATTTCGTCATTGTGTAGGCTACGGAATCGTCCATCCTCATGTAGGGGGCCAAAAATTCTTCGGAGTATTCTTCTCTCGAACGCGGCCAAGAGTTCGCAATTTCGGTTCGCGAACCGTGCGCGGATTTCATCATCGTACTCGTTATCGGTTGTGATTTTCGACCCTAAATAGGAGAAATTGTCAACGGTCGTTGTATTCTCCTATCCTTATTCTTCTTCGTGGTTGACCAGTGCGGTTTGATGTTGTTGGTTGATTCGTCGAACTTTAAATGACAAAAATGTGCGAGCGTTGTATTTTGACAATGGGTACCAATGAATAGGAGAAGAAGAGCCTTTATATTTCAAGCGCAAGTAATGAGACGCTTTAGGCTTACAAGGACCGATTTTTGTATCAGTTCACAACAACGAATTAGATTTGAATTCATTCATTTTATTAATAGTAATAATACCATAATTCTTGGCGCGACAATCCATCTGGATTAGGACCTTGAAGCGTATTAGAGCACTTCATTGAAGGAGTTATTGAAACACTGCAGGACTACAGAACACTATAAGAAGCAATATGGTCAACATTGCACCGTGAGTGATTTCATTCAGGTACTCATTTACAATTGAATCCACTGGCATCCAACATGTAGTCACTATACAAATCCCTCTGCCACCTGTGATATTTAAACCTCGACTTCCTGCTACGACAGACACATCCAGAAATCCAAAACCAACGCCGAGAAAATTCAGGTCTCAAGTTGTCTGGGAAAGGTTATGACTTCCGTCTTCAGGAATGCACAACGAGTTGTCAGAAGAGCACAGTAAACGAATACTGAATGCTCAGAGGCTTTGCCCCTCCCACATCTTATAAACGTAGAGTGGATGTGAAGTTTTGTCTTAAAGGTGAGATTAACTCAAAGCTGGGGTTCTCTTTCACTAGGATAATGAATCTATACACAAAGGCGAAATTGTAATGGATACGATGCACAAATTGCATTTTCAACCACGCGGGTAACCTATCTTCTTTTTGAAAGCCTTAGCGGTAACTACCTGTTTCCTCCTTTCAAGGCTCACTGAAATTTGGAGAAAATAGGGAGATACAATTGCTGCTACAGAGGTATTTTCTGGAAAAGAAAAATGTGTTTCTTACTAAAATCGTTTCAATGTCTGTCTGTCCGCCTGTCACACGAGATTTACTCCGAGACGACTGGAACTATCGTCACGAACTTTGGTGAGAATATGTGATCTGTGAACTGTTGCACGGGCATTTTTTATTGCCTTTATATATGTCCATATATGCGGAAGGCGGAGCTACATTTTTTTTATACAGAATCAATCATGCAGTATCAAGGGAGGAGTTCCTCGCACAGCAGCTTAAGTGAAGCGGCGTTAGTTTATGCAGTATAGTTAGTGTTGTTGTTGTTATGGTTTTTTCCTTCATCTTTGCTCATGTCCGGATAGCTTAGTAGTTAACTAAGCTGTCGTTCAAACTCCACTAGTGGCAGAATTATTTATAATTTGACTGTATCCTTATCCGCAACGAAATTGAGAGGCTGGCCCTCTACCCTCTAAATCGTTGCGCTCTAGTATACACTCTGATTATGCTGATGCCAGTGTGAACTATAACCAAGGACAAACTATAGCGCGTTCTGGCTTTAGCTCGTTCTTGTCTTTGAGATGATTTTTTTTTTTATTTCCGAATTTTTAAAAGAGTTTCCTAAAACGAGTGATCCATGCACTAAAATGTGGGTATCAGTTGCTTCTCAAAACATGTGTAGTCTGTCATCATTCTCAAACAAAATATTTGTCCAGCTAAAATTTCCGTGATCAACGCCGTACTTGTCATAGATTGTCACTCCTTCAGAAAATTTCATCTCCATCAAAGATAAAGGCACTATTGATGCTCAAAAATATTTGCTACTGGCTGATTTAAAGTTTTCGCAAATCACACGAAGGACACTTTTGAGGCCAATTCCAGCACCCTTTTCCATACACATTCAGAAGACAGGTCAGAAATCTAATGTTGATCGTGATATGGTCCGTCGGATGCTCGTTGCTTGTCAGTTAAAATACAGTGGACCTTATGGTTGGGCGGGGGATGGATATTCCAACAATGTGCCGCCAGTGAACAAATTCGACAGGGAAGCGCTCTCCAGAGTCACACTATCTGACTTCGGTAAGGCCTAAAATAACCAGTCGATAACACCGAGATTCTCGCTTAAGTTGGAGAAAACGGGCATTCGGGCTTAGAAGGAGCTCATCCGTGTTCAACAGCCGTAGTCGTAAAGCTGCTAGTCCCCAAATTTTTATCTCTTTTAGTTGCTTTTTACGCTCAGCACAGAATACTTTGAGTAATTCCTAATCTCTAGTCCAAAAGAACAATTATAATATTTCGGAAGTTTGGACCAAATTTGTTAATTGCTCAGTGCTAAGTCCATCTTTAAGCACGCTAATTATCAGATTTCATATCATTCACCAACGACTACTAGGATGTATCAATCACTTACTCAGTAGCTAGAGACAACTGGCAAGATACTTTCCTGAAGTTCCGCATTTAATGACCCTTACATTCACATTTTTTTTTATTCCTTCAATTTTTCAATAATATTAACAACACTTCTGTTATCTGTCGTATCTGTCATATTTGTCCCTTGCGCTCATTATATGCACTTTGAAATTGGAAACGCTTTACACGTTACCTCAGTATAATTTTCATGGGGTCATAAAGAGATTCACTGCAAATATCTGGACCGAAGACTAGTTCTACCAGAAGCATGGCTTAAAAGAAATAGCATAGCGACTTCTATTCCTCAAAACGCCCAATGATCTACTTTACTTGGTTCTCTTTTGTGAGTCTCCTGTAAATATGGCTACAATCTTCATTCTCGTATGTGCAGAAGCGGCATTTTCCGATGAAATTCGTTGTAACGCAGAAATGGTAATTCCCCATCGAATTTGGCGTGTTTGAAATCTAGCGCCCGTAAACAAACCACCAATTTCAAACCATTCATCTCTGTACTTTAAAATGGAAATTCTCTTTATGTTTTTTTTACTACACGCACCCACATGGGACCTTGAGATCTTAAAAATAATAACAGTCGAAGAAAATGATGGACAATATTTATAGAAAGACGTGTTTTCTGTTAGAGACATTGTGAAACCTTCTTTGCCTAAAATAGTCAGTCGACTAAATTGACGACCCCCTGCTTCGAACAACAACCCCGTCAAGCTATATCGAAAATAAACTAATAAATTCCACTTATGTATGTCTCTCTCCGAACAAAGCACTTCAAATGGTACAAAATATGGTGATATTCAACAGATTCAAACATATTTATTTGTTTTTCAGTAGATAGGTCAGCCATTTTGGTATATTTGGCGTCCTGGTATTCTATTTTGATGAAACGGTTTATCCTTTATATTGATTTGAGACTAGCATCTTTCTTGAAAGTGACAAAGACTCCGGAGGGATGTTTTGACACCCTTTCATTTAAAAACCATATTAACATGAATCTTATGGTCCAAAGAAGTAATCCCGATTATGGGGAAGATGTCAATTTTGTAAAGATGACCAATGCGCAGAAATCGTAGAAATTGACCAGCTACATGTCTACCTTATGGAAGTCCGCCAAGCAGTCGTCAATTCCATCCTCTCTTTCAAGAATGAAAGCTAAATTTAAACATCAGCCTCACAGCACAGAGTCAAAATATGTCTAAATATAGAAATTAACCGAGGATCATAATTTTAGATTACGATACGCAGCTATACTCCCAAAAAACGTAGCTGTATGTACCTAATCTGCTTATGGACAGATGATTCCGTGAGCAACACTTGAACTATTCAATTTCTTGCCATCAGCATTACAGAGGTCGATCAACTCGTTCAAAAAAATGCTTCTCTATTTTCAAGAATAAACAAATGTTAATCGGAATAAAAAATTTAGATCAGAAAACGCATTTGATTCCAAGGATTTATTGAGAAACTTTTTTCAAAGAAAATGTGCTCGTTTTCTTTGAATCGCTCTCCAAGATATTTTATTTACTTATGATTCCTTTTTTGGTCGACTTAGCAAAGATATATCGCGATAAATTTGAAATGGCCAAGAAATGAGAAATTGAGGACGCATCAAGCTATCTGAAAGAAAGATATTTATTTTTATCGCGAGAGAAATTGGAGAAATTTAAAGGAAAAAAGATGTTTTTATGCGTACACATTTATATCTTTTACAGATGTAAACATTTTATCTATTTTTGTTTAATTTGAGTTTATCTTTCTTTGAGAATGACTGACAAGTTATCCGGGATTTCGAGGGATGAATTTGCATTTCGGCGTAATCTCCACGGTTTAAGAAAGATTGATGTATGATAAACGATTGAGTGCGTTTTTGAGTGACCGACTCAGACCGAAGTTATGTGTAGTCACCTCAATGTCACGTGTAAGAGGTAATTTTAACCTATTGTAATTTTGTTAGTAATAGTGTGATTTCCACCAAATTTTCCAGAATGCTACCACATTTTTTAGGATTCTAGGAGGAGCTATAGGGGACTTTGTAGTAAATTTATAAAATATGGAATATCCTAATATTAACTTTATTTCAGCGGATATCAATATGAAGAATATTTGGAGCCCTAGACGTCATAAAAAGACACTGTCACGTTTTTTTCAAATCTAGCCTATGAAAATGGCCTCTTAATGCCTTTAGATAAAAAAGGCAAGTAATGTAGGGTAGTGCCACAATGATTAAAGATCGTATGGTGTACCTCAATGTTCGGCATAATGTTCCATGCAGTTAAGGATCAGGTGCCGGAGGAATAGAAAATACAGCACTGTAATTAATTTAATGAGCGCTCTGATCTAGGCTAGGCTCTTGTACTCTTATGGATTCGCAGAACAATATATCGAATGCACAGGAAACTTCAGAGCATGTAAAAGACTAAATAAGTCGAATGGAAAAGCGGATTCTTCTCAACAAGGCCAGACACCACACGAGAGAAAACCAACTCCATGAGTGAAAAATGTCAGGTGTTTTGAAGGTTACACTTGAACTTACGTGGAAAACAAAAAAGAAGAGAGGCCAATCGGCGCTAAAGAGTAACTTTTCAAATACTGAGATTTTGCACCAGGTCAAGATACACATCTCATCGACAGGTCTAGGTGAAATTATTTAAGCCAGAAGACCAACAGAAGTAAATTGAGTTGTTACTGAGGGAATCAGCAGAAGTACAAATGAATGGAAATCACGTAGCCATGAATGTGAGGACTTAGACCAGGGACCAGTCAGGAATACAGTCTGTGCAGGCGACAGATATGCTGTGGCTAAGGAAGGCCAGCGGTAATTCTAACTTCAATTCCAGTTTTGTGCCGAAAGACAGTTTCGAACCGACACAAATCTTTGAAGTCGATAGCACTGCATCCACGTCTCGTGTTGTGTCTTTTATCTTTTATGCTATTCGAAAACAATCCCCCGTACAGATGTTAAAGAATTCTGACCTATCCCTCGATAATAACAAGGAAGGCATCTTATGAGATCGCACTCTCTGGAATTTCGCCTAGTCAGACATCGGACTTTTTTTCTGAGGATCTGAGCTAGTCTGTTACGATTTAATGACCGACAACTAATTTAAAGGTGTTGACAAGTCACTTGAAGGGTTACTTGAAGCTGCGAAACCAGTTTTCACTGCCAGTAAAGTCAGGATCGGTTGGGTTTCTTATTGATTGCGAGAGCAGATATCTCCAAAAAGATGCTTTATATGTTGGCAATGTATTCATAGCAAAAAATGGTACTTGTGTACACGATAGACCCAAACTTTGTCGCAAACGAGGTAGAAAAAATCATATTGCTAAAGGGCACCATTCAGGTTCAGTTCCGCCTGTCAGTTACCCACATTTCACCCGACCGCCAGTTGAACTGAATGCACCATCTACGTACGGGTAACTCAAGCAGCATTATTAGTTCAACTCTGCACGTAGAAGGTCTTGAGAGGAATATTTGAGATAGTTTTGGATGTGACTATTTGAACAAAATATTTGTCAGCGATGAAGATGCTCATTAAATTCTCGCTCACAAACAAACATGTCTGGTTGGTTGGCCGAATCATTTTTCACTCAATCGTCGCAGCCTGAAAAGTCCCAACTGACAGGACAGCCGCATCCCATCCGGCCGCCGATCAACTGCGCAATGCTTAGGTCGACCTGAACGTTGATGGCGGCCTTAAAGATTGTGGAGAAAGACTATGTAACCTATCCTGTAGGCAAATAAATGATATTGATAGTGCCCGCATCATAGGCGGTGCCAAATACGATGTTTGGAAGGCCGATCAACACTATCCACAAATAAGGTCCTTACGGCTAAACCTCAATCGTTGCCAATCGGCTCAGAGTCTGCCGTCCCAGAGGGTGGTTGAAAACAAAATCGATGTTGCATTGCTTGTGAACAGAATAAAGATGCACATAGAGAGGCTGGCGAAGGATACAGTCGACTGTACTGCTAGGATAATAGCTGGCGACTTCGAATCAAGGGTTGAAGAATGGGGCCGCTAAGAAATGAACCTAAGAACACATATTTTACTTGAGGCTTTTTCTCTTCTGAATCTTGTACTTGAATTGGGAGGGGGTCGGTAGGAGATTTTATAATTATAAGCGACACTTTGACTGAGGACATCTAGTGGCACGTTAATGAAGACTACGCACACATTTTTAATATCGGGCTATATAAATGAATGAATTGGTTCCGGAAGTCAATTGTAAGATGGGCACATCATGAAAAGTAAAAGCGAATACTTTAAGTGACTGTGAAAGGAAGTGGACTCGGATCTCTTGGGGGGGCGGGGGGGGGGGGCGAATATTGACACCCAAAGGCAAATGGCCTTCACTGTGTACTATTTAAATGTCCATTGTTCCAGGAGATAGCGCGAATCTTCTCGCATGAAACGTGAGTCCCAGTGGTAAATGAGGTGAAGGTTCAGGAAGCTGAGAAAAAAATACCCGAAAGCAAAGGGCCTGGTTCAAGACATTCACTGCATGCCTGATTGATCTTTCATACAGTTAAAACTCATTCCCAAGCCAAACAAGCTTTAGAGTGAATCTTAGTCCTACAGGCTGATATCCCTTCTAACTATTCATCTTCTGTTCACTCCTTTGTAGTCCGCACAGTCAGACTATGCTTCAGTTTCACTATCACCACACTTAATGATGTGCAAGTGATAAACTCACAGCAGTAAGGCAAACACAAAATGAGCATAAACATTCACGACAGCTGAGAGTGGAACTCACCGCAACGAGATTGAGGAACCAGTGCTCTAACCTCCTAACCGTGCGCGGCCAAGATAATATCTCTAAAATATTTGAATGTATAATCTATAACCGTTTATTCCCGATGGCCGAAAAGGAAGGAGGTTCCTTGAAAATCAGTTCAGATTATGAAAGACGAGGTGCAGGTTGATACAGTTGACCTCGTGATTAACATGGCTTAAGCCGCATTCGAAGAAGCTAAATGCTGGGCACTGATAAAACTCGGTGTAAAGAACGCCTCCAATTCCTGGAAACGGGGCACAATACTAGAGGCCCTAGTCAAATTAGACGGTGCGGATCACTATTGATTTCTTTATTGATAGGCTTCTGTGCTGCGATTCGGATAAAGGACCGAAATTTTATCAAACAACATTCGGCTCTCCACAAGAGTCTGTCCTGGACCTATTCTTGTGGATAATTATATACGCCGGAATACTCATATTAGATCTCCCTTCTGGCGTGGACACTATTGGTTTTGCGTTCCGGACGATATTGGGCTGCTCATTGATGAGGTCGAGATTTAAGTGAATGAAGAAGTTTGTGGCAATAAGTTCTGGTTGAAGGACGGTTTAGCTTTAGCAGATAATACGATGGAGGTAGTACTTATCACTAGACGGAGAAAGCATATGTCTCTAAAGATTAAAGTTGGAACCCCAACAATATATTCCCCAGCCTGCGCTCAAGTATTTATGGTCCTTTGGCATTATATGTGGACTGTTTCCGTTAATTATAACGATGGAATTACATTTTTATGGTATAAGATTCAGTGAATTCACGAAAAATTGATCACTCTGACTTGCTATATCTTTGTTACTAATGCCCGGATTTACCTTCCACTATTGGGCGTTATACCACTTTTCATGTCGCTACACAATTTCTTTGGATGAATTGAAAGGTTCAGTCGATTTAAAAAATTTGGTAATACTATTAATAAGTTTATTTGAGTAAATACGATATATTTCGAGAAGTTTCGAGAAGTTTCATATAGGCGCATGATCGTGATTCCTTTCACATTTTTGGGTTGGGTAGTTCTCGAAAATGAATCCCGTCTTATTTTATTTTTGTAGTTTTTGACAGCTTATTCCCCTATTTTATAAAGTGTTTAAAATTAAAATCTGCTCATTGAAATGCGAATTGAAACCTTTCGTTTGATACCCCACATGGATACATTTGGAGAAAAAATTTTCTGTTTAATCTCCTCAGGGATTTATGCCACTTATTTTAGGTGCTCCCATATGGTCATCAAGTTTTCTTTTCATTTTTCTTTTTGGAGAAAAATGAGTGTGTTAGACAGACAGTCATCCGATTTGACTCCATGTGACAATATTGAAGAAAAACGATGTTCTCAGCTCATGTTAGGGCAGAATCATTCACTGAATGAATAACATGTTTAATGTAGCTCTCATATTTCAAACAAATCTCTTGAGGGCAGGCTCCAAACCAAATGAACTGCATATGACAGGCAGATAAACCACTTTAAATAAGGGTTTGCATTTTCACTAAAACTTCAAAATGAAAAAAAAACTTTGTTGCCTGAACCTATTTTAACCCACATTCAACGTTCCTCGGCTCCGAGAAAACTTAGCGTATCTTTTCCCTATCATTCAAAGGCTAAGATGTGACGTTCATTTTTACAATTCTAATAGGAACTCTCTAATAATTTTGCTAGCAACTCCAATATTTGTATATATTTCCAAGAATTATCCATTTCTTTGGAATTCCAGTTGTCCTTCCGGCAAATATACTGGGAATGCCACACAACGAGGCTATCAAATGTGCGTGGGTCGAAAGTTTGTCATTTGAAATATTGAATGTCTTTCCAAGGCTTTATTCTTTGGGAGGATTATGATGACAAATGATGTTTTCACCTGATATGTATAGTTAATATATTATATGTAAAGGACGATTCAACTGAAGCAAACAAGCCCTAAGTACATTTTGCAATAAAACGTATCTTTTGGCTGAGTAATTTGAAAAAGGAAAACGGAAAGTTTAGATCAATATTTTTGCACTTGGCGCTTTGCTTCCTTCTACTCATTCCCATCCCACAGAGGACACATTGCGCGAAATTTAATCCGGAATACCTTCAAATATAAAAGGTTCATTCATCCAAAAACATTTACATGCAGGATCAGATACTGTGTATAATATCAGGATAAAGTTAGAAGTTTGAAGATAAGATTTCCCTGATACTGGTATACATATTTATGGGATCAAAATAAAAGTGTCAATAGACAAATTGATATCCCTTTTTATTGAGTATGATCCATCCTTTTGCAAAAAATCCTTGCTGAAATGTATGTACATATCAATGAAATCTAAGAAGATTAAATGTTTCGAGTTTGTCGTCTACAATCACTTCTTTTGCAAGTGGTATTGAATATCGAGTAGAATTGATTGTATTGAGTTCTTAGCTTTATCTGACAAGCGTTTTTTTAGGAGGAAGATGACTCTATTCTTGTTTAGATATCAGTTAAGTCGTAGATAAAAGGATTTCTAACTTGAGCGAGAAGAAGGGAGCCTTATTTTGAAAAACAAATCTTATTTGGGGTCTAGTTAATAATTCGGGATTTTGAGCTTATGCGCAGAGAGAAACGGGCTTGATTGCTATCATTACAAACAATGGGTGGTTTTAATACAAATAATAATAATCGTTTGCACAACAATCCATATTGGATCAGGGCCTTGAAGTGTGTTAGAGCACTTCATTCAAGACCGTAACGGTACACTACAGAACACTGTAGGAGGCAATGTGGTCAGCATTACGCTCGCCCGAGATTATTACCCTGATTTGACTCAGGTACCCATTCACAGCTGAGTCGACTGGTATCCGACGTCAAATCACGATACAAATCCCACTGCCGCCAGCGAGATTTGAACCGCGACCTTCCGTACGCAGCCTTATGCTCTAACCACTCAGCTATCCGGACACAATACAATACAAAGTAAATGATTTATATATCCGAAAAGTAGAAAATGTTTAAAGAAACCCTCCATAACTAGCTACAGAATTTGAGTACGTGGGTTCTGCAAGCAGAAATTGAAAACGCTAGAAAATTATGAAAATAAATCAGCGTTCCTCTTCTCTCCCGCTTGCTAACAACATCAATCGTTTTTGTTACGCCACGTCAGAGGAGAAGATAAATGGAGTTTTCCCGATAATTCGAAAAGAAGAAAACGATGCCTTAGTATGAATCAAAATGGGATTCCACGAGAAAAGCAAACAATTTATCCACTTTTGCGGATTGGTATTCGGCTCCCAAGATCTAAGAAGAAGATTTTTCCCGGGAACAGTTTTCTTCACCAAAGGATTTAGACGCTCTCTGCCTTTAGTAAATTACTTTGGACTTAGGAGAGGTTTTCCTCAAAGGAGCTAATATTTGATTTGATTCCGACACTTGCTAGAATTGGATTTTGCTTGTCTAGATTGCTAAAAAAGACCCAGATTTTTTTAAATGAAGGCAAGAATATTGTCAATACGGTTTTCAGCGTATTTTCTCGTCCAGTCATCAGACACTCCTCTGCAGCATTTGATGAAATTCTCGAGAGCAACAAGATGTCTGATAACCTAAACCCAACTCAAAGTTTAAGGGAAGGTTTGCTGCTGCTGGCCAGGGTTTTATCCTCAAAGGCGATGCATGAAGTAGGCCAATCTAAACGTGACAGATCTTCCAAACTATCCACGCACGGGATGACATGCTTCCTATTATATTCTATACTACTACAAACTTTTATAACTCTGGGATTATACTATTATTAACTTAATTTGAGCGGATACCGATATGGAGAGTATTTTGAGGTCTACACAATATAGAGGCATCTTCATGATATTTTCCAGGTTTTTCGGTTGACTAGTTTCTGAGAATGGGTCCGTTAAAGAAATCATCACTTTCCACCCCCTTCACTCCCTGCCTATCAAACAAATATTAAAACTTAAATCGGCTTCGAAAAGTACTAATCGAGACCTTTCATTTGATACCCAATATGACTATATTCGATGAAACAAAATTTTACAACCGACCAGGATACGACCAGTTACATGAAGAATACAAAAACGCTCGGAAGGAATTACATGTGGCCATAATAAAAAGTAAAACCGAACACTTTAAGCGATTTTATAAGGAAGCTGACCCGAACCCCTGGGTGGCGCCTATAAAATAGCAATATCGAAACGCTCCCCACCGATTTCTTACCCTACTCTTCTTAATGAAATAGTAATGGATGTTTTCCTATAGAATGTGGGTACCGCTAACCTTCCCACTGTCGAAATAGACACCGCCGAAGTTTCCATGGTAAGTGAAAAGGAGGTCCTCGAAGCTGCGGATAAAATTGTTGGATATAAATCACCTGGCTTGGATAGCATTTCCAATAAAGCTCTCAAGGCAGCAGTCAAAATAGCTCAAAATATGTTTGCCGAGGCCACATGCCTTAAAGAAGGAGTATTTTCTATACAATGGAAGAAGCAGAAATTAGTACTAGTGCCCAAGCCAAACAAACCTTTGGGAGAAGCTTCGTCCTACAGGCCGATATGCCTTCTAAATAATACTGGCAAACTATTCGAACGAGTAATCTATAACGGATTACTTCCAATTGGCGAAAAGGATGGAGGTCTCTCCGAAAATCAGTTCATGAAGAACGTCTTCAATTCCGCTAGATAGAACAAGATACTTGAGTCCCTAATCAACTTGGCGAAATACCTGGTGCGTATCGCTGCCGACTTCTCAATTGATAGGATTCTGTGCTGCGAATCAGATGAAGGAATGAAATTATACCAAACTACATGCGGATTTCCACAAGGATCTGTCCTAGGGCCACTCTTGTGGATTATTATGTATACCGGAGTACTGACGCGAAACTAATGGAGGCCACATCAGCAGGAACGCAAACAATATGTTCCAAGCCTGCGCTTGAATACTTAGGCGTAATGATTGTGCAGGGTGCAGCAACCAAGGCATATAATAGAGAGAATGCTACCAAAGATAGGCGGCACAAAGCCAAGCCATCGACTCCTTGTTTCGAAGGTGGTCAGTTCGATCCTACTGTATGCAGCCCTAGTATGGGCAGATGCACTGAAAAATATAGCAAATAAGAGAAAGATTGCATAAGTATACTCCGAACATATTGCGCTTACAGAACAATATTCAATTAAGCAGCTTCCGTGATAGCAGGAATGGTCCCGATTGAGATTCTGGCGAAAGAAATACAACGACTTTACGTACCTCATCGGAGAAGCTTCTGCCCGTCGGCGACAGTTCGCACGAACTGAAACTGTCGCGGAATGGCAAGAGAATTGGGACGAGTCAGAAAAAGGCCGCTGGACTCACAAAATCATATGGGATATTCGGAAATGGCAACGTAGGTATCGACCTAACTCAATTCTTGAGCGGACACAGAAGTTATCGAGCATATCTGTATCGGTTTGGGCATGATGATTCGCCATATTGCCTAAAGTGCCCAAATATTGCAGAGGACGCAGAACATGTCTTTTTTCATCGCCCCAGATTCGTGGCCCAAAGGGCTACATTATAAGCTATAACTGGGCAGCACTTTACACCCAAAAATGGAATGGAAATTATGGTGAAAGCAAAGAGGATATGAACCGAAGTCGAAAAGGTGATTGCAGCCATCGGAAGGAAGCTTAGACAGGAAGAAGTCATCCGAAAGAATGAGAAGAGAAGAAGAATGAGCGCAGAATAAATTCTGATTCAGCCCCGCGACGTAATATCAAATGGGAGTCCCGCGGAGAGAGTTCAAGGAGAAGGAGCTGGTTTTAGTGGGTCAGTGTCCCACATAACCGTGTGGCAGGAGCCTGCGGTAGCTTTTCCACCTTCCATCGGCCAAAAAAAAACAAAAAAGAAAAAAGACAGATGGACAGGCAGACAGATATTGAACCGATTTTAGAAGCACCATCAATTTTGAAATTGTCGGTAATTTCACCTATTTAGGGCACGACGACGAAACACGCGCACGGTTGCTTAAAAAAAAAATGTTCTGCTCGAAGGTCGGATTCGTCTATTCCCAACCCTTCTAGCTTTCTTATGTATATGTATATTTTCCGGGACATTTTCTAATAAATGTGAAGTGCCTTTATTATTTAAATCGAATCAATGTAATCTGATGCTTGATCAACTTAAGTCCGTCTTGTGCTGTGCGGTGAAATTGTGTGCGACGTTCCCAGATGAAAGCGAAATGAATTATGGTGCTTAGACAGACTAAAGGTGTGACTCGTCGTTAGGTGCAATTATTTGGTAATTTTTCGTATCTATCAGTGCCTTTATGCAGTTTTCACTTCGCTTTTATATTATTAATATTTTTTATTTTAAAATGTGCTTTATTATTTTATTTACTGATATCACTTTGTTGCATTTTTAATATAATTAATCAAATAAATTATAACCAAGAAACAGTAAATAATTGAATCTCATTTCTTCCTTTAATTATTTGTTTTGTATATATTACTTTTTAAATTTTTTTTTTTAAAAAACGCAACCTTATTAAATTCGGTTCAATGTCTGCACACCTGTCTGCTAGTCTGGCTGTCACACCCGATTAACTCGGGAACAGCTGGCCTCATTGCCCACGTCTGTCCGTCTGTCTGTCACACCAGATATACTAGAAAACGGCTGAACTCATTGCCAGGAAATTCGACGAAAACGTGTGGTCTATATGTCCTTTACATGTGATGAGTGGCATCATTTTGCGTTTAGATTAAGGGGGGCTGTCAATTTTGTTCATAGAATATGGTCATGTGCGGTATCAAATGAAAGAGCTCGATTAGTATTTTTCGAGACTTCCTTTTGATATTGGGTGAATTACAGGAGAGTGAGGACCTAAAATGTCTTCCCCAAAAAGTAAAACTAGTCTCGTTCTTACGAGAATTCGAAAGAATTGACAATGGTCCATCGATATGAAATATATATATGAATTATAGATGGAATCAAAACAAGGAGCTAAGGAGAGGTATGCGTTCGAATCTTCGTTAAGGAAGGGATTCATGAGCAGCGATCAGGTAAAAAGGTGTTAAGGTCAGTGTTTGGAGATGCTAAAAGAATTTCGTTGCTGGATTACCTCCAAACTGGTGAAACAATAAACCAAGGATTATGACTGCAATCTTTTACACCAGCTGGACAAAATTGATTAGAAAAAGTCTGGTTCGCAGAGGAAAATGCAATTTTGCACAGGTAATGCGCATGCTACCATAGCTCATAAAACCATAGCTGAAGTCACTGAATTACAGGAAGACAGGGATTGTACTACAAAGGAGTTCAACTGTTTATCCTTTTTCTTCCTTTTTAGACTTGGAGCTTAGACGTTACGGCGTTTATCTTGGTTTCAATTGACATTTGCGATGAATGAAAGGCACGTTCCGTGTGACGTATCGAAGTGGCATAAACCTTGACCACATCATCGAACTACTAACAGAGTGATGCATAAATGTCTGTCGACAGATGCTCAGGTGTCAGTGGGAACGGTTCTTGGATCTCATCTAAGTGCTCCTGTTCAAGATTTTCACACACGCGTCTGCTTCCGCATTCCGTTAATAAACAAAGAATTTTACTAGGATTTGGAATGGCAGAACTTCTTGGATTGCAAAAGTTTACTTCCACCATGGTTTCAGTATTATTTGCGGAGCAAAAAAAAGTTAAAGTTAAGTTAAACCGAAAATAAAAGAGTATATGTCTATGTTTTCTCACTAAATAAATGGAGTGGGTGAACACTAATAAAAAGAATTTTTATAGTCGATCTGAGTTTTTTTGTTATTTATGCTTTTCTCTCGAATTTTATATTGAAAGGCACTTTTATCAAAATACTATACAACTTGCGCATGGCGTTATTATATCTAGAACACATAAATTTCAGATTATATATGAGCGTAGGGGCGATATATTTCGACAAATTTATTATGAATAAATATATCTTTTTCTTTTCGTCCACTTGTCCTTATTACGTGGATAGTGATGATTCAGAGGTAAATCAACTCTAGACCACTACAAATATTTTAATTTTAGGTCGATATTTTGAATTTTTAAAAGATTACACGAGTGGAAGATGGTGCCAAAGACTAAATAATAATAAATAAAACTTTGTTTTTATTGGAATTGTTGTGACTTTTAGGGCTTTACATAAAACTTAATCTTATAAAAATTAGTTAAATGTATCTTCTTTTGTCTTTCATTCATCACGATAGTTAGTATGCTTGCTTATCTGTCGAAAATGAAAAGTTCAGACGTTGAAATGACATAAAACTTCGACAATCTCAGGGAAACTAGGAAGGAAATTCTGAAGAAATTAGATAAGTTGAGTTCTAATTTCTATAAATTTGTGGTTATATTTCGCAGGTATACAAATCAGTTGCAGACTAAGAAATAAGGACAAGTGCAGTGGTAGCTACACCATTCAGTGAAATCCATTATACCAAAAGGAGTTGAAGCTCATTGTAAGAAACTGTTATCAGTGAGTACAGGCGATAGGATCTCCAAGGATTATAAGATTTCTAACTTAAATTAACAAAATTTTTCCGATTCAAATTAAATTGACATTTTTTCGAATCAAATTAGTGACTCTCTAAATTAAATTAACATGTTTCTAACATGATCAAATTGGGAACTGGGTGGGTAGGAATGTAGTCACCTTTCATATGTACTTTTTTAGGTTGGGTAATAATTTTATCCTGTTAATTAGATTTGGAAAAATGAATTTGATTTGGAAAGGTGTGAATTTTGTGTGGAGAGCCGTTAATTTGATTTGGAGAACTGTTAATTTTATCTGAAATGTTGAAATGAGGTGAAAATATATGAGTGCCATACAATCATGTGAATCGTAATAACATTCATGAATAGCATAATGGAGAGTGGCTGGCATTAATTTCTTTGATACATCTGGCGAGCTACACCAGATTATATCAAATGATTATTTGAAGAGTTTACTTCTATTAATTGAAAAACTACTTTTCTTGAAGAAGCATTATCACATTGCTATCGGCTGATCCCATGGCTATACCATATCTGTTGTTAGCAGTGAATGCATCGAGGAAGAGTAATTGCATCTTGAGCCAAAGTTTGTTAACTATTTTTAGACAAGATAATATATTTAATGGTATAAAAACGACCTTTTGCAAATAATTTGTTTAGGTGGAGCTTGACTAGATACTTCGGTTTTTGTTTTGATAAGCGGGCACAATTTCGTGAATATTGACCTGATCGAAAGATCGAGAAAGTTAGTGAAGTAGCATCTCGAAGGTCTAGGTCCGACATAGAATGTAGAGCTTCAACGATGATTATATATAGAAATTTGTTCATTGTTTTAGTCTTAAAAAAAATGACGATCTGTGTGACTGAGAACGCACGGAATTGCTACTACTAGGGTAAGTAAGTGAAAATTGGTGGCATATCTAAGTTGTTGGACGAATATGACACGACTACGTGGTATGCGCCATGGAAGTCTCTACTGCCGGCTCTACACGTTTGGCGCTTGCAATACAAACCCCCAATCTTTGTACAAAAAATTGGCAATATCCTTAAAGAAATTTTGAAAAAAACTAGATTCCCTTGTGACTGTTTTGAGTTATGATGTTCTAGAACGAGTCTTTGATTTTAGGTCAATTTATTAATATTTCAATGAGTATTTACTCGGTAATAATGAGTGTAAGATCGGTTTTTCATGATAACTGGTTGAAAAATTAGGCTATGGAGCGAGACGCTGGTTTATTTTGATGAAATCTTTGAAGACTTCCTACCTCACAGAACTTAGAACTTTGGAAGGTCAAACTTATACCAGTAAACGGGGGAAGCCTAAAAAAGTCTTATTACAAGTGGCTTCGGTTTCTGGTTAACGTTTTTTGACAGGGAACTGAATTCTTTAGGATCTGTTAAGCTTTTCATCACAGGATTAGTTTCTAGAAGGGTTGGCTTGGTATGGTACATTTTAATTATAGTAGATGTTATGAATGTTCAGCACACGAGGGAGTGGAATTGTGGCATATGTCAAATTCTTGTCCGAAAAGAGTTGTGTAAAGCAGACCTTCATTCTCCGTCATAATGTCATAAATCCCCTAGATACTCGCTTTTCATGAGGCTTTTCGGAGAGTGCATGCAGTTTTCTTTATCCTTTTTTTCCTACGATATAAGATTTTCTAGACTCTTTGAAATCGAAATTCCAGGCCGCTATTCCCATCCTTATTTAAGGAAGTAAATCTTTTCAGCATTTTCTCCTAAACTTACTCCTAAAAGTTGACCTTGTACTGCTTTTCTTAAAATATTTTCCTGTACTCCTTCTCTTAAACTATTTCACAATATTCAAAATATTGAATTACAAATTTTATACATTGTCGTGGTATTGTTGTCAGTCAGATATTTAGATGTCTAAGTTCACATAATTAGCTGTTTGGCCGGTTCAGGAATATCCTTAGGAGACTTAGTGGACAAAGGACTCGAGCCTTGATCTAAGCGTACGCATTGCGCTTCAACATTGTGCAAATTCTGCACGAGCATGTCAAAGTTTTAGCGTGAAAGCCGAAAATGTTGATTTAAAGAGAACCATGGCACTGAAGAAAACTGCTTGAAAACTAGTTAAGAATATACGATATAAGGGACTGATAATGAATAATCTAACTGCGAAACTGTTACAGAAGGCATAAGAGAAATCCTTAACGAATGAGACGAAGGTTGTGAATTTCAGTCCAGAATCGGAATGTTTATCGAAAGAGATCCCTCGACGATCTATAATCCTCACTACTCAGTATTTGCACATTTGAAGCGTCGAGGTGCTCTCTTGGGCTCTAGAGTCTGTTAAGTCCCCATCGAATATGAATGAGGCTTTACTTGTGAACTTTTTCTCAAGTACTGCTTCACACGTGAACAGCTTAGATAAAAGATGTTAGTACTAGTAAGCTAGTATGGAGTTCCAGGAAGATTTTATAGAAGCGGAAGAATGCGGAAGCAATTCGAATCCCGATTCATGGAATTTTGAATCATTTGCATTGATTTGTGGCACTGTGCATTTTCTTGATGAAACAGCACTTGCTTCTTCATGAAAAGCAGCCGTTTTTCTGCGACTTCATTATTCAAACGCTCCAATAACGCCATGTAATTGTGTTATTGTTATTATCGTCCTCGATGCTCATTTCGCTTGGTCGATTTTCCGCCCGAATAATGTTTATCAAGCCAAATCTTGGCTTCAACAGTATTTTTTTTGCAAAAAGAAAATCCTTTATTAACATCCGAAATTCCCTTCTATCAATTTTTTAAGGTTTTGTGTAAAACAAAACTTTATTAAAATCGGTTTACTGGCTGTGTGTCCGTCACACGCATTTTTCTGGGAGACGGTTATAGTGATTGACACCAAATTTGGTGAAAAGGTGGAAACTGGGGACGCTCATGCATACATCCTCTTATGTTGACTTTAAGGCATGCAAAAGGGGTGTGTAATTTTTTTTCCACCAAATATAGTCATGTGGGGTATCAAATGGCAGGTTTCGATTAGTACTTTCCAATGCCGGTATTAGTTTGGCATTTATTGGAAAGGTGGGGAGTGCGGGGGGTCGAAAGTGATCATTTATTTAACCGGCCTATTATCAGAAACTGGCCAACTGACAAATCTGAAAAAGATCAAGAGACTGCCACTGTATAGTATTATAGCTAGGCAACGAAATACCTTCCATACCGATATCCTTCCAAATGAAGTTAAAAATAGTACATTACTTTCATTTTTTGTAATTGGTAGCGAAACCCCCCTGAAGCTCATCCTAGCACCACGAAATTGCAGTAACATAGACTATAACATAGAGCATGATGAGATCGTGCGGTTTGATGTGCAAACGAAATGAGTGTATTATTGCATTTTTGGCTACATATTTGAAGTTCATGTCACTAGAGCATCCACAAACCTTTCATTCAGCAAACACTCAGTATCTGATTCCTTCCATGCTTAAAATGGAATCAAATATGGTATCAAATGAAATCCCTTGATCGAAAATTTAGTCGTAGAATTAGTACTCAGTTATTAATCAAATACATAAGTCACACTATGAAGCGTTTTTTGTCATAAAATTGGAAATTGGAATTTTTTTACTTCCTAGAAACTCGAAAAGCGAAAAAGGTTTCAATGGTTTTGTTTGAGGATTAGGGGTTTCCCAAGTCCGCATCCAATTGATGACGGATCGGACCAATTAGGAAGAAATTTTCTTTCACTTTCGTGGTCTATGAACCCCAATTAGGATAAAATGCATATTTAAAAAGGACGGCTGGCGGTTTTGTCCAGAACAGAGGCAACTCATTAGAAGCTGTTTTACCTCTGCGTTGGGAGCAGTGTGACGTAAAGCACGTATAGCGTCTGACGAGTTGACTTTGTTGATGAAGTTGTCAGTTGTCCATGTCAATTACACAATTGCAGCATTATTGCGGCTTCGATATACCAATTTTTGTGAGTAGTTGCTGTATAAACAATAAAATTGGGAAGTTTGGTGTAAATACCACTATAATTAACAGAACTGGAATAAATGTTGTCTTATTCTTTTTTTTCAGCCATTGTCCCGTTCATAAGCAGGGTCGGCTCGTCGTGAACGGTTTCGCCATTTGGCTCTATCGAATGCCTGATCTGGGTGCAATCTCGAGGCTTTTAAATCCCCATCCAGCGTATCAAGCCACTGTTGTTTCGGCCGGTCTTTTCGTCGTTTACCATCGACTTCGATGTTCAGACCAATCTTGGCAAGTGAATTCTCTTTAGCACGAATTGCATGACCATACCATCGAAGACGCCTCTCTCGCAATTTTTCTACGATCCGTCGGATATGATCAAAACGTGTCACACCACTAGTCCAACGCGACATCTTCATCTGGCGTGACACGTTTTGTAATGTACCAGGGGTGGTTGCATGTTTTGGATTACTAAAATTTTTTGCACGTTTGATAGGTTTAGGGAGAGAGAGAGAAAGGAAAAATTAGAAAAATAAATCAACGTAAGCCTGCTACACATATCAAACCTAGTCGGGTAGTGTTCTAACTACCAAGTATGGAGGCCAAAGTCGATCCAATATTTTAACAAAACATTATAAAACGATCGTTTATAGTTGACGCCACAGACTCTAGCCCAGGCCTTGCGGTGCAAAGTCATCGTGAGCAATTATACACACTGCGATGCCAGGGGACTACCACAAAAAGCCACAACTGCCAAAAATTAGTAAACAAAGATTTTCATTTCACTGGGATACTCAGAAGCTACTTGCAAAGGGAACATATTTCCCTTTGGTATCTTTTTTGTTACTTGTATTTTCAGATAAGATTCGAGATAGATATGTTTCTCTTTTTATCGAGTTTTCACATTGAAACTGTTCTCCGAATGCCCTGTCCAGCTTTAATTTACTAGAAACTTGGAGGAGATAGGGGGACTTGATTAAGAATTCTTTTATATTTCTTTTCCAGTTTAGGATCCTGTTGAGAGAACAGTTAATTGACTGATTTTGCATCATTTGGCATCTATGTATTTTCAATTGCAGGGTAATTCTACTTCGGGTCCCTAAACAATTCATGGATCATATAGAAGGATAAGAACAAATCAGGCCGTATACAATTTTACATTTTCTGAGTACCTGGTGAAATTTGGACTAGCTCTTTTTACGAAATATCAAATGAGTTCTCTTCTATTCTGTTTAAGAAGTTCCTTAGCAGTTTTTTTAGATTGAAAATTCATTTTATCAAAATATAATTTTTAGGATTCGTCCTGCTTCTTCCTAGCTTTTGATATCTGTTATATATCAAAATTATTGTGTATAAGTTATGTTTTTTCAAAGCACACCCCCAATAGAGATAATTCAAGTACGTCTGAAATCTTAAAGATACGCGAATTGATACATTTGTTACAAAGGCAAACTAAACGAAATTTAAAGATATAACTAACCGTGACGACTTTTCTCGTTTTTATCCATCCCTCCATCCATTCGCCTTGGTTTTTCATTGCTGCTGCCATTTTGTCTACTAATCCTTAAACTCCTTCTAATCAATATTTCCAATAATCAGTGGCTTTTCCTGGGATTTATGGCAAATTTTCGTTGAACATTCCAATACAGGAGTCGTTGGATGCACTTATTTTATATGTTACAATTTTCTTGGCAGATATTCGCGAAAATCTAGCTAACGATATTTGCCACGAACTATATCAAGATATTTACACACACCAGCACAAAATGACATTTATTGGTTTCAAAGGCTTCAGAGGAGATTTGACTTTGGTAAAATTGCACTTTTGCATTTGCATAAAATTTGCAACGTTTTGGGATTACTGTTGCACTGATACTTTTCTATCTGACATTCACACACAAATTTTTGTTACACAGAACACAAAAACAACATTTTCTTGTATACGAACTGGCCCCTTAAATGCCAACACATTAACATTATTAGAGCAATCCAATAATTTGAACAGTAAAAGATCAAGGTAATGACGTCACAAAGAAATGGAGTGAAAAATTTAAATAAAGGAAAAAATAAATTAAAGAATTTATTTTTCGTGAAAGAGAAAAATTAACCTCGGAAATGTTCGCGAATTGAATATTGAGATGAAACAAATTCTTGAAATATGCTGATTTTTATTTAAAATAAATCAAGATCTAATTTGGACCTTTTCCTTAATTTTTCTGGAAAATTTTAAAAATATCAAACAAAAGATGTAGTTTCTAACTCCACAGGGTTTTTGCTACCGAGCGGGAAGCGCATAGATACGAAGCTAATTAAGGATCTAACTTTTCCGAGAATACCACTGGCAACAAGTGATTTGAATATGGCATGAGGCTTGGCGGTGAAAAAATTGCTAAAAACTCAGATTTCCAAAATCAGTCATTCAACATAGAAATCTTGTTTCATCTCTGGATTTTCATAATCGGGCTAAGATTAGTATCTTTGCACATTGTGGTAACACATCACTGGAAATGAGAAAATTTGGTATTTTTTGTGTTGGGGGTATGTCACTGAATCACGTGTCACTGTGTATGAGTGTTGACTGCAAGATCTTCGGTAAACGATTCCTTGCAATTGCGAAATGTTTTATTTTGTTGCACTTGAATTAAAATTGTTGATCTGTTTATGATGTCTGAATCCGCGGTTGCGTTTGTGTTTCAAATGGATGTATGTATTATATAAATCTAAATATTTTTATTTTGTACATTGTGTTGTTCAGTATACGCGACTACTGTATTTTCAAAAAAAAAAAAGAAGTAAATAAATAAATATAGAACAAAAGATTTTATCCGGAAAGGAATCTCTTCTGTTGAAAAAGATATTCCGAACCACCAGAGCACACAAAATTCAGCTACGAACTAGCGTCCGCCCGCAGGCGTTCGAAGCGTTCTTCGCCCGCCTTCCGGGTTAAGGCAAGCCGCCGCGTTCGGCTAGTTGCTAATGGCGTTGATGAGCACCACTTTCATTCCTATCGCATGGACACGACTTGTAATAATAATAATAAAAAGCTGAATAAAGTTTGCGGTTCATAAGGAACATGTTCCCTGATCCCAGCTACTGTCCGATCCTCCCCCCCTCCTAACGTTTCATCTGGGAAATTTCTTTTCAATCTACTTTTTGTTGGAAAAATTCAAAATGGCGTTGGGAACGCGGCGTTTCTGTGACGTGAAATTTCGTCGTTTTCTCTTTTAATTTCGAAAAAAATTACTCAAATCATAAGGTGGAAACGATACGACAGATAAAAAAAATTTTCAAATCGGACTTTTAGTCGATTAACTTTTCGAGCTGTTTGCTATCCGAGTGGAAGTTAATTTCAGCACGCATGGCCGCAGCCCCGCGCTCCTTTTTCCATCGTGGGTTTCATTTTAAATTTGTATTACTGAATGATGCAAATCAGGTGTGGATATATTGCATCCACCGCGAATTAGTGTTCCCCAAACAATTTTGCTTTGTGTCGATGGATATGAGGAAGAAAGACTGAGGAAAGCGAGTGGAACGTCTGAAGTAAATCAGGAACAAGATGACGTTTCTATAAAAAGCACACACAGACAAGTGGATGATTTCCAAGTTGCTTTTCGGGGGATTCAATGAAAAATTATCATTTATTAAAGTGGTCTCTCCCAAGGTTATCCAAACTACATTGCAACGTTGTACATTAGAAATGACATGTGCAATTTAACGCTGAGATTTTTCAACTTATTTTGGGGGACTAGTCCGACACGCAACATTTAAACGTTAGCGGTACAGGCGGCTTACGAAAATAGAATATCAAAACATATGTTTTCGATTTATTTTGACTCAATTTCAATTGAACATATTCTCTTTGGTTTTCTGCTTTCTGATGTCTATGAAGGTCCGGTTTTTGTTTAGGCAGAGAAACACCCACGAATTGGAAAGTTATTGACACTTTGTATCTTTGCAATAGCGCGGACCTCAGCTTTTCCTCCTTTAGAGTTCGTTCAATAGACTGGTTGATGGTTGCACTTTGTTAAATATCTTTTGTCTCTAAATTTACCTACCCACTTGGATATTCTAGAAGAAAACCCTTCGAATGAAATGGGATGGGCAAGCCTTCAAAATACACATCCTACGATTATTATGATTGATGTAGATAAATCAAAAGTTTTTTTAGCACTTTAGGAATAGACTAAAATTGAACTCAATCAGCAGGAGCAGTGCATTAGAGGTAGACAGACCGCCTTCCAACCCAGAACAGAAGACCTCAAGGAGACTCATAGTTTCTCCAAACCACCTATACTGCTGATGTGGTGTCAAAGGGAAAAGTGGCCTGAAGGAATTCATTGTTAGAAGTTGCTATTTTCGGGCAATTATAGCCGCAGGACATTGCAGAATATAAGTACGCCTTGGATGATATAAGAAAATAGAACACATGTAGCTAATATTTTTGATCTCCACCATACTATGACGAAAATAACTTTGGGAAAATTATGTATGACGTCAACGTAAATTGTAGTAATGACAATTAGCCAGGACACTAAGTTGTATAAAAGTAGGGCGAATATTGTTAAGAGATGACTCCAATGCCGGTAAAAAGACCTTATCAAAGGCGCGAAGTAGTTCTCTAGTAAAGTATTTTCATGTTTTTCAGGAGTGTTCCGCGGTGTATAAAAGGGCCGGAAGTCCGCCCACGAAGTCAGTCTCCAGTCAGTGTCACAGTTCAATCATGAAAAAACGTAAATTGTTAAACCAACAAACGTAAACCTGTTTCCTGCTACATCTACGCGGGCCGGTCATCTCGGTCGGCGGTTTCTTAGTCATCACTTTATTTTCTCGGCCTATGGTCTCGCCGCCAAAACAAAAATCTAGGCCAGCGCCTTGGCCAAACTTTCATTGTTAATATTTCATTCTGTCTCCACAGGCACCACGAAAACTCCACTTTCAAACGCCAGAAGCCTCCCAGAATCCCTCCAATCATTATCATGGAGGAAGATACGGCCATTATAGAGATCATCTCGGCGCACCTAGTGGAGCTGCCGACTAAATACACGATGAAGAAGGCTACAAAGTGTACTAAAGTTCTCGTCAACTCAATTAAAGATTTCGACGAAACCAAACCTTTCTTGTCGTATACCCCGAAGTGTGAGAAACCTGTAAATATGATCCTTCGTGGTCTCCACAGTTTCCAACCGAGGACGGACCTAATAACCGCCCTCGCCCGAACAGGCCTCTCCGAAGCCACCGACGTCCGACAGTATGAGACTCAATGCTCTGTTCAGGAGAATAGGAACCTCAACCTCTGGCTGGTCTCCTTCCAACCTGCTTTTAACACTGCGAAACTCGCAAAAACCAGAACACTACTGAACACAGTATTGCGATTCGAAGCGGTACGTAACAAGCGTGCAATGCATTGCAAAAACTACCAGCGCCTCGGCCACTCTGCAGCCAACTTCATCATGCCATACCGGCGTGTCAAATGTGTAGACAGACATGCACCCGGTACTTGCGCTAAAACTACTGAAGACAAGCCTAGTTGCACCAATTGAGGATTAATTGAACATCCTGCAAGCTACGGCAACTGCAGTACTTTTCAGAATTTTACCCGAAATTCTCCCAAATCATCGTAGGACCAGACCAGTGCAAGTTTCAACTCGGCCCGGATCAACGCGGGAGTATCGTACGCCCAGACCACGCGTGGATATCCTAAAAGGCTAGGAAGGTATTTCGAAACAAACTCCGGTTGAAAACAAGCCAATGGGTTAGCCAAATCATCAGTCAGTGTCAGCGTGGAGGTCGATACTCGCAAGTAGTCATTTGGTTTAAACGGAACCTTGTTGGGCAAATCATCTTAGACGTCGCCCTATGAGAATGATAAACGGTAAAGTTGAAAGTGGCTCCAAAAAATATCTGCTAAAGATTGGCCGGGACAGCAAATTAATTCAGACCAAAAAGAAAGAATAAAAAAATAAATAGGATAGGGTTACGATACAAATCAAATTCCGCTGATTCTGTGTTACGACAGCGATACCCGGTTTCTGAGAATGGGCCTATGGAAGAAATTATCACTTTCCGGTCCCCGTCTTCACCAAATGTCAAAAATGAGCTTTGAAATGCCGTCCATATGATACCCTACATGACTATATTCGCTGACAAAAGATTTACTCCCCCCACTTGCATATAAGGGGGCCTCCTTCAAACTCAACGTAGAATGATGTTACTGACTGCATGCAACGGGATTCATAGTTCCCATCTTTTCACCAAATTTCGTATGAATAGGAAACCCACCACCAGACACAATCAAACAGGTAGAAAATTCCAGAAGGGACTAGGTTCTGTCACGGAAAATATCTCCAGAATAAGAGTCTCAAATGCAGATCTTCCTGGAATCCCTGCCTGCCAAAAATACACAAGCCGAAAAATAAACTCCGTGGAATCATTGCTTCGAACAATCCTACCTCACAAAAATTATATTAGACGAAGACGGCTTTACGGTTTCTTACCAGGGCAGAGGTAAATCGTCAGACGTTGTTTTGCCTTCTGCGAATTATATAAAGGAGCACTTAACATCTGCAAGCCGCTTCAGTCACGCTGCTCACGCTGAGGTAATGTCTGACGATTTGCCTCTGCCCTGATAAGAAACCGTAAAGCCATCATCGCCTACTATTTTTGAAGTTTGGGTGCTAAGCCCTAAATGAGGGGTCCATGGCCCAAAAAAAAAGAGGGACTAAGCTGCTCGCCATTTGGCCCAGTCCGACATCAAGTGGATGCGGACTTAGGACCCCGCAATCCTTAAAAAAATATGTTCACAAAAATTATCTTAATGGTTAGTAGAAAAGTTAACACACCTACTAGGACCGTGAAGCAGCCAGTCAGTGATAAATAGGGAGAAAGCAAGGAAAACGGTTAGGAAAATCGTAACCATTTCAGAAACTGAGGTCATCATTTTTTTTTTTGTGAAGGCAAATTGGCATAGCGCATTTAATTTTGAGAAAGAAAAAAGCCCATTGAAAGGAATATATACCTACCTTTTCCGGCCAAAATTAGAAGTTGGACGAAAAACCCACTCGATAGCTATCGTTAATCTTTGGAGGAAGTCCCACAATGTAGGAAAAGAAGTTATCCTAATCGGCAGTAGAGTAGGTTGGTTTGGACGAAGAACAGCAGAGGGACTGTTTGGCACGAGATTAGAAGAACATCTAACGGAAGCAAATGTAGTCATCAAAATAGGATAAGTGCAAGCCGTATTAAATCGGTAATAGGCGAGAAATATTGGGATATTGGGAAAAGGATGAAGTAATCTCTTTAAGCTGATCCTCTGAGCGGGAATTCTGTTTGATTTGAGAGTCTTCTTTGCAGCTTTCCAGAAAAACCCTTTGAATGAGGACTCGATTTGTCGTTGGTTCTTCCAGTGTATCCGTCGGATCACCAACATTTTCGGAGTAGTTTCGTGTTGTCTTTTGCTTTTACGGTCCTATTGAAGGCATAGCTGCACTCTTGCAGTGAAACAGGCAAAAATGTCAAGAAGCTTACTCACTCTCCCGAAGCACTGCATTATGCAACAGTACATAGGTGCATGCGGTTTTGCATAGTCTCTATTCGGTATAATTCAATGGCGAGTTTTATCTTCGACTTTGCGATGAACAAAAGTAAGTTCGACGGGAAGGAACAACTATCCCCACGAAAAGATTCATTAAGATAGTTTTTTTGAGAAGTTTGTCTTGATGGACTATCGAGAAGTAATAGATATAGAGTCTGCCCATATCCTAGGGTTTCCAGGAGTTCCGTTGATTTCAAAATTGGTAGATCGGCAGATTGGTGTAGAAATTTCTTTTCCTTAAAGTGGACAAGGGAAACGTATGGAGGTAAATTTCTTCTTCTCGCTAGTGAGGTTAGTTACTATCCATGTGAGTTTATTGGGGGATTGGATAGTTTGAAATTTGAATTCATTCATCACAGATGAAACTTTCTTTTGGTATGACACTTTAAAGCCGCCTATGACGGCACAGGCAGGGTAAAACTGTGCACGGCCATGAGAGAATTCGGTATCCCGACAAAAATTAATAAGACTGACTAGGCTGATGCTGATCAATTTGCGAGGTAAGATAAAGGCAGCAGGATCACTCTCGAGATCATTCAACATAAGCAACGGTCTAAGACAAGGGAATGCCCTATCATGCGTCCTCTTCAACTTGGCCCTGGAGAAAGTGATTCGCGATGCCAATGTAAATGCCAGATTCACCATCCTCTTCAAGTCCACCCAACTACTGTTCTACGCTGACGATTTGACATTATGGGAAGAACAACTTGAGATGTACAGTCTACCTTCATCCACATCGAGCAGGCGACGATTGGCGCGAGATCTCGGGCTGCACATTAATGAAGGCAAGACGAAATACATGGTGGCAACGCCAGCAGTAAAAACCAAAAAACGAACAACATCGAATCTCACTGGTCAAATGAAAACAATAAAGGAGAGGAGACTACACGTTACGACCGTTGAAAATCACAACCGATAGCAGCTATGACCGTGAAATGACGTCTCACTATGGGGTCACAGCTCTTATTGTGCAAGACTATGATCTTGCTTGTCTTTGTGCATTCCTAGGTTTCCGAGCAAAAAAAAAATGCGGACTTATGGCTGCTTTCGGGAGATGAATCCTCCGAAGAATTTTTGGCCCCTTATATTAGGATGGACGATTCTGTCTGGTTGTGGATAAAATACGGCTTATCAGGTTGCGGTGGGCGGGTTACTTAATCCGTATGGATGAGGATGATCCAACCCGGAAAGTCTATAAGGCAATATCTATGGTAGAAAACGAAGACGAGGCAGACCTTGCCTGAGAGGGCATAGGTCAGGACGCCAGATAACTTTTAGGGATATCGAATTGGTGGACCTCGGTGTAAAACCGGGGTGTCTAGAGTTCCTTATTAAGGCAGGCCTAGACTGGATACCGATTGTTGCGCCATTAATGATGATACGATTTATATTTGTGGCGACACGCTTCGTTGCAGACCAAGGACTCGCCAGGAATTACTATAAGGATCAAGGAGCCGAACATTTAAAGGTAGCTATCCTTTGACTGGTATAGTCTTCTATGAATTGTTTTGGTACTAGCTCTATCAGGCAGGGGAAGATATCGCCTTCTATTAGCATGCATAGTTTGAAAAGCAATGTTTATAGTGCCAAAGCGTAAGTTGAAGCATTTTAAAAATTTTGGATGAACAATCACTCGTATTTTTACTCCGCAACGTTAAGTGTTGGATCTCCTTTAATTATATGTATATACATACCATAAATTGCAAAATTTGGTTTAAATTTAACAGTTTGTTTATTACTTAATGATCATTAGACGGCCAAAAACAAGCTGAGCAATTAAAATATATGAAATAGATAGATAGTTAGAAGATAGAATAAAATCACAATAAACATCAAATATTAGCTTTAATTTAATGGGACTTCCGTCTAAATTAAAATTATTACTTGGGATTCAAATTTATTGTAATAAAATGGCTAGTTGTGTTCATTGCTTTTCTAACCCTGAAAACTGGCATCAAGTTCAATTGTCGATTTCTATTTCAAGATGCCTTTGCTCGTAAAGTGGGGAAATCACTTTAAAACGTTTCATAAAAAAATTACGACTAACAAAAATAAATATGCTGTACACGAGTGTATTCAGTTTATTTTTATATTTAAAACTATACTTGAAGAGGCCAGAAGAATGGTAGAATTATATGGACATAAAACCTATCGCTTTTTACTATTTATTTCTCGTGCTTAGTGGAAATGTTCTAATTTTATTATAATCCTTATTGAATTTTTCACTAAAGATAATAGTATTTTTTGCAGAATTGCCGCCTTTAGGCCTTAATGTGAAAACGGACAATTCGGATTAGCTGTCACCCTTAGAAGAACTCCCAGTAAACGGTTGCAACTATTGCCCTACTTCTGCTAACATCAGATTTGGATGGGTTGGTACCTGGTATTGTTCCTATTTTGAGCTGGTGGGCTGAAATGGTCAAGCTCGATGCTCTTTATTCGTTTACTGTTCATAATTTGATCAAAGCCTCTTTTTGATTTCATTATTAGTACTAACCATCGCTTAGTCAGCGATATTTCTCCGCTCAAAATTGGATACCATTCAATTTGAACCTCATGGTAGAAATCCCCAACCATTCAGACATCCTAGAACAGATTTGAGCCTAATTTGTCCAGGTCATTCGGAGCACTGTAGAACTAACGTCAAAGGTTCAGATTTTAGAAAAGGCCATGGAAACCTTTTTTTTAAAGATTAGATGGTTCCTAGATGGATTCTTTTGGCGAAACTCTGGAACTACTATTTCAGATGCATTTTCCTGCAAGCAAGGACGCATGTTCGCTACAACCTTTGAACCGACGCATGTTTGCTAAAACTCGGTTTAAAGGTTACACAGTTCCGGTTGCCACAAAACATTAGATTGATTCTCTCGAAGCGTAGGTCAGCTTGGCAATAAACAGCATCTCCTGGGCCAGATGAGATGAAGCGAGTTTCGCTACAAAGCAGCCAGAGAGGATTAATCTGTGACTGGTCTAGAGGAGTTATATGGCGTCCAGGCACGTATCATACGAGTATCACCGGAAGTGGATAGTTTTCAAGCCGAAGATGGATAGACGTGGTCATGTGAAAGACTTAGGCTTCTTGCCTTCTTGTTAAAAAATCTTATTGCCTGTCCTATACATCCATTTAAAGACGATTATGGAGATAATTGCAAATCGTCGAAGACTGCTCTAGATTGCAAGCAATACAATGTAGCGCGACCGATTGGGCAAACACTGTCATTTTCCTCCAATGTAAAATGTTATATGTATGATCCTGAATACGCCGTAAAAAGTCCTTTGCGCATAAACTATTGACATCGTTCTAGAATGGTTCTATGGATGCACTAAGCTATGTTTTTTCTGATTCTTACCTATAGTGATGACGTGTACTGCCTATCGATAAGCCGGGAACAAGGTTAATAGGATCCAAAAAATCGCTGGAGCTATACGGTTTCACCCAAAAAACGGCCCCAACGTATCCTTGCACTTTCTTCCGCACGACGTGCATACCAAATATAATGCATTGGATCGCATAGTATTGTCAAGATTTGTAAATCAGAATACTGGACAGCGAGACCTCTATACCAATACCTTGGACCGGCTATAAAGAGAACGCATTCTCAATGTACTTTCAGGAGAAGCTTTGTTATGACCTTCCCACCTAGGGAGCGTGGAAGGCCGGCGATGCGTTGCCCGACCCGACGAACTGGTCAAGATAGGTTCCTCTTGTCTTGTCCTCCAGCACTGGCTGTGGTGACAAGCGAAATCTACTTCCGCACTTTTATCTGACCAAAAAAATGGAGTATTGTATGTTGTGCTCGCATTGGGGCTGCGAACCCTCAATCTTTATGGTTTCCGATGATAAAAAAAACACTAATGACCTGATATTTATATCGAAAAATTTCGATAATGGTGCTGCTTTTGATTGTCTTATTTTAATAGACGGTTCAGTAATTATCAAAATAGTTGCTTCCTTTGTCACGCATGAGCTGCGTTTAGTTTCGAGCTAGGAAAATAGTAGGGATAAAACTGACCTGGTCAAATCTTCACTCTATTCCGGTGAGAAAATCAAACAAATCCTGCTAATTCTAAAAAATTATTCCATTTCTGAAGGTAGTTTCAAACCTGTGAATTTGAACCCTCATTGCTTTCTGCTTACAGTAGTGTCCCAAAGCATGAATCCTAATTGAAATTGTCCATTTGATAACTACACTTAAAGGATAGTGTCATCTTATATGAAACAATACATTAAAAAGTTGCCATGAAATGATTCCTTTGCAGAATACGCGGCGCGCGAGGCGCCATTCATTATTTTTTATAGTCGGCCAACACTCAGAACCATAGAGAGCGGACGATACTGCAGTAAATAAACAACGAAATTTCGGAAGCCGCTCTTGATACTTTGATACTTTTTGAAATCTGGAAAAGCAGTTCCACCCAATTCAAGACACGATTTAGAATTAAGAATATCTTGTTTCCGCATCCATGACATCTTGTGTAAGCTGCATAATGGACGATTCTGCTAATTCATAAGCAAGGAGTTCCTTGCATCCTTGAGAATCAACTGCGAATGAGTTATCTGTGTTTATGTAATATAGTCATGGAATGTTTTTCTAGTTGTTATCACCAAAACCATCAGTGGTTGAACGAAGCCATAATAAAGCCCTCCTCATGGTCCCGAAATTGAACTACTCTGAATCACGGATAATGCAACCTAAACGAAGTAAAAACCGTGGACAAATTGTATTCTCCTAGATTAATTTTCAATTTATGAGGTGCGCTCTATTATACTACATTTGGTTTCCGTAGTCGTGAGGTAATTTGCCTTAAAAACTTATGTCGTACTTTTCTTATTTGATATGTATATCATAAATGTATTGCACCTATGTACATATGTATACATAAACCAACCGGGAAATTATTATTTGTTTGATTAGTACGTAACTTCTCCTTCATAGAAATTTGTTTATTTTCATTATTTCGTGACTCCTAGGACTAAAACTTTCCATTCCTACAAAATCAACTCTCCAATCTTGCCACCATCCTGGTCTTTTTCATATCCACGCTCGCAACCTCCTTCTTCTCCATCCACCACAAACCACTTTATACGTTTATGGAATATCTATTCCTAAATATCTATTTTGGATTTTCATTTAAAAATAGATACATGTTCTTCAAAAGCGCGATCGTTCAAGTGTTCGGAGGAAAGTTTTTCCGTCTGAATGTTTATACAGAAACACCAGCAAAAAAAGTCGTTGATCGAAAGGCAGATGTAGTCGTGAGAAATTTTATTTTTTTAATTCCAATCATTTAGGTTGAAGATTTGTGGAGAGTATTCGAAACATTTGGGAAATTTCAGTATAAGTCGCTCAGTTGTCAAGTTAAGATCGGGGATTTAATATAGGATTTTGGGATTTTATAAATTTTTGGGTCTTTGTTTGGGGGAGGCTTTTAGAGTGTTTATTGAAATAGTTGTTTTGCGCTTTTGGCAAGGGTGGAAAATTACTGAAAAATGTCAAATTTTAAGTACTTATTTATTAAAATAAAAATTCTTGAGATTCAAGCCAGTTGTCATTTTACTTCTTTTCCTTTTTGGTGGCATCCTGAATGTGTCTAGATCGTTCCATCGATTATTGTTTTGAGTGGGTCTAAGCGGTGAATATTCTAGTTATTCCAGCTTATGCCCCCAGATGGTGACTTGGTAGTTTTTCAACACTGTAAACAGCACGAAACTGCCACAGCTGATTATTGTGGGCCGAAATATCGGGTCGAATTTACCACCATGTTATTGGATGAGAGGGGGGATGAGTAATGCTGACATTAAGACATGGAAGCAAAGATAGTTGGGAGGTCTCTGCCATTATTGCACTAAATAGTTTGTTCAGAAAGAGGTTCGGTTCGTCCGATCCGGTATACTCCAGACTAGAATAATTAAGATTTTCCGGGACAGTTGAGCAATGCAAGCTGGCAATGACAAAGGCTTATTTTTTCCGTCAATACGCATCTACTTTCCATAGTTGCCGTGTGGGTTAAATTTATGAGTCCAAAAAGGATGTGATCCTGCGCAAAAGATGGGAACAACTAGTTCCCGACATATGGTACATAAAGAGAAATATTCATTTGTTGAAAATAAAACCTCAGAGAGTATGGAAAAAGAGGGAATAGTCCTTTTTTTTTGGGTAAGATATGTGGATGATATCCTTGCCGTGGTTAAGAGATATGACGTGTTAGCAAATCTCAACAATATCCACAAAAAAAATTAACTTGGCAATGGAAACGGAAGTGGACCGTAGCCTGCCTTTTTTGAATGTCAAAATAATAAACATGGACTGGAAGGTGGGGTTTGATATCCACAGAAAAACCACCTACACTCAATGAACTATCCCGATGACCTCTAAACATTCATGGGGTCAAAAAGTGGTCCAATGGACACGGTCCCGCTTCATGAGGAACACTTACAGAGCGTGGGAGTCTCAATGCCCTTTTGCATTCAAGGAACGCCTCTGACACTGCTCAAGATATTATCTGGGGACAGCGTTGGAGAACTAGGTGTTTGTCCTTTGTGAATTTTCGATTTGTGTAACGTGATCTGAGAACATGGGGAATCATCCACTGAAGTTCGTATGATATCAGTGATTGCTTAGCAGGCAAGGCACGTTTTCTTTTTAAAACAAATTTGCTCAGAAATAATTTGACATCATTTCCTGTATTATTTTTCCTTATTTTCTAATTACGATTGGATATTAATGGGGGTGAAACTGTTCAGTATTGAAGTATCTTCATTATGTTCGCGCCTCTTGTTTTTATCATGGTACCGCCGTTTGCAATGGCCTTTTATTGTGCTTATTTTCATATTAATTATTAGTTTTACATTCAGCGAGCCCTCACTGGATAAAAGTCCTTGGTGAGTGCCTTCTTACAATTTGAGCTTGACTATAGGCTTTATTTAGCGGCACGAAACGGGATATTGGAAGCGGAGTTTCTCACAAGCTTCATTTCAGCCCAGTTGTTCATATTTGGCTCTTTGAACTGGTCGTGGGGTTGCGCTCCTTCGAACTGAATGCACGAGAAAACGGCACAGGAGACAGATAGGCGTCACATTCACTGATATTAACTTCACTGATAAACGTCTTTCCTTCTTATTGTTCGCTGAAATTAGGCCCTTAGGATAGGAATTCATCAGAAACCCTTCCATTCCTGTGTCCCTATCTATTGGTGGAAAAAGATCAGATCGATATTTGGCGTTACGACATTGTGACAGCAGTGTCTTAGGTAGAAATGTGTTAAATTCAGGGTTTGCCTTTTTCGACTGGTTCATATACTGGAGAGTCGCCACTTCTTTAATGCTGCCTGAGTAAACTATACCACCAGAAAGCTTTGGCTCTACCTTATGGAAGGGAAGAGATGTGCCATGGACTTCTGTGCTCTGTATAGTCCTCATGGAGTTATGAGTTATGTTATGGTTGATGCCCGACCGGAGTGAGGAATAACACAGCTACCATAATCTTCACTGATCTGTATAGTACTTGGGACGTGTGGTTGACGTCCAAGCGGACAAATCTACGCTGCTGGGTGTTTCAACAGGGTGGCCATATACTAATGCGTCAAAGGCTGCAGTTTCAGCAATAACATAAGGGAGACCTATACTCTATCATAAATTACTACCGCTACAGAGTTTCTTTTCGAGGCGTTCATTCTCCTCATTCTTATCGAGGATCGTGATTCTCGCGGTTCACTTAAATTGCAGGACGTAACACATGGAGATTTTCAAAACTTCTTTTCCAACTGAGATATTGAGATAAAAATTCAATTATCAATGAGGAGCAACTGTCTTCACTCTTTAGAAGATTTGCTTCGACTGACAAAAACTAGTTCCACTGTTCGATTTTTGAGCGGCGATTTTTTATATTTTCCATTCATACCTTTGTGGAGCTGAATTCAATTCGTCTTTATTTTTTTCATTGGAATTTTCTTTCTCCTTTTTTAATAATGAGAACAGCATGCAGTTTTGGATAAATAAAAAAGTATCTAGCTGACGGGGATATTATATATCCTTTCCTCGTCTTGGCATGTTGCCTTTTAGAAAATATAAATAAATGTCCTCATCTCCAACTCTTCGCGCAGCAAAGCATTTTAATGCTCCCATTCCCCAAAAATTCCGAGTTCCTTTCCTCAATATTTGTTTTCAAGAGGTGATTTTAAAAGATTTTCAAAAGATACTCCTTAAAATACATTAATTCTCGAAATACATTAATTTTCAGATTACCATAAAAAAATTTTCTTATTTACATTTCACATCCACAGCTGTTTTGTTATGCTATAATTGACACTGTGGGCAACTAGATGGACGTTAGAGACATTAGATAGTCGAGTGGATGCTTGTGATTCGACATAAGTTAGCACAAGTGAAATTATGACCAAGGCCATAATGCGTAGGTGGTAGCTAGAAAGCTTAGAGTGAAAAGCGGATTTTTCCAACAGTTGATTAGATGAATTACCTACCAACTGACAGGAAAGAATCCCTGAATGGAGGAGCATAAAAAAAGTACTCTGTAGGTGGGATTCTTTCTGTTGGTCATATGATGGGGAAGATACGAGATGAGTTGAGGAGAATATTCTTTTGTTTTTTCAGTTTTAGAAGACAGTGGAACTGTGTTTTGCAGCTAGCAGAACTAAGCGGTTAGTAAACGCCAATTTCTCAGAGCAAAGTGCAGCTTGGCTCGGCAGTTGGTAATAGCTAAGTTGGGTAAATCAATTGACCAGTTTCCATCCCTGTGTTCATTACAAACGCTCCCTAACGTCGAGAGTAGTCCCCTTTGATTCCATGCTTCGTTTTTGGGTTTCCCGTCAGAGTTCTTTAGAATTGTCAATTCAATATAAAGAAATTGCATTTCTGTTCATTTTGGATTGAATAATAAAGACCTTTTTTTTGTCAGGAAGAAGAAATAGATGAATTTAAATATTAGTGTAAATATGAAGGTTGGCTCATGATAGGCTCCTTCTGTGCATGCTACGTATCTCTGCAAACCATATTCTGTCATAAATTACTTTTCTCTTTTCTTTAAATTTTCATTTCTCAATTTCTTTTTATCGTTTTGTTTTTCATGGATATTGATATATTCAGATAGGTAGGTCAGCACCCTTTTATTCTAAGGCTACCGGGTTGTACTCTGAAGCAAGTGTCCACGGAAGAAAGAGACCAGGAGAGGGGGAGAGGGAGGAAGAGGCTGATCGGCGGTGAATATTTAGTTGGGCAACGAGGATACGTGCCTGTGATGACAGAATCAAGAAGATAATATTCAACCGCCTCCTTTATTGCTGCGTAGAATTAGATTTGGTACACTCTTCTTTAAAAAATTGTGGAGCAACCCAGTGGAACTGCAAATTATAAAATTTTATGCAGATTTTTCCTTTTCTATAATAGGCGCAATATAAATTCATTCCTCAAGGATGACTCAAAAAACAGTAGAAGATAAATTATATTGATTCGGGTGACATATTTCTGTATTTGTGATCTACGTATAACCTCCTTCAGCACAGCAATTTTCTTCTGTAACTGGTGTTACCTGCAAAAATTTCAATTATGATACCATCAATCGCATTTTTCCCCCTCATGTGATTTTCACGAATGAAAATTCTTCTAAAATTCAAAAACATCAGATACAAATCTTTACCCTAAGACTATTTCGCACAAAGAGCCGACGTAAGGAAGAAAAATAGAAGGTGTAGGCGTTCCTCACGCGAAGAGTGGATTTACTCATCAGTTTGACGTATTGGCATACTTGTATAGATTTATAATGAACAGCTGTATCTTTTCTCATCAATCATTTTAAAACGTTTTGGAATTGTTTTCATCAGTTCTTTTTCCTGGTGCATTGAACTGCATATGTTTACTGATTTGAATGAATGCGTGTGTTTATATATATGCACATATATGCAAAAGAGACATATATCAAAGAATCTTATTCTGATAATAAAAAAATTACAGTAAAATTTTAAATAGTCTCTAAATTCATTATTATTGCTTAGTTACTAAAATTGAAGCTAATAGTAGGTTGCGCTTCACAGTGCATTATCCTCTTTTGAACCCTTGTGATTTGGTTAGGTTGGCTTTGACAAGTACTCGAAAACAATAGTTAGACCTAAGTCTGCAAGAGACCTTATCTTAAGTGGCTTTTGTCACGTGTCTATTATTATGTGACCGTGATGGCCTTATAAGAGCATATGCTCCAGGCGAATTACTGGAAGATTGGCTCTTGCTTATTTGTTGCTGGTTCGGTGGTTATAGTTACATTCGTAGCGAGGACAGAGCTCCTTGTGGACTTGCACTATATAACTCGGGGCCGTACTCCTCAATGGCGGAAGAGGTTTTAGACAGGTGTTGCATCCACTGGTATCGGTACTGAATAACCGTAAGTTGTCTATTTCTGAAAATTGGGTGCTAACAAAAGACCGAGAGGTCTGTGAACCGAAAACGGTGAAAGAAGCTTTCTTCTCAATTGGATAAAGAATTCAGGATTCAGTCAATTCTTAAATAAAACCTAGATTAGCTTCAGCCGACTTAGGCGTGAATTCATACTCACGTCGTGTTTTTGGATTTATATAAGGAAGCAAATGCCAGATTATAGCCATTTCGCAGCTCTCAGGGCAGAGACACAACAAAAATAAAAGTCGTAAACAACGGCTGATGGGAAAATAACATAGATAGATTTGCGTTTGTATATATAGCCTAAACAACACATCAAAAGACCTTCCAAAAAGATTGCTAAAAGAATCCTTGTAGTAGTATTCGAGGAAGATGGGAGCTCACACTATTTGAGAACGAGTACGAGTTATGGGAATTTATATGAGGTTGAATTAAAAAGTTCTGGGACGTTATGAATGGCACACTGAAGGTGTGGTCGACAATATTGTCTAGAGAAATTGCTTGCGAGCACTGCTGTTAGAGACAGACTTTTTGGTATTTGTCCATTCCCTGGTTTGTTCGTGATGGAAAGGAAATAGTAACGCGTTTGCACCAAATTTTGTGTGAAGTTAAGGAAGAACTTTTACAGGTCAGGTACTTTTGCCTGTTGGAAATAGTTTTAGAAATGACGAACGACAATGAAAACTTCAAGAAAATCATTATCACAATGGAAGACTTGCACCCATCCACGGTTGAAAAAAATCATTTCGGTTACGTTGGAACCTTCAGAGATTTGTGTGAAGCATTGAGGAAGAAAAGACCAGAGAGCGACGACTACGCTCCTGTCTATTATTCGTCGCTCAGTCGCGACTCTGTAGGAAAAGGAGTTATTACATGACAGTCATTCTCTAGCCCTGCATCTGGCGCCTGACAGACTTCGTTGTATTCCCAACAATAAAAGGTCCACAAAAGAGGAACATTTGACGATTTGAGGCCATTAAAAAATTCTGAAAGAGCAACGGAGCATTTCAAAAAGTAAACAATGCAATAGATTCAAAGAGTGGCTTTAATCTTCCAGAAAAGTCACCGCTTAGTGCGGACGCAAGTTGGGACACAGCTTGGTGAAGTGACATGACGTGATTCACTGTGACTTTTTTTAAAACAAGAAAATGGATTCAATAGAGAATGGGAGTAGGCAAGATGACGTGGGCTGCGAAAGTTTGCGTCCATGACCCAATTTTCACGAGTGACTGTGACCTGCATTGAGCGAAACTAATTATTTATCCCATGAGTAATCCAAATGATCGAAAAATTGTTCATAGATTACTTAATGTTAGTTTTCATTAGAAAATTCGTCCTTAACCACAAATTTTCGGTGTTTTTTTTTTGTGTGAAAGAAAACCTTATTAGAATCGATTCAAGGGCTGCCAGAATATGATCATGATTACGGTTCGATTAGTACTTTTCAGAACTGGTCTCATTTCCGATGCTGGTTGAAACATAGGGCGGTTAGGGCTCAAAATGTGTGCCCCAAAAAGTATAACAAGTCTGGTTCTCAGAACCTATCCAACCGAAAAATCTGAAAAAAATCATGATGGTGAAACGGTCTAAAATCTAGGCCTCCAAGTATATCCCATTCCATGCAAAAATAAAGTTAATAGCATAGTGCTATTAATGTCGTGAGAGATATTTATTTAGGCATACTGCAGTTCCTTTTTGAACATAACTTTGGGCAAGTAAAGGATTCCTCAGCCTACACTGCAACCTGACAGTTTAGTTTCTGACTGTCTGTCTCTGTGTCTCATTGGCATATCGGTAGCGATGCTATAAATTTAATTGAAACAAACAGTTACCCTCAGGTTTTTATATGAATGAAATTATAAAATTTATATGAATGAAATTATAAAACTATTATCTCTCTATTTCAGCTTGCCAGTAATGAATCTGCACAAAAATATTGCAAGAGAAAGGGAAATATTGCGAGAACAGTGATTACCCCTGAAGAAACAAGAGCATTACCACCTGACATGTATAGCATCTCTACCGCGACGCTTAAGGAGGGTATATGTTGAAGTGTTCCAAGCCTTTTCTGGGAAATATATTTCTGGCAATCTTACTTCTTGGGGAAGAATTAAGCTAGTCTTCCTAACAAAGCCCAACAAAATGAGTAATCAAAACTAAAGAACTTCAGATATGAACACGGCATCCGGAGCAGCTCTAGCCGGAGCATTCAATTTGCAACCTTTGGATACATACTTATAAGAGCACTGCAGTGAGAGCAGATTATCACCCGTGGAAAAACAGCGGGCGTCAAGAGGTATTGGGAGAATTGAATCCAGTTCGTATAATGCCTTTTGATTCTGTGTTCTTCATATATAGGTTTGGTTGACGGTATCGAGTTAGCATCATACCTAGACGAAACTACACTTTAAACAGACCAGGAGAATGCATGGCTTCGAAGCCAGTAACTCAAAAACAGAAGGTGCTAGAAGAGGAGTGTGACTCAGATAAAAGCACCAGGCAGGCTTTCCCTTTGGAGTAATATACAATGTTCTTTCAGCATTGATTGACGGGTGATTGAAAGATAACCGTACCTCAGCGATAACTAAGTTGCATTAGGAGCGCTGAGCAGTATCTTGATCACCGTAAAAATCGTTCAGAAATGGAGAACTTATTTGATCTAGGTTTAATACTATGGAATTGGTCTGAATATTTGGCTCTCGTGGCCTATAAGAAAACGATATCCCGGATTTATCAGCAAGGGGGGGTTCAGCTTCCCCCAATGCCGAGCCATCCCCCACCACCACTGAAATTCTACGCTAATGTATCTGAAATCGGGTACAAATGAACGATTATTTACTAATAATCGTAATATCTTTGAATATCTGACACAAAAGGCGGGTATCTGAAGGATTTTACATGTTCATTAACTACCTAAGCTTATTTTCAAGAAGTCCATTGACATTTTAGTTCTCTAAGCTTAGCTTTCCGAAAATGGAATCGCTAGGAATCTTTAATTACGTCACACAGGCTATATCAACATCCCATCTAATATCGAAAAATCTACTCAATTTTATTAATACATTTCAACCCTTATTATCGTTTCACATGTTCTATTAAGTGGAATAGGATCACGTCGAAGTATTAATCAATCAAATCACATTGTATTACGACAACAAAACTCATTATTAGCGCTCCCCGCCAAGTGTCCTGGCAAGTATCCATTCATTCACTTGTTTCCAATACAGGAGGTGTTACGTAAAATTATTTAGGAGATTATTACCTGATTGACGTGTGGTGTGTATCAGGTATCATACACGAGAATATTTGAGAAACTAACTACACAGGAGAATAATAAATGAACTCACCCGTAATGGGATGAGTAGGTCAACCATTCAAAATAGACTGACATCCTTAAACTCATATCTTGTGGTGTAATATACAATTATTTTCCGCCCTGAATAACTCAATTTAATGCGGCCTTTAAGGGCCTGAGGATTATTGCTGCTAATCTTGCATATTATGTCTGTAAAGGCCAACTATATGTACATTCAGTGCCATGGACGTTCATATTTGTATACTTGTACATATGCTCCTCACATCTTGGCCATAAAGAGGATCAGATACTGTCAATTTATATGAAGCTGGAATATAATGCGCTTTATGGGAACGAAAAATCTTAATTTTATAGCCAATCTTTATAGAATTTGATTGAAAGATGTGGGTCAGATTTTCAAGTTGAAGTTTTTAATTTTGAGATTATTTTTTATTTGGTTTATGAGTTACGATGTAATCCTGGGTGCATAATGGTATTATCGTCAACAATTGTTTTCCATATTATCATAGTAGCGTAAGGTCTGGAGAAGTCGGCACTGTGCAAGACTAGAGCTGAAAAGAGACCTGTTTTTGAAGATCGGGATAGCAAAAGTGACGCTTTTTCTGTAACATATCTGCCGACGGTGCATCGCTGATAACTGCCCCAACGATGCCTTATCAGGATCAGCGCAAATTGTCCCATTACGAATTTACTTTTGCGGATCTCTAAGGTCAGGTCTATGTGCCTTAAGCACGGATTTACTTCGCTACTTCAGTTACTGTGGTGAGCACGAGTCATCCAAATATCTAAATGCTTTGAGAGATTAAAAGTAGTGCACAGCCAAATAGTATGATCACGAGCTGACAGAGCGGTGCCCTAGAACTGGGAAGGTGGTCTTACCTTAGTACACCTCATCTAGTGGAATATGTTCTTTAGGTTACTTGTTATTAATCTAGTCTTTGAGAGACGATTGAAAATACCCTCGATAGGAGGTAGAGGATGGGCACCCTTCACAGTGACATTGTTTACCTTATGCGTATCAATGCAAAGTCGCATTTTTATAAGTTGCACCATAAGGGTGACGGACGAACACCATGGGCTCTGCGCTTCCTCAATGATTACTAAAGTTTGTATCCAAGCCATCTTAGCGTAGAGCAGCTTCTCGATGGCGGGTAGGTTCATTACGCCCGAAATCGATGCCGTGTGGAGTTAGACTTGCAGGTCCTAGGTCTTCATCTTCCAAGGATGCAAAACTTCCTGCGATAGGATTGAGGTTGCTCGATGGTGTGTCGTCAACTGGTCTTTGTTTGCATATGTTTGAAAAGCCGGTACGTGAGCAAAAACCCAGCGTTCACGCAAGAGGTCTTGGTACGTCTGTCCAATCGATCACAATTATAGCACACTAAATCAGACTTGAAAGTTCGATCTTCGGACTGAGATACTATGCAGCCTTTCTCTCCAGGCTTTCTGCAAAAACGGTGGGTGGGTCACCTAATCCGGAAAGTGTATAAGGACAATATCTATGGTAGAAAAAAAATACGAGGCAGATCCTGCCTAAGATGATACTATGGCATACGTCAGGACGCCAGACAGGTCTTAGAGATATCGAATTGGTGGACCTCGGCGCAAAACCTAGATGTCATAAGTTCCTTATTAAGACAGACCTAGACTGAATATCGGTTATTGCGTCGTCGATGATGATGGTGATAATCATGCCCGTTATTAAGTCTATAAAAGCTGTCAACCACTTAAATATGCAACAAGGGTTAAGGCAAGCAGATGTTATGGGCCTTAATGCACTGAGTGCGTGTTCGCGGTTGGAAATTGGGAAGGCTAAGCAATGGATGCGTCTGTTGCCCAGTAAGCAGTGCGGCAGCAGCAAACTAACCTCCAAGATCTTTTCTATGGACCACATACGCCACTTGTAATAACTTTTAGAATTTTGGAATGATTAAATGGCCTTCCGGGTTGACCAGGATTGGATGGTTCGTAAGTTGCTTTACTTTAGCGATCGTGCTTAAATTATTGTTCGAACTAATTGAAAAGCTTGAAGGAAGGCTTCAGCGCAGTGTAATTTCCACTTTAGGTCGAGTTAACCAATGATTTTACGCGAATGGGAACTGGTTGATGACGTAATGATAACGTAGATTCGGCCTACTGAGGAGAAATTAAGCAGCTAATCCTGGCATGCTCGATGTGAATCGCCATCATCAGCACGTTATGTCCATGAATGTAGTTAGGCCGAAATCTGTCTTTAGATTCATAAAAGTTTTCGGATCTAGAACTGTCGTCTAGCTCGTCTATGGCCATGTTTACCGACTAAATATGCCGCACGAGTTGATGTAGATAGCTATTATGGGGTCTAATTCACTGGGTATATCGGGGTTCGAAAAAACTGATCTCATTCGAGTCATTCGCACATACTATTGAGGTTTGAGTACTCTACCCTCTTTCCTGGCGTGCCATTTGAACCCTCAAATTCCGTATGTAACTTGTGTACAAAAAATTCATATATAAAATTGGTTATCGGAAAAGAGAAACAATGATGAAAATGAGTCGCTCCTCACTATGGTACCCTATGAGTAACTAAACTAAATGAAGGGAATAGCGAAAATTCAATTTTTCTCGTTTGGAATCAGGGAGCAGAGTGGGAATAAAACGTTGAGGACGGAAAGGCATAGCTTGAGCCGACTGTGTCCGAATTACATCATATTTCTGTCTTACCTATTACCCCAATCCAGCTATGGAAGGGTACTCCTACCACATTTCGGTCAGCAATTCAGTTTAAAACCGCCAAAGGCAATAAATCCCGAGACTTTTCGGAGGCAATCACCTAGGGACGATAAGCCTCAAGACGAATAGAAAAACGGCGAAACCTTAGAGCATGCTAACGAAGGAGCAAGAGAGAAAAGTTTACTTTCCAAAATGGAATGGGAATGAAGTTCATGAACACTTACGTATCACCCATATCTTATAAGATGAATTCAAATGCATGTGGAGCCTTACCGAGAACAAAATTCAGAAACTGATATATCCCGAAGCGACTTCACACACGGAAAAAGGAAGCCTGGGAGAACCAACAACTCTGTGAACTAGAAAAGTACAGGGAGCAACCACACTAGGCGCGGAAGTTTTACAAACAAGTCAGCAAGATGAAGCCTTATACACCTCGATGCTCATCCTGCCGAGACAAAGAGGGAAATCTGATTTCCGACAGAATGGGTATATTAGAGCGATGGGTTGAGTACTTTGATGAGCTACTGAACAACCAAAACATCGGCGAGTCGGAGGTCCCGCCAACTGAAGACGACGGACAAATACTGCCACCACCAAGTTTAGGAGAAACAGTCCGTGCAATTCATCGGCTAAAAAATCATAAGTCGCCAGGAGCCCATGGAATTACAGCCGAATTGGTTAAATATGGAGGCGACTAGTTACACCAAGTGGTTTATCAACTTGTGCTCAAGGTGTGGGACAGCGAATCAATGACTGCAAAGAGGCATTATCTGTCTCATACATAAAAAGGGAGATATCACACAGTGCAGCAATTATAGAGGTATCACGTTGCTGAGTACCATCTATAAGATATTCTCCACTATCTTGCTAGGCCGGATAGCCCCATACGCTCAGAACATCATTGGCCCATACCAAAGAGGCTTCACTACAGGCAAATCAGCAACAGATCAGGTTTTCTCTCAGCGGGAAGAGATGGAAAAATTGTTGGAATATGGACACCAGTTGCACATCTGTTCATCGACTCTAAAGCCGCCTATGATAGCATAGCCAGGGTAAAACTGTACACGGCCATGAGAGAATTCGATATCCCGGCGAAATTAATAAAACTGACTAGGCTGACCCTGACCAATGTGCGAGGCCAGATAAAGCAGCAGGGTCACTCTCAAGACCCTTCGACATCAACAATGGCCTACGACAAAGGGATGCGTCTTCTTTAACCTGGCCCTCGGGAAAGTGATCCATGATGCTGAGGTAAATGCAAGAGGTACGATCCTCTTCAAGCCCACTCAACTACTGGCCTATGCTGACGATATCGACATCATGGGAAGAACCACCCGAGACACACAAACTGCCTTCATCCAGATTGAGCAGGCGGCGCGAGATCTTGGGCTGCACATCAATGAGGGCAAGACGAAATATATGGTGGCAACGTCAGCACCGTAGACGAATCAACCAACAACATCAAACCGCACTGGTCAAACACGAAGAGGAATAAGGATAGGAGAATACAACTTTGAGACCGTTGCCAATTTCCCCTAACTAGGGTCGAAAATCAGAACCGACAACAGCTACGATGATGAGATCCGCGCACGGTTGTTGTCAGCCCACAGAGCCTATTTCAACTTGCAAAGACTGTTTCGCTCGAAACGTCTCACCATAGGGTCAAAGCTCTTACTGTACAAGACAATGATCTTGCCAGTCCTCATGTATTCCTCGGAAACTTGGGTCCTTAGCAAGAAAAATCGCGAACTCTTGGCCGCGTTCGGGAGAAGAATCCTCCGAAGAATTTTTGGCCCTCTACATGAGGATGGACGATTCCGTAGCCTACACAATGACGAAATCTATGAGCGATACCATGACCGTCCGGTTGTGGATAAAATCCGGCTCAAAAAAAAAGAAGACGAGGCAGACCCTGCCTAAGATGGAGCGATGGCGTAGGTCAGGACGCCAGACGGCTTTTAGGGGTATCGAATTGGTGGACCTCGGCGCAAAACCGAGATATCTGGAGTTCCTTAATAAGGCAGGCCTAGACCGGGTGCCGACTGTTGCGCCGTTGATGATGATGATATATCCCTCTCTGAAATCAAAACGGGGGTTGGGTAAAAGCCACCTTTCCCAAATTTGTTGGTTGGAACCTAACGAATTTCAGCCCCACGTTGGGCGCTCTTTGCAATAAGGTTTGCTAGTTACTCCTGAAATCGGCATAGTGCATAACAAAAAAAAATAATTTCGGATACAAATCATGCATCGCCCCCTCATGCACTTTCTCTGCGATTGCCCGGCTCTGGCTCGAGTCAGGCTGCGGACACTGGGTAAACCATTCTTCGGGGACCTTAGTGAGATTTCTAGCTGTAGGGTCGGAGAGCTGCTTTCCTTCGTGAATGCTACGGGCTGGCTCTGAAGATCCGCGCCAGCTGGACTCTGCTTCCCTGTTCCTATAACAACAGTCATGGTCTTAGGAGTTTGTGGCATCAAAACGGCGCACCAAAGCGCTAATTGGGCTCCTCGGAGCGGCCACTGATACCTACCCTACCCATGCATCGCCATATGTCGTTCCGATAACAGATATTCGTTTCTCCTGAATATTCCTCCTGAATAGAGCATTCCAGGTATATTCCCTGTTAACCCTGTCGAAGGCTTTCTCGAAATGGATAAAGAGCAATTGAAGTGTAAATTCGAACCACGCACCTGATTCTAAAATAAGCCGCAGAGTGTTAAAGGCAAAGTTCAAATTAGCCTGTTCTTTCTCGACTAAAACCTTCGAACTATATATTGATGAAGCTACGGCAAAAAGCACGCAAATATCCCTCCAATTGTTCTATTCAGAAAGGATACCTTTCACTTAAATCGTAGTGATTATCACCATCCTTCACTTTCTGGGAAAGAAGTTGAGTTGGAACTCATATGTGATGGTGACTAGCCATTTTACCCACGAGTGATGAAGTGCTTTTCCCACCTCTTCAGCTGTTCATCATGGTGAATGAGGAGTCGACCGTTTATATTCACAGGATGATAAGAAATTTGCAACTGGCTATAAGTTTTGCGATGCGGTAAACATTTATGAAATCACTGTTATCTGCAGCGAATTCTGCCTCTGTGACCAACGGAGAAATAAATTTCCTTTGTCGTGGCGGACACTCCGCTGAACTTCTAGGGATTTCACACGGTATTGGAGCTCGAGCATGTCACGAGGGCCGCAGCAATCAATAGAGCCTTCAGTTCCTTTTGTTCATCGATCTGTTTCCATTATTCCTGCGACACTCCTTTGAGACATGATTGGCGGCCTGAGTAGCGCCCAAGAAATTTGTGTTTTTACCAATGGCCCAACGGTCAGGTAGGCTTCTCAAGACATCAGTAATCCGATCAGCAAGATAGCTCTTCTACTGTTGAACGAAAGTGCATAAAAGTCAACCCTGTGAGGAGCGCCAGACCCGAAGCGATGTTATTTTCAGCGCCTCTCTTGTTACGCACATCCAAGAGATAACTTCTAAATCTATCACTGATCGCATTGTGATCAATCTGATTGCTCGTACGTTGAAATCCAACTGATTTTACGGTAAGCTTGAACAATGTGCTACTAATGACGAGGCTATGGAAACTACAAAGAGCATTCAGACCATCCATCAAGGTTACTGGTATCGTCCATCCTCCCACGGACATCAGGCCGCGAAAGAAACAAAACACCATAGACACATATGTATGCTCTTCTGCTGCCTCTGACTTGACCTCTTCCGCGTCACTCGACTTTTCTGTTCGAAGAGACTGCGAGCAGCGGTGGTGGCACTCTGGGCTTGCTTCATGGAGACCTCTGCCTGGGCGAGAAGCGTCGCTTGGGTGGAAATCAAGGTCACCAACCGGTGGATCACTAACGACAGAAATAGAATCCAGATGCCGAGCAAAAGCAAGAAATATGCATGCGCCTGCCGACCTAACATTGCTAGAAACCGCAATCTAAACAATCGTTGCCATCGCGATGGGCTGGCTACCGGCAAAACGAACAACAAAACTACACCGATTTCAATGGGATTCACGAATATTCACGGACTAACGGCCCGCAGATAACACTCACAGTAAACTGAAACAAACACGGTGCTGAGACACAACTACTTTTATAGTGCTGCACAACTTCGCAACAAGACTACGTGTTCCTCGGCCACGAAAGATATCCACCATAGATACGGAAGACGCCTCTTCCGCGTCAATCTTCACAGTAAAATTTTCGATGAGACTTTGTTTTTTCATTGCAAAATCACTTCCATCACTGATTTTAGCCCATGACAGTTCCGAGGCTGCAACGATAGGGGCATAATTGCAGTTGTCACGCTATTTCACAATCCGCGGCAGCAGTTTCGCACGCCGTCCTTTCGTAATTTTCTGTCGTCTTCGAATTTGGCACGGCACGCCCGAGACAACAAATTACAAGACTTGGTCAGTTCCCAACATGAAAGTAAATTTCCGACAAAATTTAGGAATTCACCAAATTTATTCAATGCACAAACATTCAATAATTATTTAACCGCAACCGGCACCTCATTGACTCTTATCAGTTTATTCAATTATACGATTGCAAATTGTTTACTGCCATCGCGATGGGCTGGCTACCGGCAAAACGAACAACAAAACTACACCGTAAAAATAAAACTAGGTAGCTTGCTCCTACTACAATATATTTTAATAGTTAGTAAATACGTATTTCGAAAGCTACTTACTTTCTTCCTCAGTACTTAAGCATCGGAACGATAACTATTTTAAAACTACACCGATTTCAATGGGATTCACGAATATTCACGGACTTTCCATAGGTCGCTGGTTCAGATCCGGCTCGAAGGACCAAATGTAAAGTACTTAAACGCACAATTATAAAAAGAAACACAAAATAATTCCGTCACTTTGTCTTTATTTCTCAAGATCTACACTCTTCTATATCTTCTTCTATTCAACTCTTTCACGGCGTATCTCCGATTGAGATCCTTTCTTATCTTAAAGCGTAAAACTGGACAAGTGGAAGGGTTTCAAGCTAAACCTGTTTTCACACACACATATTCACCACACACATGTATTATTGGAAGATCTCCGTCGAAATCTGTTCCCAATTTTCTCATTTGTGTAGGATTGCAAGCTATGGCAACAAGTTAGTACGTCTACTAATTGCGTGTTACCATGCTCGTCCTACACGTTTAACTAAACCTCTTCCACGACAATTATTACATAGTTTTCATCCGATTGCGCATTGATAATCAATGAGTCGGAGACACTTTAACTCTCATTGCACATTCCGAATACGAAATAAGTGAGAGACATAGAACTCATATTTTGTCTCAGTTTTAGCTTTTTACACATTTCGATTTCACCACTTAACAGTTACAATATCACCTTTAGGAAGCATTTCCAGGACTACATTCAATAGTCTACAGAGAAGTTCATTCCACTCTGAATCCACATTCTGGATCCCAATCTCTCAATCAATTTTCTGTCCGGAACCGGCTCCCAAGCAATTAAGGTGCGTCTTGTGGTTGCTATAAGTATTAATCCAACACTGAATTCAAGCTTCTTCCTGGCAGTACAATATCATAGTGGCGCAAGAGGGAGAAGAGTGCCCTCCAGAGTCTCACCGTCTAACCAGAGAATGCCCAGCCTGTAGTGCTGGATTTCATGCTCAAATTGGAGCATTTTGAGCGCTCTCGATATCGTTGTCACGCAATGTACACACATTGCAAAAACCAACGATAGTCAAAAGGTGTTATCGGACGAATCCATCCTTATCCAAGGACTCCTTTGACTAAATTCTTAAAACTTAGTGGGGTAACAATGTAGTAGATTAATAGCGAATCCTATTAAGAAGGCCTCACCTACTCCCAGAGGCCTGGGTGCTACACGGTCATCAAGAAAAAAGTGGCTCATTCCTTCTCCATTCGCGAACGGGATTGGGACCTTCTTTGATGGAGCTTGTAATTGATTATAGAATTGCAGTAGATCAAGATTAACTTGCAGCTATACTGAAGTATCCCGTCGGTTCACGCTTGCATATTGCTGTATTAGGCAGCTCCGTGAATGTGGGGGGAGATATTTTGCAAACTTTACACGCGTCCTATAACGTGCACCGGAGTCTGGAATACTAGAAAGGAAAACCGAGTGACATTACGCTTCCTTTTCAGCTTCGCGATCGAAGCGTTTGCGTAATGTCGCGCGAATATCCTTCCATTTTACTTATTTCCTGTTGCTGACGAATGGCTAATGTCTGCTTGTGTATCTCCAGTGGAACTGCACTTCCGCTCCTTTTTCTATTTTTGGGATAACTCGCGATTGTACCGCCATCTCCTACATCTACCCTGATGGAAGCCTATTGACCAGCATGGTTCCACCGCAGATTTTTTTAGATAGATCCCAACACATTATATCAATTTGCCTTTTTCAGATTCTGTACTTTGCCAAATTGTATACAATGCGGTTTCGAAATTTCAAATTGACAGCACACACCCCTTTCAAATAAAATCTAAGTCACCCCCCTCTAATTGAAATTTGGCTGTCGACAAAACCCATTGCGAATATAAATTTCATCGAACTAATTATCTATTTATACCCACAAAGATTGCGTCAACGACGTTGCATTTAAGAATCAAAACAAACAAAGTGGGAATGATCAGGAAATGTCCTTAATTCAGCAATTCACGATCAGCTCAAGAACACCTTCAAGTCCGACACAACAAACTTTTGTCAATGCGGAAAAGATTTCAGGCCTGATCTGTACAGATCAAAAGCCAACAGCGAAAAAGCCTAAACTATTGGCAATTTTCCCCAATACTATGTATGTTGAGATGGTGACGAGGATTAGATACTTAGATACTCTAATTGGTGCACGAATTGAATTGAAAGAAACGGACATGCAAGACAAGGTGATAATTGTTTTACCCGGGTTAGCATGTTTGTCATAATTGGAAAAGAGAGGAGGAAGTCCAAGTTTGGGGAAAATCCCAAGAAAATCCTTATGTGTGCGCTGCTTTTTAGATATGATGATGCAATTGTAAGAAGAATGATCACTACATACTTTCAATGATTTGATGACATGGTCTTGGCAGCATTTCCTGGGAATCTTAAGCAAAGTCATTGTTTATCTGACTTGATATGCGGAATTTTCCTTCACGTTCTTATTCAATCTAAAATTTTTGTGGATCTTACGAGATTCCAATTGAGCAATTGAATTTTGATATTATATAGATAATCATGAATTAAATTATTTTATACCACCGGAAATCACCACATTGCCTCGGATTGATGCCAATTTAAGGGGGAGGCTTTAGTTCATTTGCGAATTTCAGCAAAACGGGATAAATTACGTTTTCAAAAGTCGATATACCAGGAGGATTGTCTTGTCCCCAAGGAGGGACGAAGTAATATCTAAAGTATTTTTAAGATGAAATAAGCAAATTTAATCAGTAAATTTAGGTGGGTTGTATCGGGGCAGTAATGGTTCGAGTTGGAAATGATCAGCTTATGGTGTTCCCCCTCCTTTTGTGTTCCTAAAGTAATTAAATTCGCCAATCATTTATTTGTCCAGTGGAGAAAACACTTCTGTAAAGTGGATTTGCACTTAGGAAAATACATGGGTCCTCAGAGGTGCACATTCCAAATTTTCTCAGCCAACCTTCATTATTACCATTCTGCAAAAAGAGCGGAATCCTATTGAAGCTGGTTCTTCCCGCTTATTTGTTGCATATAGGAAAGATATAACAAAAACAATGAGCTTTTTTGGTAGCACGATTTACAAAACTGCAAATTTCGTTGACTACCGCTACGATCTCCCCTTAAGATACTAGACTATTACATCGCCAAATGACGTCATGACCTATTACCAATTTTTCTTCTCCTTGCTGTTAGTTTGCAAATATAGCAACATCGAGAAAAGCCACAAGTCTACACTTACGCATGCTGTCCACAACACACTCAATGGCATAAACAATATCCCGAAATAGACGCACGACTATAAAATCTCTTGAATTGGTACAGCACAGAGATTCTGGCTACAGTTTGGTCAATAACTAGGAGCAACTTGTTCATATGTTTCCATCTCTGATGTATATATGCAGGAATTCATATTATATATATGTATATACGTATATATAAATGAATCCTGCAAATGAGTACATAAATATTTTTTTATATACGCATTCACACGGATGCGTTTGCTTTACTCAAGAAATCGCAAGTTTGGAAAATGTTGGGAGAACTTCACGTTCAAGATGGTCATGTGTCAGTCATGATGACAATTTAAATGATATTTCTCCTTTTGCTTAACACCTTCATGTCCGTTTCTCCTATGTCTATTTAATTGCCGTTTGACACTGAAATGTGGGAAAATTGCTAGGTGCACTCTCGCTGACCAAGTTGGAGTGATTAATGGGGTCTATATTGGCAAATGGAAGTGGTACTGATAGAATGAGTGATATCCGAAAAGATTGATGGTCTGAGTCATTTTCTTAGAATTTTCTTCGAAGTTAGATGCAGCAGGGTGAGTAACGGAGAATATGTACTGGAAATAGAGCAGACGAGTAATTGTAGATTTTGCTTTAAACTTAGAAAAAAAATAGCACCAATGTTTGCTTTAGTAAGGCTAAGAAAAGGCGACCCTTTTATTCGCTAAGGGAGTTAAATTGCAAGGGGCGGACAATTAGTCCGCCTTTCAAGCTTTTATAGAAAATATTCATTATTGTACCAAAAAGGAATATATTGCTTCGATTAGACAAAAATAAACACCGCAACAATTCACTCTATAGTACCCACCACCCTCACGACGTGCAAACGACTTTTGTTTCTCTGTTGTCTTCTACCGGGCTGGTAGAAAATCATTTGATTGTCCGCAGCATTTCCCTCTTGCTTACCAGATCACAAATTTGATCCTTTCCATAATCCTTTTCCCGGCTCGATAATAGTAAAATCAACTCTTTTAAACCATCATTTCAAAATTTTCACCCAAAACTATGTAAGCTTCAAACTCTCAACCCTCTGTTATACAATAAGCAAACAGTTGTGTAAATTTACAGCAAAAAAAGGGCATTGATCCTTTCAAATTTTTACATTATAATGCTATGTATATTTCCATGTTAGCAAACAGTTAGATGCATTTTGCCTAAGCGGAACAGCACACAAACTATAGAAACATTTTTTTGAAAATGGTAGTCGCCCTGTCAAATGAAAGAAGTTTGCTGTTGGGGCCTGTTGCTTATTCCAGGCGTTCACTCGATTACCAAGCCATCCATGTGAAAGGGACAGTTGTTGGACAGCAAAGTGAACGACCTTGTTTCATCACATACAGCAGAACTTTACTTTCAAATTTGGTTTAAGTTTCAGGAATATTAATTTTCAATGTTTTGTCGATATTTCGGAATGTAGTACCAGCGCCGAAAGGAGGATTTTATTGGATAACAAATGCAAGGATTTCGTGAGTGTATTTTGGTTGGTGGCAGAAACTCAATCATTGAGTACTTTCAAGAAAATGGAGCACAGTTGGCTAGTGCATGAGGATTGCGGTATAGCTATGAATCTCGGGCGTCAGGCAGAGATTTTTATTTATTAATTTATTTATTTATTTAATTTAACGGACAACAAACAGAGTAAACTCCAATTAATTATTGTCCTCAGGAGGACGAGAAAGCGAAAATCTTAACCTACTTAAAGCGTTGTAATTTCGGCAAAGCCTAGTAATCGGGGAATGAAAGTAGACTTCGAGCTCTGCGAAGGGCACGTTGAAAATGTCTGCATTACGTGTGTTATAAGACGCAGGATGGCAGGTGTTGTCGTCAGCGGCGGAGGAGTCCATCAGAACTGAGGAAAGTTTAAAAAATGTGCATAGATCCAGATAGGATCTACGCTGTTGTAGGAAGGGAAGGTTCAGAAAGCGGAGGCGGGAGGGGTAGTCCACACGAGGGAAGCTTTTCTTAAAGAAGAGGGAACGGGTGAATTTACGTTACACATTTTCGAGGGCAAAACAATTACAGTTACGGGAGGGTGACCTGATCACGGAGCAATATTCGAGGGTATTCCTCACGGGGGAATTGAAGAGGCTAAGGAGGGTTGGATGGAGCCAAAATCAGAGGAAGAGCGAAGAATGGGCCTTGCATCCACTGCCATGAATATTGAGTCTGTACTCAATTTAAACCAGTGCCATTGTGCGAGTCCCGCGGGGCTCTGATTGTGATCATCAAATCAATCCGTGTCCGGAGTAGACCGTGGGATTATGCCTACATGGCAGTTACTCGTACTGAAACCCCACGAGTTTCAGTCGTATAAAGGTCAGTGCCCCGTGCAAACCATCTTAGTTCTGTATGCATTTGCATGTGCCTGGCCCAAATACTTTCGCGATAGGGTATTGTTATAGGAGCGCGAAATTATCCCTAGCTTGGCGCAGATGGTGGGATTTCGTCATATAAAGTCAGCGGTTTTCTAATAGTCCGAGTAAATTTCACCCTTCTCGGCCCGTTCTTACAATTGAGCAACTTAGGAACCAGGATACTTTACATTGGAGAAAAGTGGCCATATTTGTCGTTTTAGCCTGGGGAGGGGGGTGGGGGGTTGAATTCGAGTACCCTTGTCTGGGTAGTAAATGGTATCAGCTCCTTTGTGGTTGCATCTTGCAGCCCACATGTCCTCCTTTCCCAAAGCGCCTCCATAATTTCGCTCATGACCGAGGGAGACATCGCTGACACCAATATTACAAAGTCATCGGCACACGCCACCACTTTCACTTTGCTCCTATCCAATATCTTAACAATCCATCACTCATACATCACTATCAATTAGAGTATCACAGCTCTGGCCAAGTGGTTACCTCCCAGATCAGATTGGATTATCCATACTCTTATCATGGATACTATCCAATGCGTAAGGCGCCTTTCCAATACTATTCTAGATAGAACCTAGGTACCACTGTTGTTGGATATCTTAGGTACAGACAAAACAGGCCAGCTTTATAAGTGTCCTCCTGATCGCAAAATTATATTCAAAGATCAAAATTGTCATGGAGGGGAGCTGAACAAGGAAAGAAGAGTTGCTTTTCTGGCGTGTAATATGGATGGGTCATAGTAGTTAAATCCCTCATAGTAAGCAAATCTTTAGGTCACGTCAAACTGATATTTTTCAAGATCTAACATTACATCAAGAAGATCAAGACATTTATTCCAAGTAATTTGGTTTCGAATTTACATCAATGTCACTTCCACAATACTTAACGATGTTTATTACAAATTATTTAAACTATGCTTTAATTTTTTTATATGCTGCCAATAGGCCGGCAGACTTGTCGAGACCTTAGCTCTTCAGTGGACAAACGTAGAAAAACGTCATTCTTTACATTTGTCAGCCCAATTTCGTGTCAGGCCTTCAGCTGTTTCTACGTTCTACACAATGGTGCTCAGGTTCGCGCCTCCGATATGCCGCCACATCACTCCGCCCTCGGGTCAAACCGCGCGGGTTCAGCAAGGCAAACTCACCACGTGATCTTGACGGGTGGTTTTTTGAAGCGGCCGCCGGCTCGTCTGAAGGCCTTCGACAGGGAGACCCACTTGGGTCTGCCTTGGACGTCGAGCTTTAACGAGTGCTCGCCTCGTTCTAGAACTGTAAAGTGGCCCTCGTATGATAGCTGCAGCGGCCTCCTAGAAGTGTCCGCCCTAATGAGGATAACCAGCACAGAGTCGGCGGGAAGGCGGCCTGCAGCGTCCAGTGCGAACCTTCCAGCACACCATTGAACTATGGATAATATGCAGTCCTATGCCGTTTAAAGCCAAACAGCTTGCCTAATTCCGAATAGAGTAGATTCGAATTGCATTACCCTGGTCCGTGATGGTTACGGCTGGAATTCCAAAGTGCGGAATCTTGACAATCTTGACAGATTGCCATCAGCACATGATTGCACTGTAATGTCAGACAGAGGTATTGCTTTAGACCACCGCGTAAACCTGCCGATGATTGTGAGGCAATACTTGTATGCGTGCGAGTTTCGCAAAGGGCCAATGATGTCGAGATGGGTGGTGTGGGAGCGCTTGGCTGACCGAGGGAATAGACCAACTTCCTTTCGAACGTGCTTGGTGACCTTGCGCTTCTGGCACGCAATTCACTGTTTGGTCCAAGAGTTTACGTCCTTGTTCATGAACTGCCAGAAGTATTTTTCGGTGACTAACCGATTCGTCGTCCTGATGCCTGGGTGTGCAAGATCCTGTATTGCGTGAAATACTTCCCTGCGAAAATCGGCCGGAATGAGTGGCCTGGTTCCCTTATCTAAGGTCTCGTAGAGTAAATAACAGATAGAGCCGTATGCGGGGATTGTTACCTCCGAGATTCGCGACAAAGCGTCTGCAACCACATTGTCTTTTCATCAGAAGTAAACTGGCTGATATAACTCAAGTGCGGAAGTTGACGAGAGGACGATTTGTCGGGGTTTTGCCTAAGTGCGAAAGTAACGGGCTGTAGTCCGTGAACACGGTGAACCCCCTGCCCTCAAGGGAGAAATGGAAGTATTTTATAGCGAGGTGCCAGGGGAGTAGCTCACGATCGTAGGCGCGTTGAGCTGGCTTGAACTGTTTTGAAAGGAAGCTCAACGGATGCCAGATTTGTTTCACCGGTTGGTGAAGAGCGGTATAGCCTAGCAAAACACCTAGCTGATTTCGATTAGAATGGATCTCCCCGCTTCAAAATCTGAACGTCCTTCGAAATATTAATAATTACCTGGAAAAGTAATTGGCAAATTACAGGATATTAATTTAACCTATATAATACTCTGCTACCGTGCCCTACTTTACGAATTAAAATGAGAAACAGGAAATTAGAATGTCAATCATCAAGCTCTTAGGGAAATTTCGCGTCCAGAAGCTGTCAACTGTATTCAATTTTGAAGTGCGTAGGGGGTGGACTTCATAGAGCAATTTAATAATATAATTTGTTTGAAACGCGGACAGAAAAATAAAATTCAAATTAAATATCAATTCAATAAATACAATGCAGGATATGACGACATTCTCACTGAACTCACGTCCTTGCTTATCAGCTTTATAGAAACCTTCGTTTTTTCAAGAAGAAAATGGAAAACTGAAAGGGGATGAAAGGAGAAAGTAGAATCCGATCGCAACTTTTGGAACGGCTAATAACGCAGTTACTCCCACTGTGGCCAACAGTTGTATCAGTAGACCAGAATGGGTTAATATTGATTGACGTGGGTAACGTCAACTGAGCAACAAATATGCAAATAACTATCTGCTTCTGTTGTTTAGAGCACACACACAATATAAACTTAACATACTCCATAATTCGACCGCTTTTTTTGGAAACTAATAACTCACTTGTAAATGCTTCATATTTTCATCTTTCGATTTTTTCACAATTCCAGGCTATTTTGGTATCACTATGTATGAACAGTTTTCGGTTTTTAATACTTATTCACCCTAATTAAATCAATTTCCCTAGATACCTAGGGAGAAGCACGAGTAACGCCATTCCCGCGAATCCTATCTTGATTCCATCGATAACAGTTATAATCCTTTTATTAAGATAATATTATTATACGAACGAACCAAGCAACTTTTCACGCCAAATGCCGCATTTCAACTATTAAGATTCACTTTTTAATGAACAAGGTAGAAAAGATATATAAAAATGTTGAAAAATCAAAATAAAATGAAAAGTGAAAGATACAAAACAAGCATGAAAATTTTTAATTTTTGATATAGAAGAACTCATCACCTCTACTTAGCTGCAAGTATGTATGTTAAACCACGCAAATTTCATTATAGAAATTCTGACAGTGACGTCTTAGCGATAGTATCGTAAAACCAATTAAATTTTTACTGCAGAAATAATAAATAAATTATTTGATTAATTTTTCGGTTTTACGGATATGTTGGAAATTTTATTTGCGTTTTGCACATGGAAGCCTGCATGGGTTTGCAAAATAATATGACATTCGAGATTATGGATACATGAGGGATTATTTCGTACGTGATTATATTATTTTAAGTGCTATTAATTTGTACGCATAATTAGTGGAGTAAGGGTGTTCAATTCTGTGACTGAGTAATATAGCGGTGAATTTCCAGTGCACTGTAATAATTGCCTCGATTGCGGTGGATAGGGACCCAAGCAATCCCTTCTTTCTTTTTGCTGGTTTATCTCCTATTCCATTTTCAGAAAGACTGCTTGAGTTTCATTTTCATCAAACTTAACGTTTTTTGAAGTGACTAGCCTGAAGCCACAGGACAACCACGAAGACTAACACAAACATCCATGATATAATCAGGATTCGAACTTTGGAGACGAAATCGGGAGGCTGACTTGGTTTTCACCGTCAGGTTCTATATTGTGAAGATTCAGTGAATTTTGTTTTTCATTCCTAGGAAACTGTCAACCAAACCTTTGATACTGTGGTAAATAACTCGCCCATTGTTAATGGAAAGTTTCATCTTCTTAGTATCTGGGGATTTCGTTTCCTAATAGACAATGGCATGGATACCTTAAAGAATATTTGACCATACAAAGCGGTTTAAATGATGGATTAAAGAGGGTGTAATTTCAGTGAGCAAGTGAGCCTTCGGGTTGGGTGAACATATTTTTCCTTCTTGTAGGGAAAGCAAGGCAGCCGATGATGTCTGCATGTTCCTGTAACTAGTTAATTTAATAACTTCCGTTTAATGCTTTGTGTGCTACGAATTCTCGCACTCAAAAAAATTTTGCGTTGACCCAAAAAGAAAGCTGACACTGGATTTTGAAACACGAATACAACCTGACCTACATCAAGCCCGAAATGGTACTCACAAAGCAGCTACTGAAATAAAGTTTCGTAGGCCTGCTCATACCGATGCATCGGAAATGATGCAACGTCCTTAAATGATATAAAAACAACGTTTCCCTCCCACTCAATACCATGTTTGGAGTTCTTATTGTACACCACATCCAAGATAATATTTGAGACATGTAATTTGCATATTTGGAAAGAGATAGAATAAAAGCTTATGAAATGTCTCTTTCAAGCCTCCTTAGAGCCTTTTTTTTGAGTGGAAAATATCTTTCAAAAGAAGGCCGGAAAAGTGAACATGACAAACAAGTGCTCATAAGTGGTCAATCCATAAACAACAAAGAATGAAATTAATCAATTAACAAATTGTTATCACTTCCCTTGGATTGATTTTTATTGATAAGGGTTAGTTATCCTCCCTCCTATTCACAGATTTCATAGACTTTTTGAATGCTTTGACACCACCTATTTCTTTAGGCGGAAATTTTAGCAGGTTTGAAGGGAAGGAGTTACATAGGTTGGTAGCTTGGTTGGTACTTTTCACTTGTGTAATGGTCAGGAAAGCTTAGGATGCTCAAAGCGGTTATTATGGGCCACGAGGGTGAAGCTATTCTATAAATCGAACAAGAGTCGAATTTCTGCATGGTCCAGCAACTAATTACAGTTTCCACAAAGCATTCGTTGACTCTAGCATGCTTGCCCCTTTGCTAAGCCTTTCGAAAAGATTAATTAGGATTGATGATGATGGGCAGTTTCTTCCACAGTTTTGAGCGCCAGCCATGGTACTTCAAAAACTGGGTTTCCTTGTCCACGAGGGTCATAGGCCAAAACCGTCTATGATTTCTGATGAAACTTTTAGTCACCATTTTTGGAGAAATTATATGCTTTGCCCAAACCAAGTGGTTCGTGGACCATTTTTTGGGCCTTTGGGCCCTTTTCTCTAACTCATCCGGCTTATTACCAAGTGGGTGCAACGTCAGGACATTCAAAAATAAAATTATTCTATTTTTCTAAGGAGCTATCAGCACCTGACAATGGTTTTCGGCAACTAGCACGCGGCGAATGGCAGCAGCGTCATTTTCATATTAAATATTCAAAAGAATCCATTTTTTGGAATCGCTGGACAATATGACTGCCAAATAAACCCTGAGGTTGACTTGCGACAGTAGGACAAAAAACAAATAAATATCTTCCTTTGAAATAGTAACTGGCTAAGGCGAACCATGTCAGCCTGATGATTGCTTATACAGATCAACTACGGAAAGCAGATGCGAAGTTTGTCGATTTTTTAAAATTTTTGCAGCTCGTCATTGGCAGGATATTTCATAAACATAAAAGTAATAATACTTCGCCAGGCAAAATTTATCCAACGCGCAAGTGGAAGAAGCACCGACATTGGCACACCTTCAAAATAAGTGTCAATATGTTTTATTTCGTCATTGTATTGTTACACACTTTCAATTACCAATTGTGTTCGAATGTTTTGGTGGTTGTGCAACCTTCGGTTCACCTGGATACGGAAATTGATGAACAAAGTCAAATGATCTTGAGGAAACGTATATGGAATGGTGAGACTTAACTGAATAACGCAACTTCATGGCCAATGGGAATCGAGGCCATTTATGCTCGGCTCCAGTGAAAGGAAAGGAAAGGGTACAAATGCGAAATGGGGTGAAATAAACCGACCTGAGTATTTCTGCACACTAATTTTCTCCTTTCGTTAAATTCTGCAAAAGGCAAGGCAGCAAATTAAGATATTCTGTGCCAACTGGTTCCCATGCCCGATAGAGAAGCGAATGCCTCGTTAACCATTGATGAGAATGAACATATGAAAACGGTAAGTTTGCGGTGGAAGCCAGTAAAAAAATGTTTCCCTTTCAAATTGCATTAAAGGAAATGACGCACTGGACAAGGTAACTGGGTTTTGAGATGACTACAAACTTGTATTGTTGTAGAGAAGATAAAGATCATCAACGGCGCAACAACCGGTACCCGGTCTAGGCCTGCTTTAATAAGGAACTCCAGACATCCCGGTTCTGCCCCGAGGTATACCAATTCGATATCCCTAAAAGCTCTCTCCATCTTAGGCAGGGTCTGCCTCGTCTTCTTTTTCTACCATACCATATTGCCCTTATAGACTTTCCGGGTGGGATCATCCTCATCCATACGGATTAAGTGACCTGCCCACCGTAACCTATTAAGCCGGATTTTATCCACAACTTGACGGTCATGGTATTGTTCATAGATTTCGTCGTTATGTAGGCTACGGAATCGTCCATCCTTATATAAGGGCCCAAAAATTCTTCAGTTGTGATTGCAATGAATAAATTGGGATGAAGCCATTCCAGAAGAATCTGATGCAAAATGGCAAAGTTTTCGTTTACCGTTGAAAATTCTTTAAAAATATTCCATGTACTAATAAAGGTTTCGTTCAAATTCATGGATTTTATGACGCCTCTGAAGCAATATAGTTACCGGTCATCTAAGAACGTATTGAGAAACGCGACGGCTTCACCACTGAGCGACTCGTGATACTAAATCCAAGCTCGCGGCATTAAAGTCCGCTCGGTTCCGCGGTTAAGACTATGCAGTGCTACTCCTTTGTGTGACCTGATGCCAAAAGGCCACTTTCGGAACAATATTAGTCCCTATTATTGAACAGATTCCATGATAGCCCTAAAATGGCAGCAAAGTCCTGTACAAATTGGAAAGTTTTTGCCGCTGATAGAGCTAGTCATATTCACTCAACATCTGACACCAAATACACTACGTATAAACAGCAAAGTTTACTCGGTAGATGTATCTCTTGGAGTTTTTCAAAACCTATTGAAGAACCATGATTATGGTTAGGTGGGACGCCCAGACTGGTTGAAGAACACTGGACTTAGAAGTACGACCAAGGACAACATGACTGACCACAATAAATGTAGAACGGGAGAACCTAAAACAACGATTCCCATCATTTAAGAATCTACTCAAAATCATTGCTTAATGCAGAAAATTACGATCTAATCTTCGCATATCATTCTTAAGGACGAATGAGTTACAACTGACTGAAAACTTTATAATTCGGGTAATCTAACAGGAGGCATTTGCAAACAAGGTCAATTCGCTCAAAGACAACAAATCCATGGTCAAGATCCGTTGTCTGGTTAAACTTACTTCGTTCTTGGATGTGGATCAGATTCTGCGGGAAGACGAGAGGATACAGCAGCGTGCCGTATGTTTCTAATTTAGGCTAATCTAGTCATAAAACTTTCCCACCATCTGATATTGCTGGGTCTTTTTTATTCAGTACATTCGATGATTCGTATAAGGTACGGGGTCACTATAAAAGAGTTTGGGAGGAAATGCAATTGATTGGAATGCTACCGCCTGGTTTACTGAGAACAGAAGGAGAAAAATGTCCAATTTAGTTCTGATTAAGGTCAAGAATCAGGTGTCTAGTCAGTGGTCTTTGGGAAGAATTTTAGTCTGACATCCGGAAAATCATGCTCTAATTAGAGTGGTGACAACGAAAATAAGGGACAAAATTATCAAACGAGAATTACCAAACAATGAGCAATGCGGAGTTGAGCGAGCGACAGAGAATATTTAAACTTATTCAAACTAATGACAACCGTGCTTGCTCTCCTAAGATGTGTCACGAGTGCTAGAGGTAACTAAACCGCTGAGTAACCTAAAACAGCTATATACATATGTCGAGCATGGCAAGTGAGGCTGATAAAAGCAAGATATTTGATAGACAAGCCTCAATATATCGTAAATCTGTAAACAAGGAGTTCGACTATAACTAGGTTCACAATGGCCGGGACTTGTTAACCAATTAGGATAAAAAGTCAGAGTGACTTTGGACTCAAGTCTTAGATTCAGGTGAGGCGATATTGCCAAACTGGATGAGAATCAGAGCCGAATTAGCCGGACTAATAAGGAAGTAACCTACTTCGACGGCAGCGGTCCACAGATTCCTCATTCTTGAGCAAGGACCCAAGTTGCAAAGACCGTAGAAGTATGTTGCTTCACAACTGATCTAATATTCACTTGTTTCTTGACAATAACAAGAAGAAGAAAAAAAGTTGATTAACAAGGAATCGATTTTCTTGCACTGACTACACAGAAAATTCTCTTCCTTCTGTTTTTATTAATTTAGCGGAAAATTGCGGTGTCATAAACATAAAGTATAGCTGGATATTTAGATCCTTTGGCAAATAGATTAATAGTAACATCCGGCGGAGGCCAGTCCCTTTCAATATTGTGTATGGAGACATGGACCTCGAGTAATTTCGTAAACATACATAGTCGTCCAATGGGAGACTTGAAACACTAAATGAGGCTTTGCTTGTCGTTCTAATAATCATTAAAGTCATCGGAGGGGCTGTAAGTTAGTTGCTAGCGTATACTGTCAACGGCCTATTTTTCTAAAGGCTTCCGATCAATAATAACTTGCAATACGTATATTTTTAAGTCAAGCAGGAAAATGAATAACATTTAATAGTGAATAAATAGAGAAAAGGAAGGAAGGAAGGAAGAAAGGATAGAAAACTCTACTCCGCAAGGCAGGCTAGGATATGCATAATGTTACATAAGAAAATAAGAAAAGGAAACCAATCTTCTTCTCCTTCAGCCTTTGTCCCGTTCAGAAGTGGAATCGGTTCGTGTTGATTGCTTTCAGGAATCCATCCGGTCAAAGGCCGGATCTGGATGAAGTCTGAACCTCTTGAAATTACCATTCAGAAACATCAAATCATCACTTTTTAGGCGGGCCTGTTGATTGTTTCCTATCTACTTCGATTTGCAAATCTTGGCAGGTAAGACGACGACATCGAAGACACTACTGTCATAACTTTCCAACAATAGGTGCAAACCTACACTTTGTTATTGTCCTCCAAATCAGAAGTTTAGAGCCAGAAGGTCATTTCCAAGTGCATCCCCAATTTGGGAAAGTTAGCGATCCAGGTTCCCACATTGGGCGCCACTTGCAAAAAGCATCTTTTTAGCCGTCAATGTTAAATTGTTGTACGAGCAATGTCCAGCTGCTATTGTGAGTCGATATGGAATTGAAAGGACCACTACTAACCACTAACTATTAAGTATGAAAGTGTCTTCTTCAAGAGAACACAACTTCTTTGTATCAGTAATTTTTCCCAATCACCATCGAGCGAAGTTATCCTTTTCAATAATTTGGTTCTTGGTTTTTAGAGGAGGAAAAATAGACTGATTTGCCAGTTCACGTATTATTTAAATTCTGTAGGTGGATAGGAAGCAACTTCCATACACTATATCTTCAAATCAGGTTTAGTTTTTGGCCGTAGAACTGGATTTGGTTCGAACCAACTTTTCGACTCGTCAGTGATAAATTTATTCTTTGAGTGGAACTATCATCTCCACCCACTGAATGGTTTTTTTTACTCAAACTCGCTAACATAAAGTGTCATTCAGAGATTTTATTGTAGTTGGATTCTAGTGATAATATCTTCAGAACACCCCTGGGCCGGAGGTCTATGCTCACTACAACTACATACCTTTTGTCAAAGTAACTATAGGAAGGTTGTCGAGTTAATCTGGGTTGATACAAACCAAAGACAAAGACTAAGTCAGTGTGCAGGTTTCTCTAGAAGACTAAAAACAAAACCGCTCAAAAAGACCACGGATAGGAAAAGAAAAACGAAGACCTTGAGTAGGTCATACATTAAAAATGGGTGATGGTTGACGGCTTAGTTAGCGCGCCTTCAAATCTGGCATATTGGACACTATCTTCTTCTTCTTTTTCTTCAGTCCCGTTCATAAACGGCGTCGACTCGTCGTGATCGGTTTCGCATTTGGCCCTATCAAATGCCTGATCTGAATGCAATCTCGAGGTTTTTAAATCCCCATCCAGCGTATTAAGCCACGATTGTTTATTTATTCGATATTCTAGGAAGGATTCCAGAATAATTCATTCAAACTCTTCCAGTTGCCCTAAAATTGATTGCAGGAAAGCTATTCTGATTAACATTCTGCTTGGTAACTACTGCAACTGGGATTTGGTTATGACCAAGATGAATCAAGGCTTTCTGGCTTGATATTAGAGAGAGACACCCAATTTTGGTTGACACCCCCACGTTAATGCAGCTACTTTTCGGCTTGTACACGTCCCTTTTCTTTTTGTTTTTTATTGTTTAATGAAATGAAAATGGAAAGCTTGGCATAGCTACTAATGGGTTTTCCCCTGCTATACCTTGTGCAACTGAACAAGGACCAATTACACCCTAAAATTAAAGTCATTGACGCTGCATCTACTCCGAGAAGAAAAGAGGAAATCGTCCGGCTATTTTTCAGATTTCCTGCTTAATCTTGCGTTATACGTCTATCTAAAATCGGTTTATATAGAAATAAATTAAATTTTAGATGGCTATACCCTGAAGATTGTTCAGGTGCCTGACTCAGATAGCTTTTTCTTGAAACACGTTCTGGGGAATCAGAGCAAAAAATTCCTAATTCCAGTTGCATCTCCGCAAACATCAGGGTAGATATCCTACTTAACCAAGTGTACCAAATTTTCGATTTCGGAATTAGAATGAAACCAAAATAAATATGCGAAGGAAAATATCATTCGAACGTCTTCGCTATGCCAATGCACATCTCCCATGTCCTTATGCCTAAGTGAAATTTATTTTCAAATCTTTTGGCGACTAATTAACATGCATCATTGCATTTTCTTTCTTCAATTAATGCATCACTGCTAAACGGAGCCACGTACACAAAAAAGTAAGAACTGAAAATCCTACTCAAGCGTAACAAAATGCGAAAATCTCTCGAACATGAAATTTAATTAGGAAAAACGTTTTTCAATCCAAGATGAAGTATTTCATGAAAATTTCCTGAACATGCAGGCATAATTATTATGAAATATGTATACATGCAACTTATGATGTTTGTCAGACCCCTCAATGCGCAAATTGCTCAGAGATTCCGCCACCAAAGGCCTCTGCGCTAAGGAAAAAAAACTCGTCAGTATTAAATTGCAAATGACATCGTCCTACAATTAGTTGGAAGCGCATCTATAAATAGCCGAAATGAGGGAATACTATGCAATAGGCTAATGATAAATATTGGATAGATCTGGGGAGAAATGGTGCGTTTCAGCTGATCGACGGTTGAGAGATTCGCCTCGTCACGTCGTCCCGGTCGAGGAACATTGTCCCGGAAACTAGAACGCATGCAGCGGGATCAAATCTGTTTGGCTAACTTTAATTGTCAAGACAACATAAAGTTGTTGACAGTGATATAGGGCAACAGTTGGACAGGACAATCAATAGGTTGAGTGCTTCGCGCTTATTGCATATTGACCAATTTCATGGGAAATGTTTTAATTAGTCGAAATTAAAATTATACTCGAACGAGATTTCTTAATTCAAGTTTGAAGGATCGAAAACCGGGAAGTTGGCTTCAGAGAATGAGGAATATTATTTCATAAAGACAAAGGAGAGTGCCCATCTCTTGTAATTACAACTTTTATTGCAAAACATCCACCATAAGACGTAAACATCTCCTTCAATTACAGCCAAACAGAATCCACCAACATACATATGTACGTAATTCAGAATATATCGCTCTTTAAATTTATGATTGACTCGGTCATTGATGAAAAGTCCTTGGCGTAGGTCAGCCGTCCCTGGGACGATGTTTTAAATTGAAAAATAATAGAGGTGAAGATTGAAACGATAGTCGCAAATTGGATTCTCGTTCGTTCGTTTACGTGGTGTACATTGAACGAGATCAGAACCCTGGCAATGAATGCTCCTCTTCTTATGAATTGAGATATAATATTGTCACCACCGCGGATATTTTTGAATTTTTAGTTACGCAGGAAGGCTGCTCATTATTTTTTCATGGGTCGTAGAATTCACAATTTGATTACAAAATCATTTAGTGAATAGCACGTGCATAAGAAGAGAAGGATGCCAGAGTTCTGATTATAATGAAGATAAAATTTGTTTTCATTAATATTTGATGTTTATTCATCTCCAGGAGATTTAATAACCAGATTTCCGTAATTTTAGCAAAATATATTACTGATTTATGCCTCAGTTTCACTATCGTTTTTCTTGCAGAGAACGGCGCCCAACGTGGGATCTACAGATATCGCCCTTTATAGATCAAAACCCTTACGTCAAATAGTCTGATTCAGAACACAGTTTGGCCCTTCAATACCATCTAATATTTCTAATAGTGAAATGACTTTGAAACTACTGCTGCGAATGCATCTGTCTCGTTGGAACCCTAGTAGGCCTCAAAGAATGCTCAATATTTCGTCACCATTAGGTTGGTGGTGTAAGTTCAGATGGTCCATACATGACACTGACCTGGCTCTGAGCCCAAAACCCATAAGGGCTTATTCCAACCCTTGGCTTCACTGCTCGTTCAGATAACATAAATAATACCGGAAGTATCAACAACGGTAGACGAGAAGAATCGCTTCTTCAGGAGGTCAAAAATCCCGAGGCACTAGATGCAAGCTTGCAATAGAGGGTAACCGGCTGTGGCTCCTCTAAACGTGGAGGCAGACCTGGTCATAAAAGGAGACAATTTTCAAATTAGGAAATTGGTTGCGATGGTGAAGGAAATAATGGTCCATTCGGTAAACAATGGAAGATGCAATTGGGAATATTAGAGATCTATTTAAACTAAATGGTGAGAGGAAGAGATCAAAGGAACAATTCGAAACAATTGGATCTCGAACAGGACTCCCGGAATGAACACCTCCGTGCTAAAAACGAAGTGTATCCCGAATACTTCCTTCACGATTCTGGAACGTAAGTAGGAAGCAGCGTAGAAGGGGAGAAATTAAAATGTATGTGGATGAAAGGGGCGACGAAGCAAGTGACAAAAAAGAGAAAAGAACCGACGCCGGACACTATTCAATTTATCTTCGAGAAGCGCACGGTAGCACATAAACTTTGGTACGTGCCCTTCCTATAGAAAACGCGATGAAGCTCCTGGGTCTTCTGTCGCCCGATAACAGGCAATGATTACAAAGTGCTTCAATGAGGGGAGCCCTCCAAATTATGCAGGAGATGCGAAGTTTAAGGCTATATGACACAGAATCATTAGAAAAAACTGTCATATATGTTCTTTAAGAAAACCAGGCAAAAGACACTGGTAAGTGCCTAGTCTTCGGGAGGGTCTTGATCACTATCAAATCATCATGGAGGTAAGATAGATAAGCTTCAATTACTAGCAGGTGACTCTAGTTATCCTCGTAAAAACTGTAGTAGACATGAAAATGGACGTCGTTCTAATGGGGCAAATGCTAATCGATAACCGGGTTGGGTTCGCTTATTGACGACACTTGCGCTAGTTACTTCCTTTTGCCTAAGACAAGGTTGTCGATTAGTGAAAATTTTTTAAATAACGATCAAGTACAAATTTTCGATACCGAAGGCACCGAACCCCAAATTGACAGACCCAAAGTGAAAGGTTAGCTTCCTTGATAAAGATATGTGCAACTCGATGATGAATTGTGCAAGCATGAATCTACGATCAACATAAATTTGTCAATAATTCGGTCTGTTATGAAAGTCTGTACAGCAATTCAATGCAATAGTAAAATGAGGAAATAAGGTTACTTAGCGCAAAGTGCCTGCAAGCCTGAAGAATCATCCAACGATCGAGAAGAAAACTAGAGAACGAGTCGCTACGTTTAAACAATTAAAGCAAGATCGACAGAAAGCAATCAGAGGAAGCAAAAATAGAAGCTCTAAGAAACATTTGCAATGAAGTTGCTACGAATCCTTGGGATCCCGCTTACAGAGTGCTGACGTCTAAAATAAAGGCGAAGAAATCACTGCAAATAATTTGTCCGGGAATGCTGATGGTAATAAGGAAGGCAATATTCCCGTGAAGATCGAACCTATAGCGATTGAAGCAATCGGAGTAGCCAACGCAGAGAACATATTGCTGATCATAAAAGAAGGAAGCCTCAGAACATAAAAGTAGCCCTCGGAACATAATAGCAACTTAATAGCGGTGATACCTGCTATCCACACCATACGTATAATGTAAAATCTCACCAATGGAGGATTGTTTCCTAAAATTGGAAGAAACGTCGTCCGGATTTGTTACCGAAAGGGAACAAACTATCTGGAAATCCCTCATCACATCTCTCAAGAAGCGTTTTGGATATAATGAGGAGGATCCTTGAAAAAACAACTGCCTACAGGTTGCCATAGATAATTGAAATTCCAGGTGACATGCAGTTTGATGATAGAGAATTCGGTATCCCGACGAAATTGATAAGACTGACTAGACTAACCCTGACCAATGGGCGAGGCCAGATAAATGCAGCAGGATCACTCTCAAGACAATTCGACATCAACAACGGGCTACAACAAAGGAATGCCCTATCATGCGCCCTCTTTAACCTGGCCCTAGTAGTAGAAAAAGAAGACGAGGCAGACCCTGCGATGGAGCGATGGCGTAGGTCAAGACGGCAGACAGCTTGTTGCGCAGGTGGGTTAACAGATGCCACCACCGGTGTTCTCCATGGCGGAGTAGGCTTGGAAATGAAATGTCAAAAATAATTGAAGTTTAAAAAGTTGAGTTGACAAGGAATTTTCAGTCAAACTGAACGAATTATTAAAAAGTTGTAAAATTTAACTTTGAAAGAGTCTCGCTAATTATTCCTTAACTTTATATCAATAAAATTATTGAAGCTGTGATTTCTAAGTTTATTTTATAAATGTGAAGGCTCCGAATCGGAAGCAGTTGCTAGCGATATTCATATCCAATATCTGGAAGAATCTAGAACAATCAAGTCGTATCAAAACTAAAAGCTTTTAGGGATATGAAATTGGCAAAAACCGGGATGGCTGGAGTTCTTTATTAAGGCAGGCCTAGACCGGATACCGGTTGTTGCGCCGTTGATGATGATCTAGGCTCTGCCTCCAAATTTAAGATCCGTACATTAGGAGGCAGGAATAAATTGCTCCTTAACAGTAGTGTATTCCCAGTTCAAGCCCACTTTATCCTCAGCGAAGAAAGTAACTATAAAAAGATCATTAGGGTAGAGATCTTCAGCTTAGTCGTAGTAGTCTACTTGTTGGACCTAAGGCTACTTGGTAATGTTAGAAAGCCTTCTTGTATGCTTGTATTGTATCGGTTCGCTAACACTCGCCCTGTTGCCAACTCTTTTTTTTTTTACTGTGAATTTCGACTAATAACTTGAAGAAATTGCTGGTCAACCTTATGCTGCATGACCGTTCGCTAACGATTCTAAATTTCCTTTATTCGGTGTTTGTTACGATTATAGACAACTCCTTCTAAATCGGAAAAAAATCCTTCCAAATAATGTCACATAATCAACCATCAATCAGTTTTGTAGTATGATAGTCAAATCTAGGTCACTATCTCATATTTGCTGAATTGATTTTAATGGTCTCGCCCCCAATTATTGGCTGTTCCCTAAATGAAAGGCTTTCCAATATATTATTATCTCAAAAGCATTCCTTATTTTGGAACAATACAAAAAAATAACAATCTTCGTTTCCAAGTAAACAGAAAGAATAAAAATCTGGGGCACTGCACTTCCCACTTTAAACAAAACTGACACGTTCCATTGACTTTTATTGTAAGATAAAAAGGAAAATATTATGTGAAAATTAATTACAACTGTGAGTTGAAAATGCTTTTTCTTTCTAGTTCATAAATAGCAGAGTGTCATTCATGAAATTCCTGGTATACATTTGTATGCACAAGCGTGAATATGCATTGAGAATTTTCTTTTTAATAACAAGGAGTGCACGTCAGAAGGCTCAAATGGTTGCCGAGTCTTTCTTTCAGAAAGTGACAAGGAACATACGCGGCCATTTGGCTCAATGATGTCAGCAACCCACAGAAAATGCATTAAAACTATTACTTAGTATTAACAAATTGCATTGTTTGGCAGACAATGGATTCCAATGTTTTGTATCTGTTTAGTGTCAAAGATTGTGTGAACTTGAACTTTTATAGACTTTTGTAAAGATTGTTGCCTTTGGTTTAAGGGAGAGATATAATCCAGATTCGCTATGAGGACAATTTTAATTAAACAGAGATATAAACGGAGATTTTGGTGCATGTCTATCCAACGGGTGCAACTTGACCACCCATGAATAGGAGGAAAGGGAGGCGTCTATCAAAACTCTGCGTAGGTTAAACTGAAAATGTATCTTCCAAGTTCAGGTTCCTAATTTGGACTGGTAAATACGAGGCTTCACCAACAGTTTCATCATCTTTTGGTACAAATAATTGCAAAACAACGCGGAACTGAAAAGGTTCTCCTTGTTAATGGGGCGCCAATCCTCTCCAACAAGGCAAACTTGCAAGAAAATCAACCCCAAATACTTGGACAGTAAGAAGAATTCCCAAAAAGGCTATATCCGGAGGGTTGTTTGGGTTCGCGATCTTTCATATCAAATCTCCAATCGAATAACAGACTCTTTATTTGGCACGCGAGGTAGCTACCGTCAAAGATGGTATCAGATTTTTGGATGACATGACTTTGCGAAGGGCTTTGAATTTTTTTATGAATGTATGCCCAACCAAATTTTAACTCTAAAAATTAAAGAACACCTAGATGCCTGATCGACAAAGATCAGATTGGTTTCCGCTATCGTGAAATAAATGGCACGCTCCTATGTACTATGTTGAATCAGGACTGGACAATTACTACAGAAACAAACAAATGCATTCAAGCATTTGGTCGTGATGATGATGAACGTAATGATACCATTTAGAAAGAGAAAAGAGGTCTGCACGATATATACTCACAATCAAGACGGACAAATACTTCCGTAAGCTCCTGGATTGTGACCCATCAACGGCATCCTCGATATTTATCCTTCGAGGTAAATAGTGACTGTTCAGTTTCAAAGAGGTGAAAGCAGCCAACACCTACAAAAATCAAATAAAGCATTCGGGATCTACCACTGACCCTTAGAACATTCAACAAAAGGTGGACCAAAATTGATCACTTTTCTTCGCCAAATGACAATGATGATAGAGAAGAAAAAAACTACTAGACGATTTGCGAGGACGTATAGTATTTCCGATATCTAAGAAAGGGTAAAGATTAAGTATGATACCTATAGAGACATTTCAATATAGTATGTGTTCTATTACATAAATCTTGACAGAGGCTATTGAAACCTGGCGAATGCCATTTAGTTGGGAAGTAGCATGACAATACCTTTAAGTAAGTAGGTGCTAAGCATGGCCGGGAAAATTCAACATCGATGAGCATCACATCGGGTTGGGGTGGAAAATTATGCGGGGTGGAATAGTCGAAGAATGATGCAAGCGTCTTCCAAAGTCCGGGGGGATAGGTTCAATAAAAATCCTAGAAACCGGAAGTGACCTTGCCCAGTCAGAGTTGACGGGTAAGTTTTCATGTAGGGGCAATATAGTACAGGTAGAGGATCTGATTGTGGTCATTACTTATAAAAATAGTAATCGTTGGCGCAACAATCCAGAGCATTGTAGTATTTTAGAGCACTCCATTCAACGGTACACTAGAGTACATTATAGGAGGCAATGTGGTCAGTAGCCTTTCGACTCAGGGACTCATTAACAGCTAAGTTGACTGGTATTCGACATCCAGTCACGATAACAAATCTTTCTGCCACCAGTGAGATTTGAAATGCTACGACAGTCCAGCGCTTTAACCACTTGAGCCATCCGGACATATCAGTTATAGTTAAGAAAATACTGAAAGTTTAAGTTTAACAGTGATATTACCCGGATGAATTTTGCTCAAGGGTTTTGTCTTCAACCGCGAGTCTTATGAGGAAATCTGTCAAGACAACCCAATGTCAATTGGGGTAGAACAGACGTAGATATACTCAAGGAAGTTTTCTTTCATTTAAATTATTTTATTTGTATTCCGTGTTAGCCCAGGAGGAGTGTTTTGAATTCAACTTGCCATCGAAAATAAGGTACTTTAGGCTGTAGATTGACCAAGATTTATAAGATATGACGAATTTGATCAGTTTTGAAATTGCATTTGATGCAGAGGGAAACCATGAAAATCCAAACACTAACGTCGTCTTGTTATTTATTGATGCTGGGAAAGAGTTTAGTGGGTAACTATCTCCTCGTAGTGGCAGCTTTGCCTGACTAAAAGGAGCAGCGGTGATGCTCATGTCGTTCCAAACACCGCTTTATCCGACAAAATTGACTTCGTTCTTGCTCTATAGTGGTTTGATGAAGCCCAGTAGAAGTTTGCTTTCAGAAAATCAGTCAACACTTGATGACTTATTGGGTGTGTAAGACTAGGATGTCACCAAATTGTGACTGTTCATTGTTTTGATTTGAAGCAAGGATTTCAATCAAATTTTAAAATTTGGACGTCAAGGTACTGCTTTTAGTCTTCGACATGAGAGGCCTAAATACCCTCTGATCCTCGAAAAGCTTCTTAGAAACCCGAACAATTAACAGATGAAGATCGAGGTATCAACCGCAAAGGTCTTATCAATTAATAAACTCGCCTCGTCATGCATCCGAGAGCTTCACCCGCCTTAAAAACCGTCGCCAAATCGTGAAGTTAAAGTAGTTCAAGAGAGGAATTCATGGATCCAGCCGGAAAACCAAAACATTAAAAAGATCCCAATCACCTTGACAGGAGTATGCTGGAGACCAGTTCCTAACCGATTGTAATTTCGCTTACACAAAACAGCATATTATTTCTAGACAACTGAGTTAATTGAGAAACAAAAGGAAACCACGACTATTATATCTCTGACCCAGGTCGAGTCATTCAGGTCAAGGATGACAGGACATTTCGGGAAACTGATCGCTGTTTGTTCTCAGAGAAATAAAAAATGCCAAAGTAAAACTTCAACTCAACTGTGGATCGGACATCACAATCACTTCACTTGATAATTAGGAGAAGTCAAGCAGGCCATAAATTAAATCCTGTAATATCCTCCTAACCAGCGATATCAGGCGCTTTCGACTTCAGAATTGATCTTTGCCCTACCGGTCTACAAAAAGTTTTTAGTAAATTAGCCGTTTCGGATACCGAAGCGCAAAGAGTACTCAACATTAACATGTATTGCAGACTCTTCTTCGCCAACCACTTGTCATCGTGAATGGAGAGGATTCCGAGTGTGAATATGGAAGTATGTTCTTTAGACTAAATGGACGGCATCGACGACATAATTGGTGGTGAAGTCGATACGAACGACCAGAACGAGCAACTTTACGAAGGACTGTATCGGGATATGTTCGTTTCCGCATACATCGATCCCATTTTGTGGATATATGATCAATGCAAAGACGATTCGTCCGATATCGGCTTTACATGAGTATTTCTTGGTGTAATCAACTATTAAGACAATTTTTTAGCAGGCATAAAGGATCAGCATGACCCACATGACAAACTTCTCAAAAGCGACGTCAAGTTTTTTGGGAGAAGGAGTAAGAGCAAGTGTTCCAACATATCTGGAGTGGTGTCATTCCTGGGTTTTATTCATTACAATTCATAAAGGAAAATCGTTGTCGCAGCAGATGCTTTCAACTACGAAGTCGGGGTCGTTTTGATGCTCAATTGAGAGAATGGTACTCTTGATCCGGTTCCTCATGTAATAGCAATGTGCAGCCACACTACCTCACGTTTAGCTTGAAGTCTCCACTATCGATTTTACCAAAAAAAAAAATGTTTTTATAAATGCATTTAGAGAGGACGTTTACAGCTATAGACTGATTACGAATTCCTCCTGATAATCCTTGGTAGCGATATACCCGTCGCCACACGTTCATACCGACGAACCCCTGTCATGCTGTGTTATTGATACAACAAAACCAGAAATCGCTGATATCATTAACTAACTTCTTAACATACACGTGACGGCTGGGATTGCTGAGGTGGTATCATTGTTTGAATAACAAAATAAATTGGTAATTATCAAAGGCTGCTTGTGAAAGAATGGTCTTCCATCTAAAACCAGTTTTGAAAAAAAATGCTTGAGGAGCTCCATGATGGTTACACAGATGCAGCTTCCCGGTCGCAGTCTTTTCTACAGGAATACATGGCTTATCGCTTCCTGGAAATTTATCTCTGATCTCCCTGGAATATGACAAGTACTACGATAGCAAAGACACTTGATTTCTTGGAGGACTCATGACTATGCGTTATATTTTTTGGAACAGATGGTGTTAGTCCTGTTTAAGTTTGATTCTTTAGAGTTTGAACGTTTCACTTGAGTTTTAGAAATTTGAAAGAAAGTTGAAAATTTAAGACCAAAGTGTGCATTTCCACCAGATTTTACTCTTTTACTTCCGTAAAGGGAAGGACGTTAGTGAAGACCTTGAGAAATTTCGTAAAGGTTCTGGTGGCAGTCCTCCAACCCTCAGTGTCAAAACTGATTTAAAAGAATTCGCGCTAGTAATTTTGATATTAAAGATAGTCTTCTGTCAGGACGGAGCATCGAGATTTTTTTACGACAAAATTTGTTACAGTGATCAAATCAACACTACGTTATAGAACGCGAAACGTTGAAGAAACATTGGAGGTTAATCAAAAAAGTATTTAGTTGCTTCTAAAGAAATTACGTAAACATCTTCCATATTTAGGTTACTCAGTCCAGATATGAAAGTCTGTCTAAAACATTGAAAGAGTGGGATGATTTTTGAGCTCTTACCAAGGAACTGAACTATCAATTTGGAATGGTATCACACACATTTTTGGTGATCGGTCAAAAACTGTTGGAGTTTGGATGGGATGTACTGTCACTCGCCGCATATTTGTTAACCAAAGCGGCTTCAGACCTCGCTCTCCTTGAATGCAGTGACATTAAACTCAGATGAGGCAGTAAAAGAAGGCTATTGATTGGTCTTTGTTCTTCATGTAGAAAAATGACTTTAAAAATATACAAAAGAAACGGAAGGAGTTTTTACCAAAGCGAAAGCATCATCAAGCACACCAGCTCAAACTTTGTGATCAGTATGACCTCGATAATCCAGAAAGTAAAGCCGAGTCGGTCATCATTTCATTTCACTTTCCAGGACAAAATCAAAATCAATTAGGTTGATATGGTGGAGGATGTACTTCATCTTAACCAAATACTGAGAGCATGTAAGCAACATCGGTTGCGACTTTATCGGTAGGTTAGAGTTATCTTTGTGTAGCGGCTTATCTTTGCTTGTGGAAAAGCTGACAACTGATTTCAAATGGGGATGTAACATATGAGCTCACTCATAACATTACAAATTTGTTCCCCTCTCGAGACTTCGGATGATTAAAGCTCGGACCCCTTTCCCCTTTCACTCTCTCAAAAACCCTGAAAGTTTTGAATTGGTCCTTAATGTTTTTCGTTGAGGATGCAGGGAATCCTGAGTTCACATCCACTTGATGACGGACCGGACCACTTGGGAAGCCACTTACTTCCTCTGTTGCGGTCCACAGTCCCCTCTTTTTGGGTTAAACAGCCAAGTTTTTTAAAAAACTTTACTGACGATTTCGTCCAGGGCAGAGACAACTTATCAGATGCTGCCCGACTTTTGCCTTGGTAGCGGTGTAACCGAATGCGGCGACAGGTGATAATCGCCTCATTTATATTATATATAATTCCAAACACGATATATATTGACAGGTTTGTTTCCTGGCGGGTCGCTTGCATTGTTAGCATACGCCTTTTTCTTTGCTGTACTTCCTTCGAGGGATGATGAAGGAATGAAAGGATCGTCGTATTCTACGGATACAAACAACCTTTTATATAGGTTTTTCTAACAGGCACGGATGGACGTTGGTAGGTTATAGTGGCCATATTAATTTGGCGTCGCCTGTAAAATTTGTTGTTTACTATTCAGTTGCTAAATCCAAATTAATGTGGCAAGTTACAGATATGAGCAAGACGTCCGAATTATAAGCTAAACTAAAGTAGGTATATTTCAATGTTCGCATTGCCCGGATTTTATGGCAGGTGCGGCGGCTTATAAGAATTAACTCGGCAATATTTAGTAGCCTCATTCGGAGCGTCATCCATACGTCAAGAAAACGCCAGATCAACCAAAAACAACGCCCCTGTAAAAGCGTGAAGGAAAACCCGAAGCAGTCGATTCCTCGCCGTGCATCAGAAGTTGCTGCGTTTGAATCTGAACTCGAAAAAAAACGGGCTGGCCCAGAGCGATTGGGAGAGGACCTCAGTTTTAGCTGATTCTGGGTAAACGACTACCATATATGGGAAAGCGCAAATAAATTCAAGGTTCACCAACTGGCATCGCCGCCACGAGAAGTTACTATTTGGTCCGGAATTTAACAGAAGGTGTTATTGGCACGTATTTTTTTCGGTAATACCACGGTGAGGAATCTTGGTTAATGGGGAGCGCTACAGACCGATGATAGTCCGTTTCTTTTGCTCCTCCTTGCACGATATTGTCATGAATGACATGTGGTTCCGGCAGTACTGCCTTACGTGCCTACGTGCATGGATGATTTGAACATTATCTCTTACGGTGGTAATTCGAATTGGCCAATCAAATCGTGTAGTGTGACTTTGCCAAACTCTTCTTCTGGGTTTTTTTAAAGTCACATACCAATGAGTTTTCAAATTCAATATCACCCAAATCACTGCTCACATTCACTCGGAACTATGTAGCAGAATCGTAGAAAATTGGATTCCTTACATTCGCCCAAAGTTTTGGTGGATATATAAACCATGCTATATTCTGTACATAATGACATACATGGACCTCCTAATAAGAGAAAATTGTTGATACCTAACACAAAACTTGTTTTACTCCGTTTCAATATCGGTTTCCCCTTGATAAAGCAAAATGGCGAAACCGATCACGATGAGCCGATTTGCGCTGTTTGTGGATGCGTTGATCATAAAGAACATCAGTGGCGTTCCGCAACTGATTGACGTGTCAACGAACGTCTCAAATCTAAAATTTACGGCAATATCGTTCGTCCTGTCGCTCTCTATGGTTTTGAGTGTTGGCGACTATAAAAAACAATAAACGGCGCCTTGCGGTAATGGAGACGAAGATGTTGCTTTGGACTAGTGGCGTGACATGTTTTGATCACATCTGAAATGAGGATATCCCCGATCGATATGGAGTTGCACCGATCGTGGAAAAACTGCAAGAGACGCGTCTTCGATAGTATGGTCACACAATTCGCCCTAACGAGAATTCACTTGTCAAGATTGATTTGAACATCAAATTCGACGGTAAACGACCAAAAGGCAGACCTAAACAACGGTGGCTTGATACGCTGAATGAGTATTTAAAAGCCTCACGATTGCATCCAGATCAGGCATTTGATAGAGCCAAATGGCGAAACCGATCACGATGAGCCGACCCTGCTTATGAACGGGACAAAGGCTGAAGAAAAATAAAAAGAACGTCCATCTCCCCTTGGTGGAAAACCTACACTTTGTCCGCCCCTCTGCTTTTCTATTGAAGCAACTGATCGATTCAGGCAATGATATTGCTGGTCGTATGCGAATCGGCTAGGCATTGGCCATACCACTGATCGCTAAAGTAAGAGGGTATGGTCTTCAGGATAAATTCCAGGAATTTTTTTGCGATCCTTAGTTATTTAGCCAATGGCTCAATTTGCTCCAGTAGTGCACACCCAAGGTAGATTATGAGAAAGGTTATAAGGCACGGACGGTTTCCTGGAGGTGTTGACGGCATTGGAACAAATACTTCTCAAAAATCAAGTTTTTGATGGCTTCGACAAGCAAAAGTCAAAGGTTGGGCCCTTCTCAGAATATACTCCCTTTCAATTTAATAGTACTACATGTTTGCCAGCCCATTCAAATTCTCGCGTTTCGTTCCCTCCTTGGCTTCGAAAGAGAAAACAACAAGGAACTGAAAATTGAACGAGGGTTCGTTAGAAACCCCAAAATCCATCATGAGTGCTCTCCTCAATCAAGTAGAAAACACATTTTCCAAACAATATCATTTTGTAATTACTTCAAATCAAACACGATACACACCTAGAGATAATACCCCAAATATTTCAAAAGATATTTCACCAAACTCAAACGTCATCCAATTAAATCCGAGAATTTATCTACGTCAAAAGTTTGGTATACAAATTTTCATCACATCTCGCTAAACTAATTTGAAAACGGTCGTAATTCTCCCCCAGTTTCTACCAGTGCTAGACGAAGGGAGCATTCTGCTTTTGTAATGAAGTCGTATGTGTACTCGTACGTACACATGCATTTATGATATCCCATTTCGCCAAATAAAAATCTGAACGAATTTCAAACATGTTCGTTATATTTTTAATTAGACAAATTATTGAAGTTTACGTGTACGTTTACGCATTCACTCCAGATTCGTTTATTCGAATCTGATTTCGATTCATGCAGAAATTGAGGAGGAATTGATGGACAGGATGTTGTAGACTGCGCCTATCGTTGGGGTTGTGTTACCGCTTTGGCAAGTGAAGGTTGGATTTCACAGTTGGTATCAATTTAAGAAGGTTGAGTTTGAAAACATGTTGATCCCTTGAAGTGATTCAGTGACTTTGAGCCAAGATATTTCTCTTCAATCTTATGATGTTTTAATGAAAATCGACCGTTTGAAGGTTCCAGTACAGAACGGAGCATTACAAACAACGTAACATTTTTTGAAATCCGGACAGGGTACAGGGTAATAGGGTAAAAAAACATTTCACTGAATAAAGCTTTGCTAGCTGAGTCCTCTAAAAATCTCACCTACCAATTAGCATTTATGGTAGCTATAAAAATTCCTGGCATTCCCATAAAACAGAACAAAGTAGGAACAGTTCGCTAAACCTAAAAGAATTTCCTAAATTGGAAAAGATATCGCACCAGGCAAAACATACAATTCTGCACAATTTCCCACAGAAACACTGTCCCTTTGAATAAATTGAAGAGGGAACAAAACTAACGAGCAAGTCAGCATATACTAACATGAATTGGTTGATGTCTCTGGCAGAGCGAAGCGTGAAAAATGTTGGAACAGATTTTCCGGCAAAATCAGTGATGTCTACGGACACCTGTCGCTTTCCCAAAATAGCTTTCGCTACTTTGCGTTTTTTCTGTCTTTATTACATCTCGTTTTTCATCCCATCCCCGCACCCATTTTCCTGCTTTCTATATATTTTCCGTCTCTTAGCTTTCCCATTGAAAAACTCTAAAGGAAAATTCATCTTCGTGAACCTGCTGATTCCTCCCGGGGTTTGATGAAAATTTGAATTGGAAAGTTTTTCCGTTTGCTCTATTGAAAAATTAATGGACAAATTCTGTATTTTGCGCATTAGGAAGGGGTAAAATAGCTGGAATCGTTGCAAATTTTATTGCTCAGATTGTGGAGCGAAAGTTGGCAGATGCGATAATCAACAATAATTATTACTCCAGAGATGTTGAGTAAATTGGTTTAGGTATTAAGGATTCATATTCATTCCGGATCATCCACCTCCAGTGGTGGGATTATGTTTAAGTTGCTGGAAGTTTCACGATAAGCCAATTTGCTTTTTGTTGCCTGGGAAAATTACGCACAAGTAGCCAATTAACCTCGGTGGATACCTCTTTTGATGGATTCCTGGATAAAAACGTATTTCGAACCCCATCTCCCTATATCAGATATTCCCTGTTATCAGCGTTTTGGAAAATAAATGATCCTAACTCATTTTCGGGAGTCAGCATCTAGGACTCTTTTGAGGCGGAAAATTTGTTTCATTTATTTCCAATCCAACAGCTTTTTTTCCACCGAAAGGCGAGATCGATTTAAATTGAAGATACAGGAAGAAATTGTCCGGTCTTGAGTCAATTTTCACTCTATTCAACTCCTCCATGTCACCTCTTTCAGGATTTAATATCAACCTGGGACAGTTCAAAAAGCGCCAAGTGTACTCGTATCAAACAAGTTTCGTCCGCCTGGCAAACAAGAACAGGGTAGAACTTTTATTTGCTAAACAAATATCCCCAAGGGTCCGTATATTGAGTATATTTTAGGACTTTCCACCATGTAAACAAGCAAACAAACAAAATACGAAACATTTTCTTTCAATGTTCTCTCCTGTGTTTGCCTCATTTCTTTTTTCCTGGCTTTGTTGGAATTACTTTCTAAACTTTCATTTGGTCTCGCATGGTTTCCTGGAAAAAGCGATCAGAAGTGCTAACAAGATTGTAATCAGCAGGTGATTAAATGCTATTTTAATTTTGAGATTTTATTTGAAGGGGAGGCGGAGAAAGTTAAGATTGGATTTGAACAAAGTCAATGTTCAAATAACATGGGGGAAATGACCTGCAGAAAAACGAATAACTGAACGCGTTAAACAAATAAGTTGAATTGATTGAATAGCTTTTCTTGAATGCAATTTCTCGCTGTTTATGAAAAAATCGATTGGGATTAAGCCATTTGGTTTATTTGTTCTCTAATTTTTTTTAGATGCGCCCCAGTTTTGCACATTTTAGGACTCTGTAATCCGGTCGAATTGCAGCTTAATTCATTATGCTTAGAATAACTAACCTAGAAACTGATATGAATACGTTCCAAGGAAGACATTTTTTCAAAATCATTTATTGCTAAATATCCATTTGGCTTAACAATTGGCTACTTGACTTTTTTCCGAACGCTTATAATCAATGGCGTTAACTTTGGTGACAGTTTTATTGCCACACATTTGAAAAAACCCTATAAAGTGGCTGAAATCCACGTAAAGAGAAAATCTAAACCAGTGGAAAAAATTACACTAGCCCCATTACTTCAATAAAGTCTGTATTCTGAGGGAAAGGAAAATAGGAAACTTCAATAAAATTAGATTGACTCCCCGATTTCAGGAGGGGGGAGCTCATAATTTTCATCCTAAACCCTTGGAGAATACCGCCAAAAGTCATCTTTGCCAGATCTTGACCTGTTAGCAGCCGCATGAAACTTAAGTAAGCCTTGCTGAGTGACACCATTTCATTTGATATTATTTTGAACCAGTGTCAATCGGAAACCGCTTAAAGTATGAAAGATTTTGCGGATATTTTATATACGGTTCTATTATATTTGCACATAGGCCAGAGTGTATATGCATTGAGTGTGTTGGAATATTTACTTCAATGTGATGTCGACGTTTTATGTCTGAATGTGCAGTAATTTCATTCGAAAGAGGCAACTTTGACTAATTATAACTTTGCCAATAATGGTAGGATTTCCAACAAACTTTCCAGGATTATCCCTCATGTTCAAACCTAATTTATTCGGATGGAGGGGGGGGGGGTTTCATATAATATACTATTCTTGTCTCTATTTGAGCAGGTATTGCACAGGAAGATATTTTAAGGTTCGTAAAAGACTGGTATATCACATCTGATTCTTGTGGGAGAGAAATATGTCTGCGCATTTGTGTGTGGTTTTGCGCACCAAGTAGGCGTGGAAAGTTCTAACGAAAAAGCCAGCGACCGCACTGTCTTTCGGGATAACTAAAAGTTGCCAGGTTTTTACTGGTAAGTGTACTTGAAACATTGGAACGGTTAACAGGCAGTTTTATCGAAGATTTTTTTAAGAGGCCTTAGGATGTTGTAAGAGAAGGGAGGCGGGGGGGGAGGTGATTTTCCCCGAGTTAAGACTTTTCCCAGTGCCGGAATAAAGATATTAACAAAACTAGATTGATTTGGTCCTGAGCCTGTTAATTTTTATCGTGTATCCGAATTTTTTCATAACGATCTTGGCTTTCGGTTTTTGCATGAATTATCGTTGATAATTATGCTACGCATGGAAACTGAAGTTTAAAGCTGATTTCATCAATGAGGAGCAACAAATTGAAGGCTGTCCTCCCTTTGCCGTCTCGAGTGTAGAGCACTTGCCTATTAAGTAGAAGCAACCCTCAGCCCATACTCCTGGATTATATCCAGCGGATTTGTTGTTTAACATACTCAATGCACGCATGCTAAAAGATATATTCGTATTTAGGTGGAAACTATCAAGCACATCATGCATTGCCAGTTAGAAGGTTACGTAAACTCCTGATAACTTGCAAGATTTCACATAGAACCTAGTGAAGTTAGTTTCTGGGAGGCTGCTCAAAGGTTATATAGGGTTTGATGGATTACTTCCTTGTAATGTAGAGTGCAAAAATAAATCTTAATAGTTTGGAATGGTAAACGGAGGCCCTAGTATTAGGCCATAAAGAAAAAAGGGGTGAAAATTATGCAAAAAACTCAGGTTAAAAAATATGCAGTCCTCCAAGTTACCCTTTTATTTAATTTAAATTTCTATTACCTCCAGACCCGGGAGGAATGACCCTCTTCTCGCCTTTCTTCATGCCAATTTAATGGCTCCCTAGTGCGGACCACTCTTTGCTGTTGGGGTTGAAGATCGGTACCATTTCAAGTATACAGGGATTGGAATTCGCAAAATCTCATAAACGGATGAGCATGGTTTTGAAATTGCCTCCTTGTGAATTGCGGATATCTCGGTTTAGGTGAATAGATTACGCTTACAGTAAGTATAGCATCGCCTAATCATTCACAGATCATCCATTATAACGAGTTAAGGTTTAATTTTAATCGATCTTAGAAATGTATCGAGGATTGCCAGGCAAGAGAACTCGATAAAGGGTCGGCTGTCTATCTTATCCGTTTACATTGCTTCTGTTAAAATTCTATACACATTGCGGATGTCAACAAAGTGCAGTCTATAGCAAAAGTGGCACAAAGTAAAAGTGTGTAGTGGCAATTCGAGTATTCAAAAATAAAACGGAGCTGAATAACATACATATGCAAGGAAATATTTTCTTCAATTACGAACAAAGTGCTCAAACAATGTAATCTGAAGGTTGCTCTGCCGTCCTTGACCGAAGAGTCATAGGCCACTAATGACGGCACACAAGACCACGACATACCAGACAATCATGCAAAAGAATCCGAGGGTAAAGAACCCGACAACTTCAATCATGACATTGGTGGAAGATACGTGATGAAACAACTAGCATTTGCGAGCCCATATTCTTGACATTTAGAGACCTGAAGAATCCTCTATGTAAATTCAACGATGACGATCATATCAACACTGGAAGATGACTAGCTGCTTCGAAATAATGGGCGACCCGTCTCAATGAGTAGACATCAGGGAATTGCCATACGCTAGACATTTTCTCACAGGCTCTCCATTACTTTTTGTTGAATATAAGCGTTGTAAAAAGTCATGATTATATTTTAAGAAACTCCTCGTCAAAATGAAAGAAGAAAACTGATGAGGCATCCACCAGTCATCAAGTACATCAATAAAAGGAATTCCAGATGGATTTTCAGATAAAATTACCCTGTAAGGAGCCAGGTTGAGTCCTCCTTGCTCTGAACAAAATCGCAAGTCATCTATTTTTAGAAAATTGGGTTTTAGTCCAAAACAGTGGGGTCTGTGGACAAAAACTGTGGAATAAAGGTGCTTCCCAATTGGTCTGATACCCCATCACCCCAGGTAGGTGATAATCCGCCAGTAGCGATAACAAATTTTGAAGCAATAAAAATTTGCAGTCATGAAGGTAGTCTTAAAAGACCGCATTACTGCACCAGCTATCTCCGTACGTAGGACCAAAAGTACATTCTCAAGCGGCTCCATAGAACCACTGTAAGCTGTTCCCCAGAAGAAAGAAGGTGGTACTAGTTGGCATAAATAATGCAAATCAGTACATCCGAAACGGGGTCTTTAGAAAAATTCCACCTCCGATATGATTTTTTCGGAGATGTCAGAACATTTCTGTCTGGTTCCATCGGAGGAAGGTCCGCTTGAAGCGTAGTCTCTACTATTCGGGGAAGCGTTATTAGCGATTTGTATCTTCCCCGTTTTCAAAAACTTCAAATACGTCATTAGAGGCTCTGTGATCCAGTGACAATGATTCCATGCCTAACCGCTACATGATCTCATTAGACAGATTCAATATTCTCTTGAGAATGGTTCACTTCAGCAATAAAACCGCAGAATTGTACATATGGCAGATAAATTAGAATCAGATCATTCAGCCACAAACTGCAGTTCGATTCTTTTCGAGAACGATACCTTTTCATTGCTTACATTGGTACTGAATAAGAGAATTATGGAATAAAAATCACAGGAGATTCATGCAGTAATGAATAATAAAAAAAAAAAAAGCGCAGGGAATAGGTGATATAGATAGCGTAAACATTTGAAAAGAAGATGAAATTCCACGCGGGAGATGCTGTCAGGGAATACCAAAGCATATTCAGAAGTGGACGCTCAAGATTAGATCACCTCTTCACTATGAAACAACTGCTCGACAAATGCTGGAAGTTCGACGTCGGCGTTTACTAAATACAAACAAGCTGTCGACAATCTCAACGTACTGTAGGTCGACCATGACGGACTCGATTTGACAAGTGAAAATTCAAAACAGTTTGATTAATCCTTGTTTAATTGGAATGGTTTGGGGTGGCACAAATGTTCTTCAACTGAACCCTTGAACGTGAAGTCAGAAAAATCCTGATAAGATGAAGCTCCATGTCTATACAGTGATTTTGGACCTGTGTTATGAACAGGTGTCAAACTTTGGCCTTGACTTAAGTTTCCGAGAAATTGCTAAACATCTTCGAAGGTATTAAGAAAAATACTTGTCACCGATAGAAAAGACGCCGAATCAGATACAACAGAGACATGTGCGATATATGATGACTAGGAAATCGTCCAACGAATGGGTAACTCGAGAATACCCAAGATAATAAAAAGCCTAGAAAACAAGAGGACGATTGAGGACACTGCATGTGGGAAGATAAGGCTCAAAATTGGTAGAGAGGTATTGTTCAAAAACGAAACAACATGCTAACTATTAAAATGTTAACTACTATGGATATTCAATTAATTGAGAAAAAAATGGAAGAGTTGGAGGAGGCTGCGGACACCATTTGATTAAAGCCCACAGTGGAAAAAATCCACAATTTGTTTCAATTTAAAAGAGAATCTCAAAAACATAGACACAGCGGATACAGGGTGCCAGGGCGGCAAGTCGAGTCTCCCGCACATAAAAACGGGACAAACTGTGCCAGGCCCGCAGGTCAGGTGTTTGGGTAAAGATAGCGCGAAAAGCCAAATTACAAAGCCACCAAAGGCGACATATATTATGGCAGTCACTCAGAAAATTATGTGCCCACAGTGGATATGCTAGTCGGTGAGGTTTGCTAGTCAGCGAAATTTGTTTTTATCGACTTTGTTTGTATCGACTTAGAACAAAGCAACACTACTTCGAATCCATTTTGACAAGCAAGTGAGAGTAAGCACTGAAGCCATCCAAAATAAGGCCCTCCATAACGTCTATAAAGGGGAAATGAATGCCGCTTTGACGGTACCTGTCAAATGTCATGGAACGTTCGACAAACAACTTCACAACCACCTGAAGAACGTTACGTTAATACGGCAACAAATATATTTGGTCCCAGTTGCAATAGAGGTGATTACCGCGGGTTTACGATGAAGGTAGGCTAGCAGCAAAACGGAAGAATACTACATACAGGGTTATATAGCAATCTCGAAGAACGCAGACACGGACGGAGACCTACCAAAAGAAGAAGACAGGAAAGGCTGTATGGGAAAACCAACTCGAGAAATACAGGGAGCAATCGCTATCTTTCTATGCCGGATAGATACATAGCTCTTTGCCGCAGCATGGAAAAACTATTGAAATGCGGCCATCAGTTGCACCATATTTTCATCGACTTCAAAGCAATCCATTGTAGCATAACAAGAATAAAACTAAACGCGGTTATGAAAGGAATCTGTATCCAGATTGAGGTAGGTAGGTAGGTATCAGTGGCCACTCCGAGGAGCCCAATTAGCTCTCTGGCGCGCCGTTTTGATGCCACAAACTCCTAAGACCGTGACTGCTGTTATGGGAGCAGGGAGGCAGAGTCAAGCCGGCTCGGATCTTCAGCCCGTAGCATTCACGAAGGAAAGCAGCTCTCCCATAATAAAATCAACCAGGCTGACCGTAAACAATGTGCGCCCTTAGGTAGAAGCACGGTGATCACCCTCATTACCTTTCACCATCAACAACGGTCTAAAAAACCCAACTGCTGGCCTATGCTGACGAAATTAACATAATAGGAAGAACAGAGAAGTATAAACTCTCTCCATCCAGATCGAGCAGGCCGAAATTTGCGCGAGATACTGGGCTTCACATTAACGGTAACCAAATGAAATACATTGGTAACAACGTCAGCAACAAAAGCAACGATAACAATAAGAACATGACAGCACTGATCCACTGAAAACAATAAAGAAAAGAGAATACAACTTTGAAATCATTGAAAATTGTTCCTATCTAGAATCCAAAATAACAATTGATTCGCCGTCCCGAAATTTGGGTACGATTGTTGGCAGCCAGCACAAGCTATTCCAGTTTATAAAAAACCCCTGTACAATACCCTGCTGCTGTCAGTTTTCATGTATTCTTGAAATGCTTGAGTTATTAAGAAAAGCTGTGAGCTCCAAACGTCGTTTGAAAGGACGATTTCTTACCTTATATGACTATGAAACGATAAACGATAAAATCAGGCTCAAAGACCGCGGTGGGTAGGATATCTAATCCGTATTGGGTAGGATGATTCAGCCTAGAGAGCCTAGAGGAGCATTATCTATGGTAGCAAACGAAGATATGTCAAGCCCTACGTTAGATGGAGTGGTGGCGTAGGCCTGGACGCCAGGTACCTTTAAGGGATATCAAATTGGTGGACCTCAGCAGAAAACCAGGATGAGTGGAGTTTTTTATTAAGGTAGGGCTAAAGTGGACACCGGCTGTTATAAGGCTGATGATTCGTAGGATGATTATACACTCTAGTTTCAGCGGACAGCATTGCATTCACTAGCGGAAATTCTGCAATACACCAACGAATTAGGGATAATTTGCCAGACGGGGGCATTTAGTAAAATGGGCTACTAAAGCGTGAGCTCTCAAGTGCTATACCTCTCCCTAAAGCGAAATTGGGAACTAGGATAGGTTATCTTTCCTAGGTTCATTGGTAAGAACCCTGAAGAATGCTGGGCCCCACATTGGGCGTCGTTTTGTACAGATTGATTGATTATGGCCAACTTTTAGGAAAGGACTTTCCTAAGGAGTAAAACCGTGCAGCTCCGCCAGCACTTCAGCGGAGCTACCCTACCTACGTGCATGAATGTAAGCAAATTTCGCCTTCCTGTCCAATCTGCCATTCATTATTCGATTATTATTAAAATAAACTTTATTACAATTTCATTACGGTTGTTCGCGAACGCAATATTTGTCATTAAATATATTCGCATGCATGAAACAGCGGCAGCACAAGCATTTGCATTTACAAATTAGATCACTATTTCCTGATGTTCCAACCGACTTTGTAAGCCAGTCAAATAAATTAATTTGCCATTATTCTACCAGTAATCTCTGGCGCATGGATTTGTTTAAATAATCAATTAAACGAACCTACATACATAAATAGTTTAAATTGGGGATATTTGAAATTTCATTCAGAAGACGTACATCCTCCCCACAGAGCCGTACCAATTTCGCAGTAGAACCAACTACATTGCATGTCTCTCCTGCATCCCCCGCCACTCATCCCCCGCACTTGCATCCTATTTTGTTTGCAAAAATACCGAAATCTGTTATTTAAACTCCAAATAAACAAACCACTACTAATAGCCGACATAGCTCATGCCTGGTGGAAACATCGAATTTATTGGATAAAATTTGTTGAACAGTATTTCGATTGCATGGGCAAAATATCAAAATTGAAATTTTACAAAATATAATTTTTGGCAAACGTACGCGCGAACGAGGGGTTCCGAGGGATGGCGGTGGGGGTCGCGGAGCATGTTTAGGGTGATTGTGGCTCATTCAAAGTCTTTAAAGTGCGGAAAAGTTTTCCTGTTTTTCTAGTGCGAATGTCGAAATAACAAGCGACGAGACGAGAGCCTGTGTCTGTTCAGCGTCCAATTAATTAGTCCCTAAGCTGGTAAAGAAGCGAATGCGATTATGTAAATTATAGATCTTGATAAATTTCGCAGAATTTCCACTTTGTTCTGGCTCGATAAATCACGAGTTCCTTTTCAAGTGATATTGATCTGTATTTACGTCGAGACTGTCGATGTATGCCAGCCAGCTTTTCTCGTTTTCTTGCTTTTCAATGAATTTCTGATATTTGGATATTTACTCGGTCGTTTTCAGGCCCCGTCAATTCCGCCCTGTACATAGTTTCGAGTATTTCAAAAATAAAACTGTGCGAAATACTCGTGTTTGTATATGATTTCCTCAACGTGCACAAAAGACGAGAATCTTATTTACATTTTCCTAGTTTTTGTGGAAAAACGAAGAAATTTTCCTCTCAAAGATCGTGTGATCACGCCGTGGTGGTTTGCCCCTATTTTCTCTTTTGCAGATAACAAATTGAATGGACGGGAAAATCCGATAAATTTAAATGCCTCCGAGTGGATGAGAAATGCCAATAAATTAATGATACTGTAGAATTTGGCATAATTTTCGCGATGGGGGAGGGAAATTTTCATGCGGAACGTATAGAAAAAAAATGTTTTTTTATACTCACTTCCTGAATTTTGTAACTAGTCCGTACGACTTTGCGTCGAACCTCGGTTTCGAAAGTTTCCTCCATTTCCATTTCTGCCATTTTTGAACTTTACCGTTAAGTTGCTAATTGTTCAAAATTGGTTTCAGTCGATGATAAGACGCTGGGATCTGATAAGACAATCAAGAGTCGATTTTTGACGGGTTAACAAGTTTTTGGCAATTATTCCGATCAGTCACGTTGTTCTGTTCACAAGCACCGTGGCCAAAATGGAAAACTCCCCGGATTTCCACTCAACACTTGGAAATATTTGTTTGTTTCTGCCCGTTGACAGCGACTTGAAATTGTGATGTTTATCTGCACACCGGTCTGGTGGTTGCGATCCACACTTCCGTTTCTTTGATCTTAATCACACACCTTGGGCGCACCTTGTAATCGTTCAGAATTTTGAGTAAAACCGCGATTTTCGCGATTCACCTCGCGCGACACTCTCCACTTAGACTTTTTTCCGAATAGACAATTTTCTCCGAGCTGTCGTGGTCGAAGTACGATTTTTCCGAGATTTTTACTGAGAATTTTCAGATGTATTTGAATATTTCGCGCAGACAGATAGAAATTTTTGCTGCTGCATCCAACAGGCAACAAGTTCGCTGAATTTTTTTGTCTCTGCTGTATGAAAAATGAATGTTTCCGATCGATAGGGGCTGAAAGATCGACAGAACGGACAGCTACCAGCTAGAAGCGTTTTAGCTTTTAATTTCTGATTTCAGCTGTGCTGCTGCTATTTCGATTTCCCTCAAGTAGAGAGCACTCACTCGTCGGAAAGTCGGGACAGGAGATTGCTCTGTGCTTGGTTTCCTTGTTCTGCAAGACGTAAGAAACGCCACCAGCAGCAACAACAACAAAAACGACTATTAGTAGAACAACAAAAAACGGCGCACACCAGTAAGGTGGCCTGGCCAACATTGGAACAGCGTCAGATCTCAGCGCCGAGCACACACACCATTGTGATGGCTGAGCTAAATTTAAAAAGCGAAATGGCTGTTTTCCCCTCGTTGCCTCAGTTTGAAATTTTCCCTGATTCTTTGCTTTTCGGTTTTCTTTTATCATTTTTCTCAGATTTTTGAAAATTGCCTTCGGTGTTAGCCAGAGAACTGGCTCTCCTTGATTGTAGCGCGATCACATTTTGCCTCAAAAATATTTTCCACAAAATTTTTCACTTCGTTTGAAATGTTCAATCCATAATTTGCTAATATTTTTTATTCCATTTTTACCTATTAATTAAGATAATTACTAGACGACTTTGGGAAGTGAAGTTTTTAGAAATGCCCGTTAAAAACAAAACTGAGCATTTTAGGCAGCAGTTCGCTGATCATCTTTTTAAAAAAAATTCATTTTTGGGCTGCATAAGAATCACTTCTGAATAGGTTTTCATGTATGCAGTCTCATTTACTTCAATGTTTTCCTGTCATTTTATGACCTTGAAGCTCCCATTAAAAATATACTGTTGGCCTATCGTTACTTCGTTGGCACAAAAGTGATGAGGTTCGTCTTTTGTACAATATTATACTCTCTTCTGGTTCAATGGAAAGGCTCGTTTACCGGAAGTTTTAAGAAGGATTTTCTGCCTTCGAGGTTTTCCACTCCGTCGTCCGACTCTCATCCACTGGAACGACAAGAGATCTCACTATCAATCTGGCTTTCATACATTCGTTCGTGTCGTGACACCATGCAAGGTATACAACACAGCAAATTTCATCAACGTATCCGTTAGAATTATTGAATTTACATCAACACCATTATCAGCCGAGCTCACTGGTACGAGTTCGAGTTATTTCTCGACAAAGACAAGTCCAATATATGTAGCGTTACCGTGCGAAATCAGATACAAACCCATCTTTCTCAACTCCAACCTATTCCGTACCGACCTAGCTTCGTATCCCTTATCACAGAGAAGTTCCTGTTTCAACAATATTTCCTGCCCGCCGAAAATTTCAAATCACTCGAAGTCACCCTTATTTGTTTTGAAACCCAATTGTACTGGGCCTTTTCCAACGGATCCACTCCTTCAGCGCCTCCCAGACAATAGCACAAGGTTAAGCCTGGTACCTAATAATAGGTAGAGACTTCAGTACCAAACCCCAGTCTTGGTTCGATCTATTCATAACAGGCGCTGACCCAAATATCAAACTATCCCTATTTAGCTCCGCCCTTCCCACCTTCATTAAATGTTTTTATCACTCCTCACTGGACCACTTCATCACACACATCAATCCTTTCCTGAAAACTGCCTCTAGCATCAGTGCACATGATGTGTTAATTTTCAACTTCCCGACCGAATCATCCGGTCCACACCACCCTCGGTTCCTGAACTGGAAACTCATTAATTGGATCTCTAAACTTAGACTTGATTCACTCCTGCCATCATCAAACACCAAACCAAACCACCATATCCCACGACATCATTGACCAGACAATCCGCCAATACACTGAAGCAGTAACTATGCAACGAATCGATAATGGCCTACCTCCTCAATCACTGCAACTTCATTGAAGAAATCTGCATTATTGATAGGTAAATCCGTTAACAAATTTTAACCCTGTATACAGCCTACTTCCCCAACTACATTTTCAGCGTCGAGCTGAACCCTGGCAGAAAAACTTATCCTTGTCTGGGCGGAACAACCCAGCAAACCACAAACCTCCCTCAAAATATCTCCCATCGGAAAAGTTGAATATCCTAACAAACCACTTCCTCTAAGCCAGCCACTGCCTCCTATGTATTCATGACCGAAGTTTCGGAACCGAGGTAAGCAAGACATATTTTTGACTCCAATCGATCCCATACTTCTGCCGCACCCAACTCACAGAAGACCGCCTCGCACATTTTCTCAACCACTCGAGTCACTGGGCGAACATGTCACCAATCCACTTTACCCCACAGAACAGCGTCATAGCATAAATTGTGACATCAGAATTCTCATCCCTAAAAAAAAAATAATGAACCCATCTTAATCTTTATATCTATATGCCTACCGTCAGGATCTTGGAGCACCATCCTATTCAAATCCACCTAGTAACTGGCCCATCTTGACGATATTCACATTATGGGAAGAACAACCCGAGATGTACAATCTACCTTCATCCAAATCGAGTAGGAAAGGCAAATCCTGTCCTGCACATTAATGAAGCAAGGCGAAGTACATAGTGGCAACATCAGCACCAAAAAACAGGGAAGCGACAGCATCAAATTGGACAGGCCAATGAGAACAATAAAGATAAGAGACAACAATCTGATAATAATTGATAATTTCAACTAACTAGGGTCAAAAATCAGCACCGATAACAGCTACGACGATGAAATCCGAGCACAATTTTTGGCAGCCGATAGAACCCATTTCAGCTTACAAAAACCGTTCTCCTCGAAACGTTTCACAATAGGGTCAAAGTTCTTACTGTACAAGGCAATGATCTTGGCAGTCCTCATATATTCCTCGGAGATCGGTCTCCTTAGCAAGAAAAATTGCGAACTGTAAGCTGCGTTTAAGAGAAGAATCTTCCCAAGAATTTTTCTTCTTCATGAGGGTGGACGATTCCATGGCAACATATAACGTCAAAATTTATGAGCGGTACCATGACTGTCTGTCTTAATACGTATGGGTGAGGATGATTCAGCCCGGAAAGTCTATAAGGACAACACATTTGGTAGAAAATGAGATGGAGCGATGGCGTAGACCAGGACGCCAGACAGCTCTTAAGGATTCCAAATTGGTAGACTGCGGCGCAAAACTGGGATGTCTGGACCTCCTTTCAAAGGCAGGCCTAGAATGGATACCGGTTGTCTTTAGAAGCAAGGGGGGGGGGGGGGGTGGCAAACTCCTCACGATCAGGGAAGATGACTGATATTTGGGGCAATTAAACCCTATAACTGCCATATGCCTCAACACTCATTTGGTAGCATATCTGTGCATATGCACAGAGAGAAAATACTTTGTAGAACGCATCGGGTGGAAAGCAAGAGAAATTACCAGAGATAACTTTGGATTAGTGCTGGTTCAAGAATCCTGGGTGTACCACGGGCAGGTTCGTGATCTGCAAGAAGGTGGCATGCAGGCGGTTCGGAGAACCTCGTGCGAAAAATCAAGAGATTGAATCACTCTTAATCGAAATCTAAAATACACATATAAACTTCTTGTCCGGAAATCTCGTAGCTCGTAGCCCAAGTCTCACCGGAAGTCGGGGGGAGAACTCGAGAGGCAGTCGTGGCATCGGGCTACTTACCTAAAGTCCACACCTGGATTCTACCGGAATTAGTCGTTAGGTGGGCGAGCTTCTAGAGGAAGGTGCTACTACTTCACTTTGATTGTAATGCCAACGCCTATCCTGAGATCTGGAGAAGCAGTGAGATCAATTGAAGAGTTGAGTAAGTTATTGAACTTATCCGTAGCAATAAGCTTGAAATATATAATGTAAAGTGAACACGCTAACATTCGTGGCTATCATCAGGCAGACAGACATAACTCTAGGGAATACTTTGATGATGATGCCAAGAATTGAAGGGTGTCGGATGAGCCTCTATGCCGAATCATAGAATAATGAGACTCGGCATTGAGGACAATTCTAAAGTAGAAATACTAATAAGGAATTCTCCCCCCTATTTGACGCATACGCAGCCAGCATCCCAGTTAAGACAGTCACGTCAACAAGGAACGTATCTGGGAGGAAAAGGTACCTAGCCCGAATAAAAACAGAGGTTGGGAAGCTATTCAACCTGGGACTGGCAGATGTACAAAAACGCATTGTTGACGTGTAGCAACGCGATCAGGGAAGCAAAATAAGAAAACTGCAGGAAGCCTCCTTCGAATCTGTTTGAACTATTTATGGATTGTAATTCCATTTTGGTCTATTTTTGAATCAAGTGGGGAGCGTAGCTCCGATTGTGGTATCGTTATAACATTTAGTGACGTTACTTTTGGCTTAGCACATAAAAGTTCCACGACTAAGGTATTATGTGTGCTATGATTCCACATATTGCTGCTCCATAAGACTTTTCTGGTGCACTGCACTGCACTGCACTTGCAGTTTTGCAAGAATTTTAACTCAAAGAAGGCATCTCCGTCCTAATCTAGCTTTAGAGTCCTTATTCCTTGAAAAAGTATTTCAATTTTGATCACAATTGACCTTATTATTCCTATTGGGTCAGAAATATGCTTTATTTTAGAGGGCACTGTTCCGTTGGTTACCTTACTGCCGCTTGGCTGCAGAGTTTTATTGCAAACGTTGCTATCTTGGTGGAGCAAGGTTATACTGGACGGTAGCTAGGCTATACTGGTTGGTAACCATCTTGTACATCTTTGGGAATCCCTAAAGTAAGTCATAATGGTTTCCTCATACTCTAGCTGGCGCCCACTAGCTGGGATTCCTTCAGTTGAAACTCTGACTCTGGCTGCCGCATTTTGAGCTCTTTATCAGTGGATAATAATTGATTGCAACTCCCCAATCCTCGATATTATGTCCTGATGCATACTGGACCGGTGTCTGTTCGTTCTAATCTAGATTTAAAGTTGACCCCGTAAGCAATGGTTGGCAAAAATTACTGTCGGTTAAGGCCAAACCTTGTCGGAAAAAATAATATGATTACGAGCTTCAAGCAATCCTCTGATCTGGTCCACGTACGTTGACTGCGGGTGTAAATGGCTTTGACTGGGAAGGGATGTGTTCCCGATATGACTCTAGATATTCTAGAAGACTAAACTCTTGGTGATCCATAGTGTTTCTGTAGTTGGAGTAAAGTTCACAAGTCGTTGGCATGCTCTTCAAGTGACAATGAAGCGATTAATATTCCGGGAACGCATGCGTAGCAGAAGTCTAACCCTTCCAAAATCTCGTTCGTTTGCGCTACCTATCATAAGCAGGAACTTATAGAGACCAAAATGTGTTGTGGTGTCAGTATCATGATGTTAGTTTAACCAAATCTATTGTTGAAAAATCAATTTCTCCGTAGAGCGGTTGGGAGTGGTCCCCACCACCCACTTGTTTTTGAAGCACTATGTGAAAGGGTGCAATGTAGAAGCGTTTCGGCTAGATCAATGCATTTGATACTTTTTCACGTTGTTTGGCTTAATCATCTGTATTTTCAGGCAATTGGTGGTCCTGATGTTGCGACACTGTGATGCCGGGTGACTTATTTCGGGCATGGGAGATTTTGCGACTTCTCCCTGGTAGGTGAGCTCAGTTGCAACCATCCTGACGATCGCACTGGCTTAGCACTCGGGTATTTGTGCGGCCTTCATTGGGTACAAAACTATGATTTTCTGCTTGGTCTGTGTTTATGAGGCGACAAAGTCGCTGAACTTGACGATTGCTACTGTTGTTGTTTCTTGTATCTTGGTATCTTTAGCGAAGTTGGAATTTTTGTAGACAAATAGGCTGCCAAAATCTTCCAATCCAATTCCATTAACTTGGTCCCTAATCACCTTTTCCTGTACTTCAATGGATTGTAAAGGGGTTCTTAATATACTGTCAGGCCTAGTTTATAGCGTTTGTAAGATCACTAATAGGTACTTTAAACTATTGACGACGACATTTCTGTGCACTTGGAAAATTGCATTCGCTTCCTTTATTACGAAGTGGCTAAGCGCTTTTCGGGAGTACAATTTTCGGTGCAGGAAAATTGAACCAACGCTTAAAAATTCTATTTTCAATTCTAGAAATATTTCTCGAATAAAATGGGATAATCCTAAGACCGGCGAATGTACATGATTTCCTTCCTGGCGCCGAACTTAGGGGACATTAATCTTGAAAGCGAACTGTTTTGGTTGCCGATTAATTAAGGCTTTAACCGAATCGATTCAAATCTTAATACTAGTCAGAATGCTTCTATTGATCTCTCCTTTAACTGCAGCTCTATTTTTGCAGGAATGCCTTTAATTTTTGGTTTCAGGTTCTCCGTATCGTTTGTTCCTGCTGGAGTGTGTGATTTCAGGTAATATTAGCGCATCAGTGGGTTCGACAATGGCCCAAATTTGAAAGGAATAAGCGAGTGATCCTTGCTTGTCGTCGATTGTAGTTTTTCATCCCTTCGCAGCAGGTCATCTCCGGGTCTTTTAATAATTCTCACATTCCCTTATTTGACTTGTAACCGACTTGCCTCAGTATGCTTAAGGTTTCCCTGTTGATCTGGAGTTGCTTACGCCTCGCAATACAGTCTGATCTGTGCCCTCTGTGTCCCGTTGGTGGACCAATGTGTGTATTGTTTTCTAGTGATGTCGATATTTCTATACGGTCTTGATCTGCCTTCATCCATGTCTTGATCTGCCTTCATCCAGGAACGCTGTTGGCCTATATTTTAAGCGTTCATTTCATGTGAAAGTTGAAGTAAGGATCGTACTGATCTGATGATAGTCCTATTCTTCCAGTATCTCAGTCTCTTTCGCTGAGCAGTAAACGAGAGATTACCAGGAAGTGACTGCTTAGCTTGCTGATTTGTCTGTTATGAAATTTTAGGCCGATGTTAAATTTTCGCGTCTTTATTGACCTGGTTCAACGATTTCTGGCAGAACTTTTTGAGGCATTTGCTTGTTCTGCTTTTGTGTCTGAAAAAGTCGTCTTTGCAGTCAATATAGGGAAGAGGACAAGAGGCACGATAGTTCATATGCAGCTCCCCGGGGTACACGATTCAGACGAATATTCTTCCGAAAGGTTTTTCAACAAGGAATCTGCATGCTCTCCAACTTTGGAAAACGCTCTTAGGCCCGTAAGAGCTGCGAGCATTGGAGACGCGAAAGCTTCTGAGTATGTAGGCATATTATGGGATATTCCAATAAGTCAAAATATAGTATGGACTTTGTGTGAATAATGTATTTGAAATAACTTATTTTTCGGTTTTCGGCGAAAGAGCTCCCCAACATAATTTATACTTCTAAATGCACAGCATATGAGCCTTTAATGCCTCAGATGCTTAATCCTGAATGTCCATGAGTAAAACATTTACTTTTAAATATTCACTTTGGCCAACACACCAGTGGATTTGGGATTATCCAAACATTTTCTCTGCACAAAGATTTTCAACACCCAGTTTACTTTGGGTGTTCTCCTGCTCGCATTTCTTTCGTTTTATTTCTAATGACTACGAAGTGAGTTGTAGTTATTCGGCCAAACGATGACTTTTATTAATATTTTATTAATTAATTAATCTGGTGTGTTTGGTTGAAAACTTTGTTTTCGCTTTAGCTGGTTCTCATACGTAGTTTGTTCATCCACCGTTTTCCGTTCGATCCCGGAACACATAGGCTCTAGTAGGGGGCGGTGAATTCGATTATTGCGTAGAATTTCAAATTCATTGGCTCCGTTGTTTCCTATCCAACTGATTATTCTCGTAGTGATGCATCCATTGAGCGCACCAATAAATTTTCCATGAACTCAGCGCGCAGTACAAAAGCCTGAAAGACTCAACAAATACAATGTTTTCGGCACAGTAGTCATGGTGCCTCAGCGGTAGCCGCGGCTTGCTAAAAATAACCCCCGAGATTTTGTCTCGTTTTGGTCACGAAAGCCGTCAATGATTGTGGAAAACAGCTGTAAATTTTCCGCCTTGATTTCCGGCTTTTTGTGTGGAAAATTTTCAGCCGCTTCTGGCCAAGCCGATGAAGGACTGATTTGACCATATTTGAGCATGTGAGGATTATGCATAGTGGGAATGAGTATTTTCGCATTTTAAAGGATTCGGGTCAATGAAAATCTCTGGGGGAAAGTTTCAAAGTCAAGTGCAGTGCTCTCATGAGAGTTTATTTATCGTCGTGACGGGTTGCATTTCGTCACTTCACTAAATAATATTTATTCGGGAAATCCTTTCAGTATTATTGCGTTGATGATACGAGACTTACGAGCGGAAATGTCGCATACTGTACACAGTTGACAAAATCGATTATATTTTACATTATTTATTAAAAGCAGTGATTCACAATTCACCAAGTTTTTCATTCCATGTCATTTGTTAATTTCCTTTTTAATATTCTAAGTTCGCTTGCCTAAACTAAAAATCTCAGCATCTGAACTGATCTCAGATTGTGATCATTGTTTAGAAGAAAATCGATCGACCCCGCTTCTGCATGGTAGTGTCAAAAGACTTCCAGGCTAATTTAGTTAACGACCGATGTGATGGCGATCCCACATCGGCTAAACTAACCTTAAAAAGTCAATAGGGTGACAATTAGATACCATGGCGCTCTGCATATTTCCCCTATGATGCAGGAGAAAAGTAAAGGCATGGGGGTAATAGCAGGATGTGATGTCAACGCTCACCATATATCCTGGGGAAGTTCCAACATCAATGCAAGAGGATCGAGACTACTGGAGTATCTGGTAGGAACCGATTTGCAGATCCTTCATTTGGGCAATGAACCCGCTTTTCTCAACGTAGTCAGTCGAGAGGTTCTCGACATCACTTTGGCATCCCCTGAAAATGGGGCTCTGGTCGGAGAGTGGAGAGTATGAAACGATATCACACTCTTAGATCACAGACGCATTGATGTTGTAATGGTCATGGATCCACCTCCACACACTCCATTTGGGAATTCGCGGAGGACCGATTGAGCGACGTATAAAATAGAACTGAGCACCCGAGTCACGACCCTGGGAATTAAGAAGGTAACCCAGATGGTCACAACTAGCATGAAAGACGCTTCCGAAGAAAGCTGTCCACTCAAGACGCCAAAGAAAGGTAAAACACCATGGTGGAACTCGAATTTGCAAAACAGAGGAGAACGACAATCGTGCTCTGAATTGTGATTCAGCTGCTGGCTGGAATCGCTATAGAGGAGCATAGAAAACTCTAAAGAAGAGCATAAGATTTGCTAAATGATGAAGCCTTTCCGAAGAGACTAACTCTCTTGAGGTAACCTCAAAGCTGAAGCGCATTCTTGTTAAAGTGCGAAACCAGAAGCTGGGTTATTTACTTTTTCTCTTTTTCTCTTAGAGCGGGCGGTACACAGAAAGCGATGAAGAAATGTCAAACCTCATCTTGGGGCCGACAGGTGCATACAGTCCTCAACCGAGAGACTGGAATCTGGCATGCAAAGTCTGAAGCGAATAAAATGGGAATTTAACTCTTTCCATAGATACAAGTCTGCAGATCCGGATGGCATCATTCCTGCGCTAGTAATAAAGGAAATGGATGCCCTGGGTCTCAATATTCGGAATATATCGTGTATGCCAGCACATGGTTATATTCCGATTAGCCTGCCGTGATGTATAGGTGATATTTATTTCCCAACCAGGGAAACCCATAAATTTACGGCAAAAATTGAAAAGGCGATGTCCGAAAAAGAATACGCCTTCAATTATGCCTCATTCGCGTAATTTATGATCCGGCAAGACGACATGGAGTCGAATCGCTGTTAATCAGTTGGATCCTTCACATGCTAGACTGGAGAACAATTCACATATTGGTCAGCTACAAGTCTATTGAGGCAGGGTGTCTTAGAGTCTACCTACAGGGAGGGGTTCTCGCTCGTCTGTTATGCCTCCTTATAATGGATACCCTGCTATGGCTCCTGGAGGACAAAACACGCGCAAGCATTTGGAGACAATCTAGCCGTAGTAATTATCGGCAAGTTTGCGGACCCAGTATGTGACTGCTTAAATGCAACTGTGTATGAAATCCACAGTTGGTGCCTTTGCAATGGACTCACAGTGAACGCTAGGAAAACTGGACTAGTTATGTTCACTAGGAAAATCAGGTTGGTCAGCTATACGCTACCCACCTTAGCAGGGGCGGAAAGCCAGCTGGCACAAACAGTCAAGTATTTAGGGGTATATTTCGACTCCAAGTTGACGTGGAAGCACCATATCCAGGAACAATATCAGAAATCCTGCAGATTTCTCTGGTGCTGTCGGATTGCGATAGGCAAGTCCTAGGGACTTTCATCAAAACGGATACACTGGATGTATACATCCATAATAAAACCCATTTTGATGTATGCATACATCGTCTGGTGGCCAAGACTGAACTTTGCTAACAGCAGGAAGCTGCTAACGCAGTTTCAGAAGCTTGGTTGCCTAAGTATTACTGAAGCAATGAGTACTACGCCGACTGCGGCACTTGAAGCTATCCTAAATTTACCCCCCCCCCCCATTCACTTGGAGGTGAAACGGAAAGCAGCCAACGACGCATATAGGCTCGATACCATTGGGGCGTGGAAAGGCGGCCAATCACATGGTCATGCGTCTATCTGGAAACTCCTTGAAAAACATCCGGTATCATATGGATCATATGGATTCCAGATTCGTCTTTGAAAAGACATACCCTGTCATAATCACCGAAAGAGAAGAATAATCGACAAATGACCATGAGTCTTTTCAGATTACAGACTTAATAATCTTCACCGACGGGTCAGTCATGGAGGGTGGATCGGGCGCAGGGATGTTCTCGGGAAATCCGATTATAGAACCCGACTCTTCAGAAAAATGACGACCACATTCTAGGCGGAGATATATGCTATTTCATTGGCAGCAAAAGAATATCTTGGGGTTCACCATTGGACTCTGTTCCGACAGTCGGGCAGTATTATCAGCACTAAACAGCAACGACATAACGAGCCAGTTGGTGCGGAGTTGTCATCAGGTGCTACTGAAACTTGGCCGACTAACCGAAACTTTCCTGATGTGAGTGACAGGCCACTCAAACAGCGCTGGTAAGGAGGGGGCTAGCAAACTGGCTCGGCGAGGGTCTGGATCCAGCTTTTCACTGTAAAGTCTGCTCTGAAAAGTGAAAATGCAAGGATTCACGTAGCCGAGTAGAGAAATTTGAACTCTTACCGGCAGGCAAAAATTCTTGTGAAAGAACCCGAGGTCACCAGAGTGGCCGTGTTGGTCGAAATCAATTTACTTGTTCTCTTGAGCCCAAGTGATCACCATCTGATGGTCGCTTACATTCGCTTACGTGTTGCGTCCGTCACTTCTCGCAGGGATGGACCTCCTAAGTTCCTCATCGACTAATTGTATGATCCCGCTGTAGCTCGACAGTGAGAGGGCCATCTTGCTGATCGAGCGGCAGATACACTAAGTAACCCCCTTGAGAATATTGATGAGCATTGGGTCGCTATAAACAATCCTGTGAAGAATGTTAACGTTCGACTCCTCCTATACGGTGACGAGCAACTGAAGAGGTGGAAAGAGTACTGCACCACGGTTCTTAATTGTATCACATCCGGTGAGGATCCACCCTTTGTGGATGAAATGGCTAGTCACCGTAACATGCGAGTATAGACTGTTCCTTCAAGCAGAAGAGAAATCAGTTCGTCGTCAATGCACTCAAATGGAATAAAGCAGCTGATTTTGATGGTCCCTCTACCTAGTTATTTATCATAATTTCTGCAGATCTTCTATTTTCACTCGTGCAGAAATTTTGGGAATTCAAGACCTTTCCCAGAGAGTGGAAATTAAGGTTCCAAGGAAGGGTAGCTGTTTTGAGTGGGATGGTCGGTGAGGGGGGTATCTAGATGCTGCCTGCCATCGCAAGAATAATAGCCAAAATAATCCAGGAGGGACATTCCGGAAAAACTAATAGCTATTATCAGAGAGACATATGATGGCCCAAAATGTCATGTGCTGCACCGAGGCAAATTCTCGGTGGATTCTGAGATCGGAAGCGGAAACTTCCAAAGTTACATCTTGTCCCCGGTATTATTTCTTCTTGTTATCGGTGAAGTTCTTCATGTTGGATTTAAGGGAGGAAGGGAGTTATTAGTTCAGAGAACCCCTTACCATCCGGTCCCCCTACCGGTCGAGTTCAATTTTTTTTGCAGTAAGAAGAGCCCGAACATAATTCGCAACATGATTCCAGCTGCAAGCGTTTTTCAGTATCTTTCTGACAATATTGTCTGGAGAGGGATCCCCTGTGTCTGCATAAAGGTGCTGACGAAAGCCGTCTCACTTTTCACAAGAGAAAAAGGTGTGTTGAGCGTCGTCCGCCACTCCATTGTAGAGCACACAATCCGGAAATCGCGCCTTCCCAATTCTGTGCAGGTAATGGTGAAAACCTCGATGCCCGCTTAGAAGTTGGGTAAGGAAGTAATCAATCTCACCGTGCATTCGGTTTAGCCACGAGTCTAAATTGTCGATGAGCCTTCTGCAAAAGTCTTGTCTTACGTCGGCTTAAGAGCAGAGACAAATCTCTAGTTCTTCTTCGTTTCCTAGTCTTTTCTGCTCCTGGCTTTTGGTTTGCAGCCTCCTTGTCTCTAGAGAGATGGATCTCTGGCGGCGTGTCCAGTTGTTTGGTTTTTTTTCTTTTTCGCCTTCTCTTTTTGGGCCTTGGAAACTACTTTGATAAAGTCTCCTTCATGTACGTCGTCCTCTTTCCGCTTTTTTCCAGTTCGCTTTGCAGTACGCTATCTGCGGTCCGTTTGATGCAAGCAGCGTTTTCAGCAGGGAGTGTGGCTGTTTCTACTCTCCAATTGTCTTCCACTGGTCTCCACGTTCGCCTATAGAATAAAATGCGGTCCAATAGTTCCTCCAGTTCCATCAGCCCGTTTTTGACGCCTTTGCTGGCGTTCCTCTGGAGGAACGTTGCGTTCCTGATGAGCCTTTCCTGTTGGGTTCTACCTAGAATGGTCGACTGCACTTGCTCTCGGTTTGTGTCCGAATTCATCTGCTCAAGACTAGCGATTCTGAATGGGCTATTTTTCGGAATATTGCCAGCTAGGGGGTCGGAACTACTTACTCGGGAACGCTACACCCCTTATCGCAACCGAGTCGTAAAAGTCACTGACGACCCCTGAGAAAGGAGGAATGAGACTTCAGGAAACTCATAATTCACAGTTCCTACATCAAAGTAATGCTACTATTTTGAAAGTGGATATACCCATGGAATTCAAACGAGTTCCGACAGAATTTATGAGGTAACCAAAGGACTGTCCAGCGCCCTCAGTTTTGGTTCGTTGGCTCTGTAGATTCAGTCGATCACTCAAGTTGTCGCTCCTAAAATTGAATACACTTCAGCCTGAAAGACCGTTGTATATTTATTTGTTCATTTAATTGAGACAATATGCAGAAAAAAAATTTGTTATTACATATTCTCTTCATAGGAAGGGGCATGTAAACGGCTTACTTTACGCTTAAAACTAAAGAAGGAGACAGAGTCAAAGGACCCAAGCTGTAGAGCATTGTACGACCGGCATTGCCTCGGGATCGGGTAGTGAAAGTAAATGTCGAGCTTCGCGGTACTTAAAAAATGTCCGCATTACGTGTATTATGAGAGGCAATGCGGAAAATAATATCCGAGTTGGCAGAGCAGTCCATGAGGCAATTGCAGAGTTTGACAAGGGTACACATATCAAGGAGGATGCGGCGTTGTTGCATGGAAGGGAGACTAAGGGTGCGGAGTCGTGGCATTTTTGCCAGACACTAAGTTTATATCCGCTACCAAACAAATGCAAGCGGGTTCCGAGGATCCCAAAGCATTACAAGAACTGGATCGAGTTTTCTCAATATCTTTTCGTTGCGCTGTCCCCCATTCCCGTTGTCTCCTCATAGACCAAACAGATTAGTCTGTGAGTTGGCCGAATTGCATGATCCTGGAGAGCTTGCGGAAGTCAGTTCCTGTTTTCTTTCATTTTTTTTCGGTTGGGTCCGAAATTCCAAACCTCTATGCTTGTGGGTTTTTGGTTGTTTTCTGCGCAATGTAGATATATAAGAACGTGACTGAACTGATCTACTATAATATACAATGGAAGAAGTTGATGTGAGCTCAAACCACAAACTCCTGCAGGAGCAAGTCTGCAAGATGCGGAAGTAATATGACAAAACGCACATACCCATGAGCATCATTGTCTACCAACATTTCAAATGTGGCAATGAATGCAAATCGATATCCTGGCATCGTTTGTTCCTGGAAGCTATCGAATATGCACAAAATAAACTTATGGGGTCAAATTCAAGCATAAAATTCGGTTCATTGAAGTGCATGATCAAATTTCTGCATGTAATCCTATTTACCATGCAAGCATTTACCGCGATAATGGAGCACTTTGAACATTTTCCGGTCGTTGAATTTTCATCTATACAAGAGTCGGCCTGAGTGTCTTGCTGTTTACAACACAAAAATATTTTCCTTTTACCAAGAAAAGGAAACTCTTTTTTGGGACAGAATTTCACCTCACCTGGACCGTTTCTATGTAAGCTTACATTGCTAAAATAACTTCCGTGAAAATTTCTTTAAAATTCTACGAAGCATTTATTTGGATGACTTAAATTGTGTTCTTCGTATTGATTCTATGCCAAAGGCACACAAGCGAACTTTAATAAATTGATTTTCTCGTCCCGGCGTTAGAGCATCCTCGAAAGCAAATTGTCAGTATTGATTTATACACAAATTTCCCTTCAATCCACTCCACCATGGGCCCCAAGCAAAGGATCATATTTGGTTATGAATGATATTCGTATGCTCAACCCTTTCAGCAGCGTTGCCTGTTCAGGAAATCAAGAGCTGCTTCATATGGGGGTTGATGCCATTCCTTTGAAGGTGATAGCTCAGTTAACAGTAATAAGAATTCGCAATTGCTTATTAGGTGGAGTTATTTGAAATTCAAATTGCCATTTAACATAAATGATATACTCGGCCAAGCGAGCATAATTTCTGAATAGACTCAGCTGAGAAAATAGACTTCAAGGAACGTCTGGTTCATATGTGGTAACATTTTAATAGGGCTGGAAGCAAGGAATGGCTAATGTAAATATAAAAGCAGGATGAAAGTGATAAAGCATACAACCAACGGTTGGAATAGTGCCTGTGGTGGATCACTTTTCAAGGAGCGAAAATCAGCTTAGGATGTGTTAGTAAGACGGAATGTGGTTCCGAACCACAAGTTGGTTAGATTTTCAGGGAAACAGAACAATGTTTGTGAGCCACACCATACCTTGAAAGATATTTTAACCAAAGTAGATTATAGATTATACAAACCGTGGGTTATGTATCTTGTTACAAATTGAATACCAGTTAGATTACTATTATAGATATATCAGTCAAGAGCATTTCGGGTTATTCCATCAAGCCACTAGAATGCGGGTCAATTTTTAAGCTTTTGTATAAAACAAAATCATCAGGAACTGCGTGATATTATAATCAATCTCCCCAAGTGTCTCCCCAGCCACTTCTCGATGGTTGGGATCAGATTGTGTGTCCACCGCCCTTTTTCTGAGTGGTCCCAACGCTACTGCCATCTATTTACAGATCTCTCCCCTTCGGCCTATTTTGTCTGCGACATCCGTCAAGATGTCAATTAGCATCATTTTGGAGATGTCGCAAAACACACCCTTAGGACTGCCACACTCAGTTTATGAGCATTACATAATATACGGATGGCAAAAAGCCAGATGGAGCTCACCATCCTGGCAATAAGTAGCCTACAAGTATACCGTGGTTCTCCACGTTCGGCATTATTCTTGCCAGTTGGCCGAATTAAATGCATTTTTCACGTTCGGAGTCACCAACACGCAATATTTGCTGGTACCAAGTCAGTAACAATTTTGATAGCATCAATGGTTGATCTAGCTTTACGGAACCCGTACTGCCGATCTAAAAGCCAGGGACGCCGGCTTTCAACGATCAGGAGTAATATGCTGTAAATTACCCGCTCCAACATTTTCCCCATAGTGTCTAGAAAATATATGAGTCTATAAGAGGAGGAGTTCACTTGGAGGTTTGCCAGTCTTAGGCAGCAGTACCAGCGTCTGCTGCTTCCATGCTGTAGGGAAGATCCCCTCGGAGATGCACACTTCGAATAAGTCAACGAACATGTCCGGTCTGGATTTTACGTCGAGCTTAAAGGCTCTGCTCGTTATGCCGTCCAGGCCCGGAGTTTTATTATTGCCGTCACATTCAGAGATCCCTGAAATGTGTCAGTGCTCCTCTCTTGCTGGGGAAATGACCCCTAGATGATTTTGAACAAGGGGTAGGGTATGTGATCTGTGGGGATGGCCGTCCTTTCAACCGTCCTATCTCTAGGCGCTCTCTCACGGATTTTCATCCGCTTCTGACCAGAGCTCCTTAAAGTATTCCTTCTTGCTCCGCCCGCTTTAGGTTTTTGCCGACTACCTTCTAAGTATGCCCCTTTTTTCCGTGATGACTCCTTCCTACTACCCTCTGAGCCGTTAGACTGACTCTGTGGCAAACTGATCGAAGGCTGGCCAATTCATTATTCCACCAGTAGTTGGGCCTTCTACTGGGGAATGAGTACCTCCTAGTCATGGATGCGTCACATGCCTTGGGGATGCATTGTGTGATATGGAGAGCTATCTCTGTGGGACCGCCTGTCTAAGTAGGTTGGCCAAGCCACACTTCCGTGAAGTTTCCCTCATCCCATGCTTTTGCAGACCAGCCTGACGCCCTTCTCGGCTTTAGGTATCCTGTTTCCGTCGTCAGTTCCACGAGCCTGCCGATGTAGTCCTCCTGATGGCAATTTCTATCTGAAATTCATAAATGGTCTGCTCAAGTAAGTCCTGAGCGATCCTGCAATGATGGAGGTTTATTTCAATTAACCCTATTTTTATTATTGCAATCAACGCCTTCCTGAATTCCAGGCATTTACCACTTCTGGCAATATGCCGGTGATCCCTTCCTTACTTTCCTTCGTCAATAGGTATTTGGGGGTACTTCTTGGCAATATGTGCTTTCTCCTCACACATTTTGCGTCGATCGGATCGATCAATGCAGCTGGTGCATGCTTTCACAAAGTGTCCAAACATGAGGCGCTTGGAGCAGCTTTCATTAATCAGGCGGCAGACAACCCATCCAAGTCGAACCTTTCCGGCCGACAATAATCTCTGCGTTGCCTCCACTGGTAGTTGTTTGAGGCTTTTTTGAAGTCCACGATGAATTTTTCTTCCCGTTCCTCCAACTTAAATTGTTCTGTACTGCATATTTCTTCTCTGGATGTCACTTCGTCAAGATTCTTCCGCTGTATTTAGATCTCATGTTTTTAGACCCGAACTGTGACATTCTCCCCAAACGAGTTCTTCACTTGGGTGCGGAAGCCTTCGGTTTTGCCCAAGTTGGATGAAATCGCCTTTCTGGGTCCTTTAGATCTTGCTGACATTTCCACCCAGATCTTTTACGTCCGAGTCACATTTCACCTTTTTAAGGTTTTGTTTGTAAAACAAAACCTTATTAAAATCGGTTCAATGTCTGTCTGTCACAGGTACTTTTCTCAGAAACGGCTATACCGATTGACACGAAATTTGGTGCGAAGGTAGGACCTGTGGACCCCCAGACATGCAGTGAGTCATATCCTCCTACGATGAGATTTAGTGGAGGTCCCCATACATGTAAAAGGGGAGTGTAAAATTCTTTTTCACCAAATATAGTTATGTGGGGTATCAAACGAAAGGTCTCGATTAGTACTTTTCGAAGCCGATCTTAGTTTTAGGATTTGTTAAAAAAGCGGGGAGTGGGAGGGGTGCAAACGGGTGATTTCTTCAACGGAGCCATTCTCAGAAACTACCAAACCGAAAAATCTGGAAAAAATCATGAAGCTGCCTCTATACGGTACCCAGGCCTCAAAATACTCTCCATATCGATATCTGTTCAAATTAAGTTAATAATAGTATATTATTGGGCAAATGCGGTGGGTGTTGGCGTTACGTGCTTGGCCCCCCTCCTTTTGGACTAGGAACCCAGGTTTTTTCAAAAAGACGACTAACAGACGTCAGAGTTGCCTCTGCTCTGGACCAAAACGTCAGTCATTCTTTTTGAAAAGACCTCAGACTGAAATCTTAGAAAGACACTGCTACGCCACGTTGCAGTGATGTGTAGATTCACAAAAGTACCCTCCCTCTCCACCGCATTCCTACTCTTCATATTCTTGCAGGACCAACATAAGTGTTACTTCGCGAAACAGACTTTGGCTTAGACCAACACGTCCACTTTTGCCGTCGCCCAGTTTTTTGGATATGTTCGCCACGGTCCGATTTGTGCTAGTTTTGAAATCTACTCAATCAAGTTCTAATTAATGACGTTTCCTCTTTCATGTATTCTGGATTACGAAGAATTAGGCCCTCCGGATTCCCAAATGTAGTATTTAAGACAAAATGAAGAACAGCTAAAAGTTGACTCTGCAGTGTGCTAAGTAAAGGTAAAGTTTACTGCTGGTAGAAGCTAGTCCAGAGGATATCAATGGGGATTAAGTTGTAAATTGGTAATAAAAATAATAATAATATTTGGCGCAACAATCCAATAAGATCAGGGCCTTGAAGTGAGCTAGAACTCTTCATCCAAGACCGTAATGGTACACTACAGTACACTGTAGGTGGCAATGTAGTCAGCACTGCGCTCGCCCGAGATTATCACCTTAATTTGGGTCAGGTAATCATTCACAGCTTAATCGACTGGTGTCCGACATCCAATCACGATGCAAATCTGACTTGAACCATGACCTTCGGCGATGACATCTCAGTGCTCTAACCATGCGAGCCATCCAGACATCGGTAACTCGAATCAAATTGGAGTTCCACGGAAATCCTGGAACGCATTGTATTCCTTGTGCATTCCATTTGTGTTTATGTCAACAGCGTAAAAGGCGAGAAGGATTACTCACTTTTCATCATGAGGAAAAGTAGGAAGATGTAGTTCTGTAAAAGATAAGGCGACCCGAAGGTACTCCGGCGCAGGCATGGTGTTTTACCATCGTATTCTGCTTTGTCGCTAGAAGTTGACAAGGTTCCTACGACAGTATCTCTGAAATGGTTTCTAGGATAGTCTGTTAAAATTGATTGGTTGAAGTATCACGCCTGGTTGGTTATCCAGATGATATTAAGACACTTGTTGCCGGGTGCCGTACTAAAGAGGTGCAAAGCAGATTTGGCAGATACGGCGAGCAAATTGATGGATGACTCTCCAAGTTTCAATCTTGTACGGAAAAATACTGAAGTAGTCATCTTGACTACGAAGGAACGTAACCGCTTTGACTACATCAACCAGAAATCAGAACCCAGAGAAGAAACCAGCCTACTCTCTTTCGATTCAAGCTTCGAATTTTTCTTTAATCCAGGATAATTTAGCTACGATTTATGAGATAGCATCAAACATGCACATATCATAAATCTAAGCGCAGCATCCGCGATCATTTGCTTCTACCAGTCAGTTCCCTATGCTCCTAAATCTGCCTCTAGGTTCCAGCCGTCACGCAAACGACCTTTGGCAGAGAAGAGCATTTTTGATGGCGGCTTCGCTCTCATCATTATTTTCTAAAAGGCCCTTGAAGTTTCTTGTCATCTCAGCAGAAAGATAGTTTTCCCACTGTCGAACGAAAGCAGCGTAAGGTTCGATACTGGGGGCACATCATTGGTAATGGGACGATTTGTACTGATCTTGACAAGGTGCGCCGCACATCAAGTACCTACGATGGTTTCTTGGAATGTGTAGGTAGTATCAGCTATTTGTACCAAGTTACGCTTCGCTGATTGCACCGTTGACAGACACGCTTCAGAATTCTCCACACCTTTCGCCATCCTTTGGAATGCAATTCAATATGGCATAGGAGCAGTACTGATGGCATAGGAGCGGGAATGATATGTCGAAAAAGTTTACTCAAACTATACCGCCACTGAATAGGAATGATTGGCGGCGGTGGCGGCGGTACGTAGTTCGTACATAGAAGGCTCAACGTTCGAAGTGGTAACTGAGCACGTTTCATTCAAACGGCTGATTAACCAGTCAAACTTTCATGGTAGACTGGCCTGATTGAATTTTCCAGGATTCTTGTTCATCATCAAAGGTAGGGTGGAAAACTCTAAGGCGCTTTACCATTCATCTCTCTCTTTCGATTGCGCAATCAGGTCCGGAGTTTTACGGCTCCATGTGCGCTGTCAAGCCATTTTTCCTTCATTTCAGTTTAGCTGGTGATGTGTTATCTCGGTATGCTTAATCCCCTTATTTGTTTGTTTTTCAGGATTCGGTGCGGACCCACGCACGGAAAAGGACACGTGAATTTTTGTATAATCACACGTGAGAGATTGAAATGTTTGAAGGTTCCCCGCACGAAAAGTGGAAGCTCCAAAAACTCCATTACTCATTCAAGCGTGTCCAGCATAGTCCGGTTTTTCACTTCGAGTACAGTTCTCTTGGTTGATTAAAGCTAATTCAAACAATTAACAGGTTTATTAAATTTTTTATCCCTTTTTCCAGGAGATATTCCTTCACTTCTTCACTATGCTGGTTACTCATTACCTGAACGTTATTTTCTGCTTTGTGGTTGAATATAATATTTCGGGTATTTATGGTCTTTATTAGAGCATGAATGTTCTGCAGATGTTTTTCAGCTTTGTCATGTTGTCACTCAGTTCGACTACCCAACCATCCAGTAAGCCAATTTTTAACGCCACCTGCTTTCTTCTTCGTAAACGATGCCCGATGGAGTCAGCTACTTAACGACACTTCTTGAAGTGGAGATGGTCTCAAGAGTACTGATCTCCTCTTGAGTGGGACGGTATGGAGTCCTTTTCTAATCCTTTTATAATGGAGAATGCTACAGCAGCGAAGATTCTCACTGACAAAGCGTTATATCTTAGGAAATTTTTATTTTATTTATGAAATATCCGACCTTCCTAGAATCCTAAGGAACGTCGAAATGTCAACCTCAATCAAACGGTTTATGTGAAAAATTTTGGTTTGAGTTAGGCTTTTCCAACAATACTTTCCCCATTGTTAAAAATAACTCTCCTTATCCACTGTTATTACCTTTCTCCTCAAAAAAAAAAATATATCGACCTTACCCATTTAATGAAATTGCAGGAAGCACTTAATACCAAGACCTCCAATCCAAAAACAAAAGGCTTTTAATCTTTACAATCCTCACTCTATTGAAAGCTAACAGATAATCATCTAACCTCTACGGTTATCCTCATAAGTACCTACTAAAAACTTTCCCGACCATATGCTAAGCCCAGCAAAGCCCGGAAAGGTGATAAATTGAATTAATAATGTATTATTGTTCCAGGGCTTATCTGCCTCATTACCATTAGAACAGTATTTATGGGAAGCCGGAGCGACACGGGATACTAAATTATTTGCGACTTATTAGTTCGTTACATGCCTACATTATCGATTAACCTAACATTATGGCATTATCCGGAGTAAGGTCCATTAAGGAAAGATAGATAGCCCGCCAGGGCCGTGATTATCTTCCACACAGCTC